>NW_019416250.1:576310-757620 GCF_000390285.2 Anoplophora glabripennis
ATTTCAATTAAAATGCTTATTATAGTAAGTACACACTTAATTCATTATATGACACATATAATTAACACAGCAATTATTACTTCGACATTTCCATCAGCTTGGAAGCATTCCACTATTTTACCGCTTGCAAAAATATCTACTCCATCAGAAATTTCTCATTTACGTCCTATAAGCATACTGCCGGTTATGTCAAAGATCTTGGAAATGGTTATATATAAACAGATCAATGAATATGTTTTAGCACATAATATTATTCCTCCAATTCAATCAGGGTTTAGATCAAATCACAGCACTGTTACAGCTTTATCTCAAGTAGTCGATGATATACTTCGTAATACTGATAACTGCAAAGTCACCTGTTTAATTTTGTTAGATTTCAGTAAGGCGTTCGATACTTTGGACCATAATCTATTATGTATGAAATTAAACTATTTTGGGTTTGATACACAGTCCACCGCTCTCATAGAAAATTTTCTTTATTCTAGAACTCAAAGGGTACATCTAAAATCCAAAGTATCTAAACCATTACCTGTTCAATATGGAGTCCCACAGGGATCTATTTTAAGCCCGTTGCTATTTTCTATTTATATTTCAGATTTTTATGAAGCTGTTTCTTTTTGTAATATACATCACTATGCAGACGATACTCAATTATATTCTGGTTTTAGTTTGGACGATCGCAGAGATGCTAATACTAGAATCAATCAAGACTTAAGCTCACTTTATAAGCTATCTCTTGAGCACAGATTAAAATTAAACCCAAATAAGTCGCATGTTTTATTGTTTGGCCCTAAACAAAGGAGATTGGCAGTGGAAAATTCCTTAAAAATTATTTTAAACAATGATACATTGGATATAATTGAAGAATGCAAAAATTTAGGACTTTGGTTCGATTCAGATCTACGTTTCACTAAGCACATAAATCAGTTGTTAAAAACATGTTATAATACTTTAAAACAACTATACCCACAAAGACAAGTGATGAATCAAAATTTAAAACTACAATTATGTGAATCATTAATTATTTCTAAATTATCTTATTGTGATGTTGTGTATGGTCCAAATCTATTACAGATTGATAGATCCAGACTCCAGAGGTTGCAAAATTCATGTTTACGTTTTTCTTATGGTATCAGGAAATTTGATCACATAAGTCACAAGTATAAAGATGCTGGGTGGTTAAAAATCGTTGATATGTTCAAATATCATTTTATATGCTTTACACATAAAATACTCACCACTAGTACACCTACTTACTTATATAATAAATTAATTAAATTTGGTAATGTAAACAATAAGAGATCTTCACGTAATAGAAATACCCTGGTAACCCCCAAACATAAAACTGCCACCTTTACTCGTAGTTTTTCATATTTAGCCCCAAAGTTGTATAATCAGTTACCAAATGGGATTAAAAATTTTGCTTTAATTAACTTCAAAAAAAGATTAAAATCACTTTTTGGAGACTTACACCTTTAATATACGTTGTATTTTATCACCGAAATTTTGATATCAATGACTTATCTGGCTAATTTAAGATGGGCAAATATATAATTTGTGTAACAGGAGCACAGGACTTAGAGGCAAATACATTTATTGTTGTGTAATATTCTTAAGGTTAAGTTGAAAAGCAGCTGTAGCTGAACTTCACCTGTCATTCCACTTGTTCTTTTATTTTTGTATGTTTGTATGTAATGTTTGTTATCAACTTTGTAATGAAATGAATAAAGACGATTATTATTATTATTATTATTATTATCTGTTAATGTTCAAATAATAATTTTTGTACGAAATAGTTTTAAAATTTACTACTTTATTTTTTTCCGTAGAATTGAATGGTGTAATCAGTTTTTGAACGTTTTTTAATTTAAATAAATTATCAACAATTACTGAAAAATTCATTGTTGCAAGTGACTTATTTTTTTGAATTTTTGAGCATGTTTTTGAACTGTAATTACAAATTTTTTTATTTCACCAAAAAGTATATGTCAAAACGAAAAAAATGATTACCGGCAGAACTCTGAACGATAATTTTTTTAAGTAGAATTTTTCTTTGAAAAAAAAGTGTTTCACGCCGAAAAAAATGAATATCTCAGAAACTTCTTGATTTTTTTATCTAAAAAAATTTGAAGTTATTTAAGATAGAGAAAGGTATACTTTCACCAAGTTTCGTCAAAATTAAATTATTATTAAAAATATATTAAAAATCAGAAAAAAAATCTGTTTTTCGCATTTTTCTCGGAAATTTCGAGGTTATGTTAAAAAGTTACCTCTACAAAAGTTATAGATTTTTGTACGATCTACAACTTTAGTATTGGATACTTTTTGTTTGACGTCAACTTTCGCCAGAAATCCCAATGAAAGAATTTTTCATAACTTTTCAACCCCCCAAATCAACCCTCCGCCGCCCCTGCTCACGCATTTATTTTTTTTAGGTTTATTATAAGCCCTTTTACCATTTCCACTTATAAAAGTCCAGGTAACAATTTTTTTTTTACTACAATNCTTAACATCTAATTCATAATTTTTTTTTATTTATTTAGGTATTATTTAATTTCGAGTGTGTCAAACATATACTTAGATCGTTTAAAGACTGAAAGGAATGACATTTTTTATGAGGCAATAAATATCTAATTAATTAACACCATTAAAGAATGGGTCAAACTTTACCACTAGATTCTACTATGAAAATTAATGAGGAAAAGTGATATACAATGTTGCACGCCACTGGTTTTTTCTATTGACGTGAAATCGCAGCAAATGATGTAGATCCCCGTTAAAATTGGTTATATCAAATTAGAAAAAAATCCCTTAACGTATCTCGGAGATATGCCTGCAAATCATTTTTATTTTTTTAACCCCAACACCCTGTATCTCGAAAACTAAGCTATTAATTTTCGTCGTAGAATCTAGTGATAAAGTTTAACCCATTCTTTAACAGGGTGTCCGTAGAGGGTGTCTAGGAAATGGTGGACAATATTTTGTATTTGGTTAAAAATTACTTTACGAGCTCATATTATTTTTTTTCCGGCCTTACACTGTAACTGTTGTTTACTTTTCATTAAATTTAGACTATTTTGGATAATAGTTATTTGAAATTAAGTAGGGTTTCTGATTTCTCGGCTTATTTCTTCTTATTCTCAACTAGGAATTCCCGGGAATTCTCGAATTTTCGAGAAACTTCTAAAACTTAAAAAAAATCATAATTTTGGTATTGCAATACGAAATAAAAAACACGCTAATATACTTATCATCAACAACATTTATTATTTATTCAGTCATTTTATTAATTACTTACAAATGTTTCTACTTCTACTAACAAAACTAAATTAAACTTTGAGTATCTTCTTGAGAACCTTTAATTTGTCTTTTTATTAAACACTTTCTATATGTTTATTTCAATGTTTTTGAATCTTAGCTTCTTTCCAATATTTAATAATCATTAATCACACAGTCTTTTAATTAAACAAATAGTAGATAAGGGATCTAACCAAAGAAATCTTAAAAAAAAACAAGTTTTAATTTCAAGATACAGAAGCGTTCTTCCTATTTATTATTACTACTTATAATCACAATATTTTAAGACAAAAAAATAATTCACTAAAGCAACAGGAACTAAATATTTTTAGAATCAACATCAACATTAGGTATCTGCTAATAAAATTTCTACAGTCCTTTGATTAGGTACATAAAAAAATGAGAATGATCAAAGTTGACTAGTTTATTAGCCTCAAAAACTTAAAATAAATAAATCACGAGCTAGTCGAGAAACCATTTCAACCGCTCAGCTATTTGTCGAGAGACGAACTGAACGCACGAACTAAACGAACGTGCAGCGGTGTGCGGCGCGAGAGGGGAGGGCATAGACAAGCACAATCAAGTCAAAAACTCAAGTTAAGAACTTAAGACAGGCGCGATTTTTAAATTTTTCGATTTATCGACACTTTTTTCTCGTCTCGAGTAAGGCCAGATTTCCCGGGAATTCTCGATTCGAGAATTCTCGACCAGAAACCCTAAAATTGATATAATTTTTTTACTAATGTCTAGAGACACCGATCCCACTCTGCTTCGAGGCTCTCGGCATGCGTATTTCTTATGTAACGTAGGACAAAGATACTTTTAATAGAATCACTTTTTACGATTCAGTACTTTTTCGTACAGGATGTTTACTAAACTTAAGGGAGAAACTGAAAGGATTCCTTNACAATGTATGGAAAAGTGTGCATGTTAATGAGAAATCGAGAATTCTTACTTGATCAACTCTCAAGGATATTCTGTATCTTCTGTCTATTTGTGACGACCCTATTAACCCGAGGAATATAAGTATACTTAATGAAATTTGTGGATGAGAAAAAGACAGATTTTCCAATTTATAATTAATCAAACATTTTATAAGTATGTTAGATTAGCATTTAAGAAGTTGTAACAAAATAACAATAGTTAGATAAAAATAAATTTGAACTTAATTTAAATAATACAGTAGATGTCCGCAGATATCGGTTAATGTTCAAATAATACTTTTTGTACGAAATAGTTTTAAAATTTACTACTTTAAAACGCTTATATGAATTTTAGATAAGTCTATGTGCTGTGCAACCCTAACAGTTAATAGGTAGTAAAGACAGAATTTGTGTATAAAATAACGAGTGTCTTATTAGTACATAGTTACAAAATAATACGACTCTATAAGTCTTCTATTTATTTTAAGTTTAAATAGTAGGTAAACAGTGTTAAATATGATTACATTCCGATAAGGATATCATATGATATTGCCAACATTATTAATTCCACGTTAGTGTTATCTTTACAGTTTATAAAAAATTTGTTTTAAGTGCTACATAAAATAGTCGTTTCACTTTTGAATCGAATTCTCAAAGTCCTTAAAAGGTACATAATACTCTTCATTTTTCTTTGGTAAAATTTTCTAAGTAAAAGAAATTGTTTTAAATAAATAATAATCTCAAAGATTTACTTACAAGCGCTGTTGAAAATAAAGAATGTAATTTGTTCGACTTTAGGAGCATCAACAAGGGACAGGTAAACATGTCGAAAAAGTGAGTTACGCAAACTTGGAAATATGAAAAATGAATATGAGCTTATCTCCAGAACTAATAGGATTCCTGTGTTCAATTTATCTGAAAAATTGACAAGTATGTGGTGTCAGTTTGCTCCTTGATGTTAATGGAAATCGAAATACCTTATGATATTCAAACAAACCGAAACGAATCCCAAACAAGAGTTAATAATATGGTGAATGCGCCAAGGCTAATGGTTAATTAATAAATTCTTGTTCCATTAACATCTAATATTTCAAAAAATTTTATTATTTATTTAGGTATTACTTAATTTCGAGTGTGTCAAACATATAGGTAGTTTAAAGACTCAAAGCTATGACATATTTTTTATGAGGCAATATAAATATCTAATTAATTAATATACATCATTAAAGAATGGGTCAAACTTTACCACTAGATTCTACTACGAAAATTAATGAGGAAAAGTGATATACAATGTTGCACGCCACTGGTTTTTTCTATTGATGTTAAATCGCAGGAAATAATGTAGATCCCCGTTAAAATTGGTTATATCAAATTAGAAAAAAATCCCTTAATGTATCTCCGAGATATGCCTGCAAATTATTTTTATTTTTTTAACGCCCTGTATCTCGAAAACTAAACTATTAATTTTCGTCGTATAATCTAGTGGTAAAGTTTAACCCATTCTTTAACAGGGTGTCCGTAGAGGGCGTCTAGGAAATGGTGGACAATGTTTTGTATTTGGTGAAAAATTACAATACGAGTTCATATTTTTTTTTCTCCGGCCTTATACCGTAACTGTTGTTTATTTTTCATTAAATTTAGACTATTTTTGGATAAAAGTGATTTGAAATTGAGATAATTTTTACTAATATCTAGAGACACCGATCCCACTCTGCTTCGAGGTTCTCCGCATGCGTATTTCTTATAGGCCAAAGATACCGTTAATAGAATCACTTTTTACGATTCAGTACTTTTTTGTACAGGATGTTTACTAAACTTAAGGGAGAAACTGAAAGGATTCCTTGGATTGTTTTATGAATATTTTGTTCTTTGATGACACTCGGAAAGACGCTTTGTTTAGTAGTTACAAGGAGACAAACGTTTTTAATAGAAACAAAATTGATAATTGAAGAATTACCTAATAATCTAGCCTAAAAAAACTATAGCGTAACTACACTGGGTAAATACAAAATAAATAATACAAATAGAGAAAAATGTGGAAAATATATTTATATTTTAGCTACCTACGTTCCGATTACAAAAAATTTATATTTTTTATATTTCTTTTACTCACATCAGGCTAATGTAGTTGCCGAAAACACCATTTGTTTAACCATGTATTTCGTACATTGTTGATTATGTCTCGTCACTTGTTATTTTTTCTATTCAAAAGTTCGAATTAACTGTGTCTTGTATTTCCTGTCTTAAATGCAATGGTCTCAGAAGAATGTAAATCTGGTTATATCCATATTAAAAGTTCGTTTCGACCTATGGATCCTTGAGTAAATACTGCACTTAAATGTTCGTGAGCTACACTTGTGGCGACGTTTCTTTGAAGCGTCTTCGTGTTTGTTGTTTTGTTCAAAGAAACATCTTCTAGATAAAGAGGAAGTTGATTTGGAAAAATGTAGGTATAAATCGCCGTTTAAAGGACTATCAAAAAAATTACAGCCAATAAGGTAATCCCTGATCACACATTAACAGAAAACCCGTCTGACGTTTTGTTTCCATAATCGAGTGTGGATTATCATAAGCAAATGCCTGTGTATTATGTAAATTCGTAATTCTGTCACGAGTAAATCCTGCTTCATCAGTAAAAACTATTATGTTATTCGTTTGGTTGTTGCGCTGATATTTTTTCAAGATGCGATGGCACATTTCTAATAATCTTGTAGGCCAGTCAATATGGTTTTTTTGTGTGCCAAAAATACTAACGGCATACCACCTATGCCATAATTTAAAAGACAGTCCGTAGATATACTCTCATGTATTTTCGACTCGCAACTCTCATTAATTAAATTGTTATTAACATTTTAGTGAAAAAATTTTAGTTTTTTGCTTATAAAACCAAAACTACTAGAGCAATCTCAATTCCGCAAATAGAAAAGTTGTAGGAAATTAAATTTCGAAGAAAATGAGAAGTGAGCGATTAGAATCGGAGAAAATCCGGAAAAAACGGAAAATTTGGCATTTTCTTCAAAAACTCACAACTTTGTCATTTATGAAGATTAAGAGCTGAAATTTGGCACAGAAGTAGATAATGCTTGCGTTAAAAATGGCCCAATTTTAATTCTAATACCGGTTTTCAAAACTAGAAATAAAATACTAGCAAAGAACATTGTCAACCATTTTTTATTTCCCTCGGTATTTTACCCCTTCATTGTTTATATATTTTTTCCAGGTTGTTGAAATTCATAAGAATATAACCAAATTTGCATTGCAGTCAGATATTCAGTCATAATACAAGAAATGCTAATATGCTTAGAGCTGACGGCTTCCGTCCATCCAAATCAGGACATAATTCTTTAAAGGTGAAGCTTTATAACACACTTCCATACTCTTCCATAGACTGTTAAACATGACACGTTCTAAATTAGTAGTTAAGAAGCATTTGCTTAGGTTTTGCTTTTGTACAGTGGAAGATTTTCTGGCGATGCCATATTACGAATAACATCTAATGTCTGCTTTATTTATGTTGTGTGTAAGTTCATGTTTTTTTTTTTAGTAATTTTATTTATGTACACATAATAGTTTTTATCTTTGTGTGTAGTGAGGAAAGGAGTGTATATCCTGTATATCTATAATATGAACACACTTAAAGTTCATATAATTATCTACTTCTGTGCCAAATTTCAGCTCTTAGTATTCATAAATGACAAAGTTATGAATTTAAAAGAAATGATAATTTTTCCGGTTTTTCCGGATTTTCTCCGGTTCTGATCAACCGATCGAATTGCTCGACATCTCATTTTGCACTAAAATGTTAATAACAATGAGAGTTGCGAGTTGAAAATACATCAGAGTACGGGTATATCTATGGACTATCTTTTAAATTATGGCACAGGTGGTATCCTGTTAGTATTTTTGTACAGATATAACTTTTTTCCTCTATTGATGGGCCCATTGGCCGAACGTCTTTGTAAAGTATCTGCACTTTTTGGATGTGAAATGGAAAGAATTGTTCCTCGAGAAATACTCTCAAGTGTCCAATTTCTATTTCAACACAAATTTTTCTAGACTTCTAGACTTCTAAAGCTTGAGTTGTTTTCAATTATATATGTTAAGAACTCTTTCTTCCTTCTCCAGACTCCTAACAGTTTTGAAACGTCCTCTATTTCCGTTATAAACTTTGAATGTTCTGTGAACTTGGCAAATGTTTGGGAATGAGGAATATCTCTGGATAACTAATCATATTATATCGATGAGCCATTATTACTGCATTCCTATTTGCTCTTCCACAATAAAAATGCATATTGCGATATTTCATATTTGAGAATTAATTCATACGCAATGTTTTAAATAAAAATATAGTGATGCAATTTATTAGGAATATATTTGTATTAAAAAGATAACACAGGAAAAATGTCTGATTTAATATTACTTAAAGCATAAAAATAATGATAATAATAACAATAATAATTACTAACACAATAAAGTTATAACAATTTTTTATTCGATTTTTGGTAAACTTCTATCTAGCGGCGCCTAATAAAACTATTCACTAATCATCACAGTAGATCTTAAACTATGTAGTGAATCTGCCAAACATGGATTGTATGTCACTTGAAGCAATTTCGCTTAATTAATTTACCGATCGCACCTGTGGGGTGCGGTGTGAATCGTTTTGCCCGTCTTCGTACTGTAATATACTGTATTGTTATTGTATGTACTTGCTATGTTTTTGAGTGGAAGGTATTTTAGATTAGAGCTTTAAATAAATTGCAAATGTGAAGGTTATCTTAATAAGACACGTATGTACTACCTCATGGATCAATTACATTATCCGCGGCAGGTTTCACACCGACATTAATTTCAGCTTTATTTTACTCCCATACACAGACGCAAATGCGGTGTGATGAGGGACACATATAAATGAGTTGATGGTTTGAAACTCATTTCACATTCATCTTATATTTAATGCATGTCGGTAAGTCTGCTTTCAACAGGAATCGCATATTTGATATCTAATGTATCACAGTTTCGACAATATGAGACAGGGTGTTTCTGAAATGAGTGCGCGCCTTCAAAAGGGTGACAGAGGGCTCGACAATGAGAAACTTTTGTTAAATAATTGATGGTCTTCTGTTTTCGAGAACATTAATTAAGAAATTTAACCATAAATGTAAATCGACCCTGTGCATCTTGTGCACGTACTACATGCGTGAAGCGCTTCTCCAATTGGCTGACGTTCCAGATAATTTCCACAACAAAGCAAATCTGATGGTAGTCAGTATGTCTTGTATTCTATACTTGTTAGTCCAGTCATTGAAGGTAAAATACGGCGTTACTGTATAATTTTCCCAAACAGCGATTTGCACCAAAATTTTGATTTAGGTTCTACTTACCCTCTACTTCAAAGTGGACCCTGTGTCGGGGGTTGCTTTTTGTTTTTTAGGGGTGAAAACTACCCCTATTCGAAAATAATTATAGAATTGTAGTTTCGAGCATGTAATAGGTTGGAATCATCTTTAAATAAGTAATTATGATGAATTGAGAATTGTCAATCCCTAAAAACCACCGCCTATGACAGTAATCATTAAAAAATAATGAAAAATATTATTTAGTAACTTGGAATAATTTAATCATATACCTAGTGATATTTTTGTGATTTCAAAGTAGAGATGTTGGATAAAGAAGCTTAATTTGTCAACCTTGATGTTCAGGTATCGAAAAAACATGTTTCGCTGAGAGAAGGCCTGAGGGGTGGGTATCTGTGAATCTTTTTAATCCCTTGATGACCTATGTCAGGTAATCTGGTACACAAGAATCTTAAAAACAAGTATATGAATCATAGTCCAATCGAATTAGTTTGAATGTAAAAAAAATATTGTACTTTATGACGGTGAAGAATGATGGTATTAAAAAACTAACTCAAAAGAAATGGCGCTAAGTTGGCAACGTGTTTTTTCACGTTTTTACTGCCCATAAAAATCTAGACTTATCGGAAAATTAAATATTTTCTGTTGAAGGCAATTAAATTGCCTACAATTTAAGATATCTAAAGTCATATTTTACCAATGTGTTAATTGTAAAATAAAGTCGAACGCGGAAATATCAGTTTTCGAAAATTGCGCATTATTATTGCAAAATGCAAAAAGAGCGAATTCCTGAGCGGCTTTTACCTGACCCTGAGACAATTTATTTATAACGCTGTTTTGCACAGCCTACTTTGTTAGTTGTAGAATTTCATGAGCTATAAAAAAAGTGAAAAAACGCGTAATTTTGCCAATTATTTGCAATTTGCCAACTTAGCGTCACTTCTTTCGAGTTAATCATATTATCATTCTACATAATATGCAATAAAATGTCCACTAATAACTTTATTTAAGTTTTCAGGATTTATTGATCAATTCGACTGGGCTATCAGAATGTTATGTACATACACTCAAGCGACTTTACACGCTCTTTAGACCAAGTTTCTTATAGTCCATAGGCTGAAGCAAATCGGATAACTAGCATGTTAAGCAGTAACAATGTTTGGGTTGGACTTTTAAAAGGTCAATAATACTCTTCTCTGATTTTTTAGATCATAGTGAAGAGTAAAGAATAGTAAATCACATTATACAGGGAGTAACTTTAGGGGTAAGATTTTTAGGGGTACGTTTTACCCTGAATGAGAATCTCATTTTTTTTTTATTAAAATAGTCGAGTTCTTTAAACTGTACATTAATTCTTGTTCACACCGTTACTGAACGACGTAAACCGAGCCATTTGGAATTAGCGTGGTAAGTAGTATCAGTGCATTATCAGTCTTGACAGTTACCTTTTTAAATCAATTGTTAGAGAGCGACAATGGAAAATAATTTAGCAAAACTGATTGCTTTTTTATAGCATAGTGACGTGCTATTTTAAAGTCATCATTATACAGGATGTAACTAAATAAGTGTAAAATATTCAAGGGGGTGATTCCTCATCGAAAAAAAGATAGGATCTATCATATAAAGAAACTTCATTGGAGCATCCCTTGTTAAGATACAGCCCCTTAAAGGGGGTACATAAAATTTGTTTAACAATTTTTTTCACAAGCACTAAACAAGTTACAATATTGAAATTAACCTGACATTTTCTACTACCAAAAAGACACTTAGCCAGTAATTTATTTGGTTTACCCCATGGTAGTAAGGGGTGGAAAACGCAACCCCTAAAATTTATTTCCAACGTAATTTTTTGTCTTATTATTTTTTTACCATTTAAAAAATTATTTCCGATAGCCTGTTTCATTCTAAAAAAAAATGTCTCTTGAATTTTTTGCCCAAATTAAACCAGTTCGCAGTAAAAAATTATTTTACGAACAACTACAGAGATACATCGTCATAAATGCGGACTGGATTTACTGTTATTTTGTAGTTACTACCTGCATTAAATGATTAAAGGGGAATAATCAAAACTAATTTAATAATAACAAAACATACAACATGTAGAAATCATAGTAAATGTTCAATATGTCTACCTTCAGACATTACGCATGCGTCTAGACGTCGGCGCATTGAGCCACGTATTCGCTCAAATATTCCTGGAGTCTCTCTAATTACCCTGCACGCATCGATAATGCGGTTTCTTAAGTCCTCTACATCGCGAACAGGAGTACGATAAACCAAATGCTGCAAATGGCCCCAAGTAGACAAATCCAGAGGATTGAGATCCGGGGATCGAGCGGGCCAATTCTGTGGTCCTCCTCGACCTATCCACTGATTTGCATATGTTTCAGTTAAATGCTGACGTGCTACTTGACTAAAATGGGCGGGAGCCCCATCATGCATAAAAACCATATCCCTTCTGACGCCCAAAGGAACTTCCTCCAGCAGTACGGGATGCACTTCTCTTAAAAATTGAACGTATGCCTCACCATTTAATCGAGGAGGTAGAAAATGAGGCCCAATTAAATAATCCCCAATAACTCCGACCCACACGTTAAGAGAAAACTGTTCTTGATGGTTAGTTTCGACAATAGCGTGAGGGTTTTCATCAGCCCATATGTGGTAATTATGAAAATTAATAATCTTGTCCCGAGAAAAACTACATTCGTCTGTGAATTCGATCGTCTTCAGAAAGTCACGATTTCTTCTAATCATTTCCAGCATCCAATTGCAAAATTCAAGACGGTTCGGAAAGTCTCGCGGTAACAGTGCCTGTACTCGTTGCAGATGGTAAGGGTATAAGAGATGTTCCTTTAAAATTCGAAATACCGTCATATGATCAACATTTAGCTGGAAAGCAATCTTTCTAGTACTGGTAGTAGGTTGTTCTTCTATCAAATTAAGTACTGCTGCCTCAAGCTGTGGTGTTCTTACTTCTCGATGGCGACCACAATCCTGCGTTCTTTTGTTGAATGAACCATATTCACGTAATCGTTGATGAAGTCAGACAAATATTCTATGTGAAGGATGCTGCCGTTGAGGATACATTTCAGCATATCTTGTAGAAGCTTCTAACCCATTCCCCTGCGACAGACCGTAAACGTAATGCATATCAGCCATTTCCTCATTTGTGTATGCCATTTTAATAACAAGTGAATTATTAAAGTAACAAATTAAGAACAGAACAATACACAATTAGTATTACTTCAATTTCAAAAATTTACAAACTGACAGCTTGATTCCAATTTAATTGTCAGTATCGCTAATGGCGGCCTACTAGATAAATTAGTTTCGTATTTTCGTTTTATGGCGATATGTATCTTGTTCGTAAAATAATTTTTTGCTGCGAACTGGTTTAATTTGGGCAAAAAATTCAAGAGACATTTTTTTTTAGAATGAAACAGGCTATCGGAAATAAATTTTTAAATGGTAAAAAAATAATAAGACAAAAAATTACGTTGGAAATAAATTTTAGGGGTTGCGTTTTCCACCCCTTACAACCATGGGGTAAACCAAATAAATTACTGGCTAAGTGTCTTTTTGGTAGTAGAAAATGTCAGGTTAATTTCAATATTGTAACTTGTTTAGTGCTTGTGAAAAAAATTGTTAAACAAATTTTATGTACCCCCTTTAAGGGGCTGTATCTTAACAAGGGATGCTCCAATGAAGTTTCTTTATATGAAAGATCCTATCTTTTTTTCGATGAGGAATCACCCCCTTAAATGTTTTACACCCTGTATATATCAATGTGGACGAAGCGGTAAATATTCAAAAAACATTTTATGATTTAAAAAAAATAATTTTTAGGAGATTTATTAAATATTAACTAATATCGGTACATATAGATGTTACTACTTGTAACTAAAACTGATTAATATTTTAAAATAATGATTTAAAAACACATATAATAAAAAAAATAAACAAAAATACTAATTCGATTAATATGGTATATTTTTTCAAAGCCGTTTCAAGATTTGATTATCAATTATGTGTTATTCTTTTTTAAAGTAGTGTATGTATTTAGTTTGCGAATCTTAACGTCAGTGACCTCTGACATTAACTACATTGTCAAGACGTAAAGTAGATAGGGACGAATTTAGGAAAGTTAAAGCAGGTAATATTAAAAAGTTATAAATGTATAAGTTGTACCTCGTATTAAAACTTATTACTTAAGGTGAAACAATAATAATAATTAATAAGCCAATTAAAGTTCTTGTTTAAGTAAAATGTAAGTTAAAACTAGTTCTTGTATGAAAAGAAAAAACTAAATTTATTGATTTACAATAATTTCAGGGTAATACAAATTTACGATTTTTAAACGGCCTTACATTAATTATAACAATTTGTAATAATAAAAATTAAATAAAATAAAAGAAAAATATAAATTAATTCAATGAACTAAAAGGCAATTATTATTTTGGCTTAATAATTTAATTTAATTTAATAATTCCAAATATTCTGCACACTACATTTTACCGGGAAATTTTTTTTAAAGCGTAATTTTAAATATGGTTTATTTATGGTAAAACAAATATTTTAACACAAATTTACTTGTGCGGGAAAAATTAAACTATGCAAATATTTTTAACAGTTAAATTATTGCAGTTTTTTTTATACACTTTTACTTTACTCTGTCTTTGATCATAATTAATAGATAGTAATATATCTTTAGAAATAAATTATGTTATTAAAACAGATTTGGGTCTCATTATCAGTCATAACATTATTACAGTAAATATATATCTAAAGGTATCCGTATATTTACGTTTCTCATGACTATAATGAACTTAAAATAGATCATTTTAAATGTTTTCATTAGCCAGACTTCACTTTGAGTCGAGCATTTGGAATTAAATTGAGATTTAATGGATTCAATGCTTTTGGGAAAAGTTTTAATTTTAGTTCGCACAATGAATGTCTGTATTATTCTAAAGTTACTATACTGATATGTTTGTCAGTATTTATTTGTGGCATAAATTAAATAATTTTTATTTTTTTCGGTAATTTGACAACTACTTTAAAATAAAAAAATAGTTAAAATATGTCGGTCGCACAGAATCAATCATAGGTTGTTTTTAACCAAATCATTGGACACAGCTTTATTCTTCATGATAAACTATGAGAAAATTTGTCAGAGTCGTGGTATTCTTCCCATTTCAATAAATAAAATTACGTCTCGTTAAAAAGTTTAAATCGAACAAAGCGTGTGTGAGTTATTTAGCAAAAGAAGCAAATTTGGATATAGACATTGCCAAATGATCATAGAAAATCGTGGAAATATTTGAAGAGTAAACATCAAACGATGACATGTTAGAAGATTTCGATGGAAGGGGAAGTGGAATGTCGTAGAAAAGCATAATCTTGGGTTAAATGACAACACCGGTAGCTCAAAACCCAGTAATACCATTATCGGGTGAAGCAGCTTTGACCCAAGCATGATTAAGTAATTCTCCAAATTGTAGCCCCGTAACATAACGATCAGAGTGTTGTTTAAGCCAAATTTGTGCAACTTTCGTAAAAATGTTTTTTTAGTAATTTAAACATAGCTCGTCTAAAACCAGCAAATCATGCATCGTAGTACGAGAATTATTTAATTTTTAAAAGCAAATTTTTAAGAGAAGTACAACTTTTTCAGTCGATTTTCTTGGCAAAAAATGAGTTGTCATCCATTTTAAGAAAATTTAAGCTGTTATGTAGGTAGATTTTTGTTACATAAATAATGTAGTCCTTGGAGGCAATCCTTCTTCAAACACTGCCTTTTAATTCTTCTCTTTCCTAATACATGCTGTGACAGAAATGTTCCTGCTGCGTTACAACTAGTGATGACTGTGATCGTTTCTCCTTTTTCTGTAGAAGTTGCCACGGAAATAGTTTTTGATATTTTTTCTGCTAACACATGTCCAGAAAGATTGTTTAACTGTTTCGTCTATATTAAAAATACAACTGGATTTCATTGTCTTCCGAAAGTTTCTCTAAAAGTTGAAAGAATGAATTAACTAACTAAAGGAGGTTTGCATGGTTTTAATGTGGACAAGTTTCGTTTTTTTTTATCCGAAAATTGAAGGCAATATCCACATAAGCAATGGCAGCTTTATAAAGTGAATAATTTTCATATTTAACTGCATTTATTTCCAACTTTGGAACATCTTTTGGCCAATTACCACGTAAATGGAATGATTTTCAAATATATTTATTCGGCATCTACGAAATATAGAATACCAATAAAAAAAGCTTGTTAAAATAATATATTAAATTTTTTTAAATTAGGTACTTTTATTTTTCATGTATGGTTATGCAAACAGGGAAAATGTATGTCCATCTTTTTTATTAGAAAAGGAATGTCAACAAATTCTAGTTTAGGAAAATCTTTGAAGAATAAGCTCTAGGATAACACTTACAAACTTACATATGAGCGAAGGTTTATTTAACCTAAACACAAATTTTTATATAGCCGCAATAAAAGAAACCTGTATGATGCAGTTTTCTCCACAAGATAGGAACATCAACCATGTAGAGCAGCTCCGCTAGCATAAAGAGAGTTCACAAATTTTCACCTATCTTTCCAAGATTATTCATGATGTTCCGTAGACGTCGCGATTGTCAACAAATCGTTCCAGATACATCCATGACGTTGTATACAAGCACGCGACCGATATTTCGAAATTTTTCACCGAAGTTTCTAAATTTGAACCGCCACGGATGAGAAGATAGCCACCGAGAGTTCTCCGTCCCCTCAAAGAACGATTATCACATGTGTCTCTCCTTCGTCGAGAACATCAACGAGAGCCAAGTGCTCCAACATTTTTTGCCCCACTTTCCAAAGAGTGGTGGTGATGAATAAAATAACGATGTCCAGAAGACTTCAAATTGATACTAACAGGTAGGTATTAACACCACTTAGTTTTAGACTTACAACTCCTGAACGACGGTCGTATTAGTCAAGGATACAGTTTTTTCCTGATCAAAAAGTGCTGGAACTAAACCGGATAGGCCACCTAACGGAATTCACCTACCCAGTGTGCGAACATCAACCCTGGGTTCCTGCAGTTAATGAACCAGCATAGTTGCCTGGTCAAAGTGTGTACTCAACAGTATATTAAAAATTCGCATCGCAACCACTGCATTTTCCATATTGTAGATATTACTATTTTATAAATATAGCTCATATATTGTAAACCGCATTTCTCCTAAAAATTATCCAAAACAAGCGCAATGCTCTCATACACAGCTTTCACGCTGCAATATTCATAAGCTTTAACAAAGCTTTCGTGCCGGCACTCCACGAAGGCGCTACACAATAATGCTTCTAACCAGTGAAAAAATAGTGACAATAAAAAAACCGTCACACAAAACATTTCAAGTAGCACAAACTCTCAATAAAACCAAGTGCCAGTGCCCACAGTGCGTCTTATGTCAAACCAGAAATACAAATTAGAGCGTGGATCATCAACCCAAAGTAAATTGAACTGACAATGGAGGATGAGCACAAATCTGCGCGACTTTCCTTTTCGGTCCCAAGGGCTAACGCCAAAAAGGAAACGTATGAGATTCCTAGGAACCCCTTCACCAGCAGGCGGGCGAAGGTGAAAACAGACCCAGACAGTTATACTCCTTCTGGGCTCATGATGCCAAAGCGAGATGAGAATCTTTCAACATCACCGAGAGCTAACCAGACCCAGACAAATGTGGGTCATGGCACCCATCGTGGGGTTAACTTAAATCTACGACGTTCTTAGCTTATTTTGTACAATTTGGGAACAAGTTACATTCGATTTAGCTTGGAATCGTACTAACGAGTTGATGACGCCATTTAGTGAATATTTATTTTTAAGGTCATAACCTCCTAGTTTACCATATGAAGGGTACAGAGGAAAAAAGATGAATGTCACAAAATACAAGTCTGGAGTAAAATGAAATTTAAGTTTCAAAGACTGATATTTTAAAAAACATCATACACCTTTTAGTTATTTTTTTAAATAAAATTATATGTATCTACGAATATATAATATGTAGTATTGTAGATTTGAGCCAGCAGAAACTTCAAAAAAATAACGATAATTAATACGTGCTATCAAAAAAATGTGAGAAAAAACATGAATGTCACATCACTCAGGGAGAAAGAATCAGAAAACAATTCGAGTAGCAATGTGAATTTTAATAACTAACTTTTTATTATAAGTAAAAAGGAAACCTACTTGAATAAAAATACAACGTAAAATAAAAGAAGTGTCATTTACATGATGCTTGACCTTTAGGAAGAATTCCAAAAATGTCCTGTTTCCGTTTTGGTGGTATTACTACTGAGTACTGACATAGACATAAGTCCATTATATTATGTCGATACTGCATCATTCTTGACATTTCCTTTTAATTTGTCTGATAGGCCTACTTTCAAATGGACGTTTTTTAACAAAGTAATTTGATAAATGGTTATTATAAATATAAATTTTCTAATTTTCGCAATTAATGACTATGATTGGATTGGACTTGTTCCTTGCATTTTGGATCTCTGCATTCCATTCTGATGGCCTTTTGATTGATAAGTCCTATATTGCGATCACATTCTAAATAACTGTCACCGTTTGTATACGCGTTCGATCTACAAACTAAATTTAACAGGAACAACATCAGAACACGTGCTCGTTACAAGTTGGACATTCATCTGTTTTTCACACACTGGCGGGACATTCATGTTTCTTTCCCTGTAAGGCAAATTTTAAGTACGCTGTATCTTTCAACCCTCATTTCTTTTTGCCAGTATGATTGTTTTCACGAAAACAGTGGCCACTAGGGCATCGTTATATGTATTTATTTACAAATGGCAAATATTGGACATTCATCTTTTTTCCCCTGTACCCTTCATATGTAAATTACATAGTCCGCTGAAATAATAAGAAAGTTTACGAAAATTAGTTATTTAGTTGTTATTTATTGGTGTTTTAGTGAAAATAAGAAATTTGACGTTTTAATTTCTGTCTCATTGGGCGAATATAGTAATTTCCTCTCGAAATTGTTATTTGGGAAAGAAAAAGTGTCACTTATGTACAGGGTGTTTCAGTCATAATGTCATCAATTTTAACCACGTATTCGTAAGATTTAATAAAGACAGAAAATTGAAAAAATCTTTTTTTCTCGGCCTTTTAAAAAATAAGCAAATTACCCCTTAACCCTCGTTCGTAATAGGTAACGCACCGCGTAGGCCGGCGGAGTACACAGCAAACGGACGTTGTAGCGAAACAGCTCATTTCTTAGTCGTCGTCTAGTCCAGTTTTGCAATTACTTTCAAAATCAAAGTGCAACGGATCTAACCTTTATTAAAACTTTATGGACGAATGAATGAGTGCTTTTTAGCCGTAATTGTCATTTTAAATAAATAGGTACCACACCACTATGAAAAGTAGTAAGTTACACAATAAGGTATACGTACTACAAACTGAATAATTACCTACTTGGACATATGTAATACTAAAAACTCATATTCAATTATTATAAAACGATGAAAACGTTAAGAGTAGGTATTAAAATTAGGTTAGTGACCGAACAGTATGATAGGTCAAGATTCATTCTCGATGTAGGTCAGCTCGGTCCGAAAGGAGTTTAAATAATGGTTTCAAAATATTTTTTTCGGCGTAAATATGCATTTAAACTTTTTTTTAATCATGTATTCGTATTCTACTCATTTTTCCATATCTTCCCTCGAAATTAATGACATTATGGCTGTGAGAAAATCCTTAGTTTCTCATATGTATTTATTTACAAATGGCAAATATTGGACATTCATCTTTTTTCCCCTGTACCCTTCATATGTAAATTACATAGTCCGCTGAAATAATAAGAAAGTTTACGAAAATTAGTTATTTAGTTGTTATTTATTGGTGTTTTAGTGAAAATAAGAAATTTGNATTAATTAACTAGAATTGTAATTATTTATATTTACTTTAAAATGCGATTAGGAAAGAAAAAAAAATGAGTAAGATAAAAGTGCAACGTAACAAGGTACCATACAACTCCGAAAAGTAGTAAGTTACACAATAGGGTATACGTACTAAAAACTGAATAATTACCTACTTGGACATATGTAATACTAAAAACTCATATTCCATTATTATAAAACGATGAAAACGTTAAGAGTAGGTATTAAAATTAGGTTAGTGATCGAACAGTATGGTAGGTCAAGATTCATTCTCGATGTAGGTCAGCTCGGTCCGAAAGGAGTTTAAATAATGGTTTAAAAATATTTTTTTCGGCGTAAATACGCATTTAAATTTTTTTTAATCGTGTATTCGTATTCTACTCATTTTTCCATATCTTCCCTCGAAATTAATGACATTATGGCTGTGAGAAAATCCTTAGTTTATCATAGATGAGTAGAAAAATATCTGTAATATAACAAAAACCTAAAAAAGGAAAAAAATGTGAAAAAAACTCTTCCGAATGAACCTTTTTTTTATTCCACGGTTAGACGTTAATGTTTTGTGTGTTTATTTATTACTCCGTATAATGTTGGAAGTCCCACCCGTTCAGCGGCGGCTGTAATTCAGGGCATAAACTGGAAATGTCGATAACAACTGGGACTTTTTATGTGGTATTAACTCGTGCATGGCAGGTTTATTTTAAAAAATTCACAGTCAACATGTGGCGTACCTTTAAATGGTTCAATTTAAACTTCTGCTCCACACTGAAATGTTGCTGACAGTCATATTCATAAATTTCGAATTCTCCTCGTTTGAAGGCCCGTAATTCGGGATACGGTTAGATTCGTTGAAGTATTTTTAGTTATTCTCTTACATTTTTAAAAGCGATTTATGACATCTATACTTGATTTGGAATGAGGGTTATGGATGTATGTTGTTTTAATTCATCGTACAAATTAAAGCAGGAATAGATTTACTAAAAATATTTGTAGTGGAGTAGATATAGATACTGCAAAATGTTTAATTCGATCCAAGCAGTGACACGAACAGGAAAAAAATTGAAGGTAGTCGCAATTTTTGTACAGGTTATTTAAAAAATAAGTATCAAAACTGTATCCATCCATTTAATTAATCAAAGGCAACAACTTTTGTCTGATAATTTCAGTCCAGGATATCTTAGTTTTCAAGACAATATAAACTAAGCAAAAAAAATTAAAAGAGCAGAAAAATTTGCAATTTTTTTTAGTGATTTTTGAAAGGTTGTAACTTCGTGAATAATGGTCATATCGAGAAAATAAAAAAGCATCTTGAAAAGCATATTTTTTTAGGTATCACTCTCGGCACAATCAAAAGAAATAATGCAAAGGAAAAATTAATTTCTTTTTTTTTTCAAATAATTCTGCTCCTTTAATCTTTTATAAAACTTTGACGATTCGGGAAAGGAAAACGGTTCAACCGATCGATTTCAAAATTTAGAGGTCTGATTAGTCCAAGCTGCATCGTCGCTTCCGTTAGGAACATGAGTCTCATTCAATTTTTTTTCAAAACCTTAATAAAAAAATGACCCTTGAAACATATCCGCATGTTGTCAAACATTACCAAACTATTGCTACTTTAAATTAAATGTTATACATTTTATTGGAATATAGCATATCCTCGATTAACTTAATTTTTTTGCAAAAGTATTCATTATATTAGTAAAAATAATTTAATTTATAAAAATGTCTACCAGAAACAAGTTCATACTAGAATACAACACGATATTACAATATAATATAAATTCAAGTAGAAATGGCTTTGGTTTTGAATAATTCAATTTCTTTTTAACAGTATTTATTTAATAGTTTATTAATTTTAAGTTTATTGTTATCAAAAAACAACAAACCTACCGGTCAATATTGAGCGATACAAGCAGATCCTTAGTTGTAGGCGTAGAGTATAGAGGGTCGGAAAGTCCCCATGGTTCATCGGCCGTTACGTGAGAGCGATAAAGAAAGTCATAGAAATCCGTGCGATAGAGAAAGATGGCTATAATGAAGGCGTCACCGCCCATTTCGCCCTTCCACAAATAAGATCCACTTCTTATTTGTGGAAGGACGAAATGGGCGGTGACTATTAGACGCCTTCATTATAGCCATCTTTCTCTATCGCATTTCTATGACTTTCTTTATCGCTCTCACGTAACGGCCGATGAACCATGGGGACTTTCCGACCCTGTACATACTTCGAGTGAGTGCGAGAGAGACGCAGTATACGAAGACGGCCAAGAGCGGCCGAGAAACGCGGCGCGCGTGCCTTATTAACAATAAAAAAACAAGTCTTCAGAATAAAATAGGCCGGCGTAACTCTTTGGATTTTTGTTAAGGGATGTTCAAAGATTATTTAAGAATTTTGGCAACACTAAAAATTGCAATACAGTTTATTGACGTTGAAAATGGTTAAAATCACGTTTTTTCGAACAAAAAATCGGTAATATCTCGAAAACGGTAAATTTTAGAGAAAAGTTACATAGGTACGTTTTTGTTCAGGATACACCAAAAAGCCTAAAAAATTTATTTCGAGCGGAAAAATCTAAAATTACGAATTTGTTTAAAAAAATTGTTTAAACAATTTTTGACCATTAGTAACGTCTGGCAGCATGGGGGTATGTTTCAAGGGTCATTTTTTTAGTAAGATTATGAAAAAAAATCGAATGAGAATCATGTTTCTAGCGGGAGCGACGATACAGCCGGAACTAGATGGGCATGTATTATTGAGCTAAAAAAAACCTGCTGACATTAGTAGTTTTTAATTGCCAGTGTTGCGAGAAACAACTACTCCGCGGGCTATATGCCCCAACCGGCATTGAATTATACTCACAACGCCTAATGCAACAGCTAGGATCGTTCGTCAGTTTAGCCCACCAGGCACAGACCGGTTTCGAACTTATTAGTCCTCATCAGTGTGTCATAGGTGAGACAACCTACGAACGATCCAGCCGTTATGCTGGAAAAAAGTGATAGAATAATAGAATAAATTCTGGCATAAACTTCATCAGAGAGTTCCTAGATGTCCTTGACACAGTGTTCACAGAAATCCAAATGATTATGTAAGACGTTATGGGTTTCTTAAACTATCGGTATTGCAGGAAACAACTGCTTAGTTTAAACAATTAAGATTATTCATTAGTAGATCCAATAGACCTAGCCGGTTTCGAATTTATTAACATGTTAAGATAACACCTTATAGGTTATCTCACTCACCTGTTCCTGTTCATATTCTTGAACAGATACATAATTTCATATAATTTAATTTTCAGTACAGTATTTTTGTTACTTTTACGATCATGACTCTTAAGTAATTACATCATTTCCTGTTGGTAGATATCAAATAATCCAAATAATTTGGTGATAAATTAATTTTATGAAGGAGATCTATGATATAATACAAATAATTGGATGATAAATTAATTTCATGAGTTATAGTAAATAGTACAGCTTTTGTGTTATTGTGTCATAAGCAATTCAATTCATATCGATATTAATGTAGTGGTAGGTGTGGCTGCCGCAGCAAATATTTACTGATTTGCATTCATAATTGAAGTGCAGTGGCAACCACAGTTGCATAATCCAAGACCAGAACTTACTGAAGATCGATATGACATACGACTAGTGGGGATAATACGTAGATCCATGATTAGTAGGGGTTATGATAATGATAATGTTACTGCATTCTTAAAATATTGCATCTTTATTGATTTATTTCATTTGTAAATCAATTTGAAAAATGGATACATGTACATACATTTTTCATTCCAACCCTAGTTTAGTGTATTTTGCAATGTAGAAATTCTGTTTTAAAGAAATAATTTTCTGGAACAACGACTTTGACGGAAACTTTTCAACTTTTGAAACAAGTTTACGGAGATGATGCTTTGGATCGTACACAATGTTACGAATGGTTTTCACGATTTAAAAGTGGTCATCAGTCAATTGAAGATGATACTCGTCCAGGAAGGCCTTAGACTTCAACTGATGACTCCCACGTTCAGAAAATAAAAATCTGGCGCTTACAAATCATCGATTGACTGTCAGAGAAATTGCAGAAGAGGTTAACATTTCAATTGGGTCATGCCATGAAATTTTGACTGTAAAATTGAATATGCATCGAGTTACAGTTTACAGTTTGTACCTTGTTTGATGACCGAGCAACAGAAAGAAAATCTTGTGAACGTTTGTCAACAACTCTTTAAACAATTCAATGATGAGTTCAATCATCACAAAGTATTGGCAAAGGATCTCCAGGCCTCAAGAAAGCACATCAGTCTCGATCCAATGTCAAAGTGATGGCCACTGTTTTTTCAAGTTAAATTCAAGTTAATAATTAAGAGTTAATCGTAGAAACGGTCATTACAAGATAAACATCCGTTTCAGTGTTGTTACATTGTTACTGAAACAATTAAGAGTGACACGTGATTGTGTATACCTTAATTAAGTAAAATAATTTTAGGATTATCAGTCACGAAAGCCTTTAACTTGTGATACTATGTATTTAAACTCCTAAGTTAAATTCAAATTGTTTGTGTAAACAGTTCATAATAGTCATTAATATATTATATGAAAATTATAACCCATAATAGCTAATGTCAAACATGTATTCAAAATCAAAATATATATTGTTGAGATGTTGTTGTTGAGTTGAGTTTGATTAAATTTCGTTTCTTGAATTTTGAATTTTATATCTTTTTTTATTGGGCGCCAAATTCAGGGTCCTTTAATTAATTTATTATTTAGTAATAATTATTTTATTAATTAATTTATTTATTTATTATTTGGTAATAATTGAATTTATATGAAAATGAAAGATCAACTTAATATCTGACAATTCTAAATATATTACTTTCTCAAGAATTTTTTTTACAAATATAAAGTTTATTTAATGTTATGCTTTGTATAATGTTTTATTTAAAAATTCTATCAATAATTTACAACAGTTTATTTACTTAACCTAACTGATATTTATGAGCTAAAATTTCCCCCTTTATATTTGTTTAATATGATACTATTTTGAATGATTTGTTGATATGATTTTAGTTCGTTGTCGACATATTTAAATTTTTAAATTTGAATTTGGCGAAATTTTTAAATTATACGACTCACATTTATGCATGCTGCGATGTTGATTTCATTTTTGATTTCCTTAATTGTGATGCGTTCCTTTGCTGCCAGCTGCTCCTTTCGTCTTTCACCTGTTGAATTTTCACGAGTTGGACTGCCTACAACTTTTCCTGTCATACACTTATAGTTTTTACTAAATTTTGTAAATAGCAATATTTGGTAAACTTTCATTATGTAAACTTTTTCTGTAATTAAGAACGTATGAATTGACCACGATATACGACTGTTTTTAGCAGAATGATCATTTCACTTATAGATTCTACTCATTTTTCTGAACATTTTGGTATATGTAACTCTTCTCTACGCACATTTAACTTTCTATGAATTTTGCTTAATTTTGGAAATTTTGACTAAATTGTATAGCTTAATTTTATGTCTGTGATTTTGTTCAATGTTTTTGAAATTAACCATTTTTCACCTTTATTATCAGTCTTTTCCCGTTTGTATTGATTACTATTAATCGAAATGTGTTCAGGTCTACCGATCCATTCACAACTTTCAAAGTTTATACACTAATTGGAACTTAAGTCGGGATTTCAATACAGTTTTTGATATTTAGAAGGTCTTTTTCACACTGCCCAAGGCATTAGTTGTGCAGTTCACCTACACTCTTAATACTACATTTTTTTTTAAATCAGTCGGTATATGAATCTGACATTCCGAAAATGTTATATGAAATTTTAGAATTCCACTTATAAATTTTTACTATAGGTATGCTAAACTTAAGTTAGTAGTCTTGATTTATTACATGTTCTTCATTTATAAGTGAAACTCCTTTGCCTGACGATCAAAATGTGAAAATTTTGAAATTTTTCAAACTTCCTTAAACATGTACCTACATTAATATGAAATCTGACGTTACCATATTGTACTTTAATATAATTTCTAACATTTTATATTGCATGGGTGCATTTTATAAACTATTTAATTCATAAATTAACCTTTTTCTATATTTTGACATCTTGATACGTTTCATCGAACGATTTTATATTACTATGTTATGAAACTCATTCTACACTTAAATTCATCCTTCATTTACATTTTATCTGTATTCCACATTTCATTTGTGTCAGATTTCTCTCCCTCTCTTTTTTAGTGAATATCTCTAAATTTATTTCAATAGTTCAAAATTTGGTCTCAGTTCTGTATTTTCAATTTTATTATATTAACAAATCATAATATCATAACAATATATATTGTAACAGGTAGAAACTGAATTAAGAGTTTTTAATTATAAAATCTAATAGAAGTTAAGTTAAAATACAACAAGTAATGACATATTGGATATATGGTGACAAAATAGTAAGGATAATTTGGGTGACAGCGGCATGAAAAGTGACAGTGTATAATGATATGAAAATTATAATGACATCTCAGTATAAAGGAATAAAAAGTGTCCACAAAATAATGTAATGTAGTTAGAAAAAGAATAAAATGGTATTAAAAATGGTAAATTAAAAATGTATAAATTATAATATAATCTTATTGGTTGAGATTGAAAACGATATATTAATAAACATTGTAATTAGATTAAGAGTGCGGTGAAAGAAAATGATAGAAAAAAGTGGTGATCAAGGAGACAGAAATAAATAGGGAGGAGAATCAAGAAGTAAAAAGAGGAATTAGAAGATATGCAAATCATAGCAATTAAAAGAAGTTTAAAATAAGAAGTGCAATAAAATACAGAAGATTAAAAGAAAATCATATGAACTATCAAGAAAAAAAAAACAAGTGTTGAGGAGAAGAAGAGTATTAAATGAAAGTAATCAAGCACAAAGTTATTGTGGGACATTTAAAAAACAATAAAGAAAGAAGTGTAGTATAGGTAACAAGAAACTATAAGTTTATAGAATAAGTAATTAGCAATCATTCAGCTCAGGTTAGATAGGGAATTAGAAAGGATTTTATAAATTTATAACCTGTTATTATTATAATATACGAATTTCAAACTCAATTAAAACAATACTATTTTGTTTTTTTTAACAAAAGCAAAGAAACAAAATTAATTACATATTAACATTTTCTTCATAATTAATTACAAAAAGCTTTAGAACTGACTACTGAGATATCAACATGCTCTATAAAAATTTTATTATATAATGCAGAAAGTACACTAGTAGTCTAGTTGTCATTAAAATTATTAAATTTCTTTAAATATAATTAAATTATAATTTGAGAATAATTTTAAAAAAATGTACATTTAAAGATTCAAAATCAAATTAAGTGACATATAAAAAGAGCTAGCTTGGTAAGTATAGTACATAATTTATTGTGATATTTTTTAAGAATACTATAGGAAAATTCAACATTTAAATATTTTAAATACATTTCACATGTTAAATAAATCTTTATAATACTATAAATTGGCGCCTAATATCATTTATTAAACAAACTACACAGAACAAACAAAACTAAATTATAATAAATAAAACACAAAAATATAATTATTTATAGTATTATAATATATATAAGTATACAGAAATTTTCTGCTTGGTGTTATTGTGTTTATATCTTAGGGCATATTGTGTGTTAACAGAGTGGTGGAAAATATGAAATTAAATTACGCTTTGTATTAATTTACATAACAAGAAGCAGAATACAGCTGTTATTATAGTTTAATAACTAGGCTATGTGGCACAACCCATGCATGCTGTCTAATTAAAACGTATTTGCTTGTTAGTTTCCTGCGAATTAATTAAATGTGTTGATATGTTGACATTTATTTAAAATTCCATAGACCGTCCCTCAGTTAAATTGGAATTTAAACATGCATCTGACAAAGATTTATTTTACTTTACCAACTAGTCAAAAACTAAAGAAACAAAAAAATGTTAGTAATATATCTTTTAATAATTAGAGGAGTGGAGTAGGTTAATTGCCTTTGAGGATTTGTCAGCCATCATCAGCAAAACAGACTCAGACCGCTATAAGTAGGAGAGAATTGATTTTCGGACCTAAGTACTGTGGAGACTTTTGGTCACAAACACAAAACCAGCAACTTATCACAATTTCAGCCAGTTTGATCCTTTAGGTGTTTGCAAACTCTACCTTTTAAATATCGACAAAAGAAAAAATTGGGGGATGTTAAGTCTGATGACTAAGCCGACCACTCTGTCGCATCTCATCTTGTGATCCTGTTGGGAAAATATCAGATATGAATTCTCTTATGGGTGCTTTATAGTGGAGAGTTTACCCTCCTGTAAGGGCCCTAGTTCTACAATTGGGAATATCAGGAATGACAAAATTAATTTGTTCATTTCGAGTATTGCCAAGCAGCAAATGATTCTCGATCTGAGTGTTTATTGTAATTATAGTTGGTAATTATTGTCTATAAGAAGTTTTATAAATACCATTCAATTAAATGAGATTTTCTGGAACTGAGATCCCACCTTAACTGCAACAGATATAAATGTTTCTTTGGCACTTAATATACGTTGTATTAATTCCATTTTATGAGAATTTTGGAAAAAAAACTGTGATTTAAGTTAATACCTTCAAACTAACGTAAAAGTATAAACATAAAAAACGCATGATTAAAACAATTCCCTAGGTAAAGGAATAATAATGATACTTATGCATTAACATATTTACTTAATTTTGATAATGATACCTATTGATGGAAACACTTTATTTCCCATTTTGTGATTTACGAGATATATGAATAAAAACGAGCTGAGAAGCGTTGATCTTTTTATTGATTTCACATTTTTCATCCATGCCATATCTGCAACGAAATGCCTGCATCTTTATGGTTGCGTTATGTTATACGAACGTATTTCATATATTCGGATAATAAATATAGCCGGAATTGTGGACCCCGTTATATTCCATAAAATAACGATAAAGGAGGTAAGTATATAAGCCTTGTATTATAAATTATACTTGAACAAATGACGTAAGGTATATAAACATAGAAAATAATTTCAAATTTTAATACTTTAAAAAATGAGTAAAAACATGTGAGAGCTAATAATAGAATATATACATGTATTTTCGAAAGAAACAGCAGTTAGCAATCTTGTCTGTGAGAACATTGACTTCAATTGATAATTTATTTTTAAATTTGTTTGAATTAGCTTAACACCTTAAAAAATTAGTAATAATAATTTCGGAATTAAATTTTTGCCAAATAGGCCAAGCAACAGAGCAAAATACTAGCCATAATTTGACATAAAAACTACATGGAAACCAACTTTCCGATTATGATAAAGACAGTTATTAGATGAATTCTGCACACTTTCCAACTCGTGAATCATAATCTCAAATGTGTTATTACAAAATGAAAACTACTGAGGTAATTTTAATGTTGTCAATGTCAAATGATCCAATCGGATAATTAGAACCGGAGAAAATCCGGAAAAACCGGAAAAATTTACGTTTTCTTTAAAAATTCACAACTCCGCCATTTTTTATTTTAAGAACTGAAACTTTCCGCACATGTACATCTGATCGGTCGAACTAATAGTTTTTCCACAATCGCCATTTGAATTTATTTTTGCAATTTTTTCGCGGAGAGCTGGATACTCGTGTGATTGTCCGATTGAAGTTTCAAAAAAGGAATTTGAATCTAGACAGGCACAGTAACAAAATGACTATTTCCGTTTTTCCATCAAATGCAGCGAAATAGGTGAAAAACGGTCGAGCGCGCGGAAGCACTGGAGTAGTGACGGGAAGCGCGCATATACAGGGTGTTAAAAATAAGATTTGCCAAACTTTAATGACGTAATAATCAACATTTTCCCCATAAAAATTTTTGATAGGACACTTCTCTACAGAGATAAAAGGATGTGCCGAGTAATAATTTAAAACATCCGCTATCAATGAAAATTAATATAATAAATAATTTGAAACATAGAGCTCTTAGTTTATCTCACGAGGATTATCACAAACAGAACATCAATTACATAGGGGAAATACTTATATAAAATAATTACCCTCCTAGCTTAATTAATAAAATAATAAATAATCGTAATGTAAAAACAAATAATGAATGTGCCAGGGACACCTTAAACAAATTTTACAAAATACCTTATGTAAAAGGTCTCACAGAGAAGTTGGCAAATGTTTTTAGAAATGAAGAAAATATCAAGGTAGTACCCAAAAATTAAAATACTTTAAATAAATATGTGTATACAAATCTTAAAACAAAAACACCAGCCGAACTTCAATCAAATGTTGTTTATAAGATACCTTGCAAAGATTGTGATATGGTTTATATAGGTCAAACTGGTAGATATTTAGGAACTCGTAATCAGTAACATAAGAGAGATTGTATTAATATATCAAATCCAATAAAGCCAAAAAAAAGTAACAATACTGCACTTGCCGAACACTGTTATAGTAATTTACATCGTTTTGATTATGATTCAACAAAGATTATTGGCAAACAAAATAATATCAAAAAACGGTTATTAGATGAAATGATATGCATAAAAAAGGAAAAACACTCGGTAAATAAAAGATCGGATATTGAAACCCTCAGTAGATCATATTTTAACCTTATAGAGGAGATAAAAAGGTAATGTTTGTAAACTTTTTGTTTGGTTTTTGTTCACCCCTGGTCTCGTACGACAAAATAACTCTAATTTGATTTATATTTTAATACATGATCTTGATGTATGTGTACGCTATTCTATACCAATATCTATACTGTCCAAGATTGTTATATGACATACTATGTATAACGAGACTAGGAAAACACAGTGAAGCACTTAAATCTGTAATGTGAGTAACATATAAACAATATACGTAGATTTAATTTTAATTTAAATTTTTCTTTTTCGCATGTTATGTACAGGTTGTTGTTTGTTGCGTTTCTTGTTCATTCACCATATTTTGTTATTTTATTATTTATTATATAAAAACATTTTGTTTATGTAATTTTAATACTTTTGTTTTTAAATTTGTGACATATAAAAATTGTTAATGTGTCTGTATTTGTAATTTTTTTTCATGTTTATATAGATATTACTGTATTCATTTTATTGTAATGTTTTAGACACACTTTTTAAATATTTTAACGTTAAGTTTGTTATTTATAAATTGTGGTGTATTTTTGAAATTATTAAATTTTATAGTGTCCTGAGGATGTCACGATAAGTGACGAAACGTCGACAATTGAGAAAATTTGGTGTTTTTCTTGAAATTTGGCCTCTAATTTTCCCACTATTGACAACAAACTGAATAAAAATAAGGCTACCAATATCATTAATTAATAATAATCATTTTTGTTAACTGTCATTATAACTTTAAAGCTAGAAATTAATTATCAGTGCGGGAGAACAGCAGGCGTATTATTATTCTGTAGACGTAATTCATGTAGGAGTAATTGGAGAACGATCTTTTGTTTGAAAATTATAACAAATAGAGAATCCAGAAACTGCTACATTAACCTTAAAATTAGGTGTGTAATTTGTAACTATTTGTTATAGGTACAATAAATTCAAAGTTACACAAAATTTCTCATGTGACATACAGTATAACAGAGAAAGTTTACGATGAAATATAGTCCCACATCATCAAAATCTGGATAAAACATCTTAAAACTTTTCCCCTTCAAATAATACACCAAATCGTCCCCTTATAACGTTCTAAGGAGCCGAGATAATAATATTGAATTTATGTCAAGTCATTTGTATTCTTTTTAATGATGTACTTCAACAGAATTTGCAGAAGTGAATAATTTCCCTTTTAAATTCGCGACTTGTTTGTCTTTCAATTGATTACTTTTATACAGCTCCCCCTGCTTTCTTATCCTCATCATTGATTCAGTAAATCAAGGGGAATTAATCAAAATTGCCGCCCTTAAAAATCACCAAAATGTTAAACAAAGTCAGCAAAGAAAATTAACCGTTAATAAATAATATTAGCGTCATTTAAATTTGCTGTACAGGCCAGTACGGTCTATTTATGTAAATTTATGCGAAGAAAAATTGCCTGCATTTCAGTTTGTTTGTTCAGGTAGGTATATAAAAATGTTCGTCAAAGAAGCAGATACACTAATAAAGTAAATATTTAAAGGATATGTTAATCGTAATTGAAATATAGTGAAGTTAATACAATATTTTCTTTTTATTCAACCTTCACATAAATAAACTAAATACGTGCAAGATCATATCTTTGATCAGGTTTAATATATATATATTTTTTCTATGAATACATTTTGAGATTTAAGTATATTCAGATATTTTAAGACGATTATGAATTTTCTTCAATATATGTTGATACTCGCCTACGGCTTTCTATTTTTAAATAAAAAACTTAATTCTAGCAATAATAACACTGACCCACAAAAAAAAAAGTTGAAAATACCAGAGACTAGATCCACCTATCCTTATGTATTTTGACACACTGAAACCGAATCCGGAGTCAAAATTGCTCCATCACCCTCCAGTTTTTTTTAAATCGCGAAAAACTACCCGAAAAACACGGAAAATCCTCAAATTCTCGCTTGAGCACGGGTCCGAAGTAGTGATGTAAATGGTAAAATCACAAATTGTTACTTACATAAATTACTGTAAAATTACCGTAATATTGCGCACCGCGAGATAACGGATGTAATTTATGTAATTTATGTAATTTTTGTAATTTACGTAAATTACGTAATTTACTGTAATTAATGTTAATTTACACTTAATTTTAAATATCGCGCCAATTTCAATTTTGACATTTAAGGTTTTATAACCTTTCTTTTATTTTAGCAATATTAGCATTCATTCTGAAGAGTATGGTGATAGTGAGGATGAGGACCAGGATTATACAAGCTCTAATAGCTATTTTACATTGACAATTTATTCATGAATAAATTAACGAAGTTGTTCATGAATTAATCACGAATTTATTGGTAAACAGTGTATTTTTACATTGCTACAGACTTTGACGCAAAATCAGTTCTACCAACAAATCAAAGAAGCAAATAAACTTCAAAAATGTTACCTTTCCACTCATAATTGTAGTGACACAACAGCGGTACCGTTTTGACAAACATCAGATTAGTTTTTGTAACTAACGAATCAGTAAAAACAATGCAAAACTAGTACAACGCCACACAATTATTTACATATTCCAATAACATAACCTCATTACAGATCTGAAACAGGAAATCTGTTGGATTGGTACTTCTGAACTTCACGAAGAAATTGACGAAAATTAGAGCATGTTCTAATTCGTCAAGAACTTGATGAATAAATGCATGAAGTTATTTGACAGTAAACAAGAAATTCGACAAGTGTAATGCACCAAGCATTACACTTTCTAATTTCTTGATGAAGCGACTTCATGAATTAATTCATCAATAAATTGTCAATGTAAAACAGCTATAAGAATAAGTTATTACCTGAAAGAAATGAAGGATTTGAGGCAAAATGTAATGAAAAAATGCGTGTTATTGTTATACAAAATATTTCACTTGAAAAGTGTTGAAATTTGTTTTTCGTTGTTGTATTTTTCGTTCATAATTTTGACTAAAATTTAGGTTGACCATGCAAAGACCGAACTGACAGAAATAGATAGAACGAAAGAGGTAGAAAAGGAAAGGAAATAAACGACGAATAATTAAAAGCTGTTAATTGTGTAATGAACCAGTACTTATGTTATGTTTTGTGTAAGAGTTTCGCCATTTATTTTTGTTAATTAACTTAATTGGCGAGAGCAATTATTGTCCGCGAGTCGAGTTGAACCGTCCGTTTGCCCCACTCTGACGAGTGCCGCGCGCATAATCCCACCAAGACTCCTGGTCAGTTAAGGGGGGATTGTGGCAATAAAACAACCGTGCCTGGACGAAAACAGGCAGTTCAGATCCTGAACTCGAAGAGCTCCAGCTCCAGCCCTGAGGACCACCCCGAGGACCTGACACCGACCCAGAGACCGCCATCCGAACCGAAGGAGTTAGCCACCAGGAGCAGCGACCCGGAATAAGTAAGCAAATTGTATTTCCTGATCTTTACTTGTCCTGATATTGGTATAAGTCCTGCCGAGTTTTGAACTCTATTTTGAACTAAGTGCTGTCCGGTGCGGCGGCGGCGTTATCAGGCGGAGGTTGACTGTGCATAACATCGCCTTCGTTTTGAGGAACGTAGCTAGGGCACATTAACTGAAACCGCTGGTTGACTGTGCATAACATCGCCAGTGGAAGACGTTAGGTGCTGGCCAAACCGTGACAGATAGACCCAGGAAGTTGGCTGTGCATAACACCGCTTTCAGGAGACATCTGTCGTATACAGTACGTGGTGCGGCAGCGGCGTTGTCTGGCGGCGGGTTGACTGTGCATAACATCGCCCTCGTTTTGACGAACGTTGCGGGGTACCTTGACTGAAACTGCTGGTTGACTGTGCATAACATCGCCAGCGGAAGACGTTAAGTGCCAGCCGTACCGACGGATAGACCCAGGGAGTTGGCTGTGCATAACACCGCTTCCAGGAGAAATCTGTCACCGGCCGCGCGTCCGAACGTGCACTCGAATAGACTTTGCCTCCCGTCACCCAAACTATTCCTGTACCTGATCACCGTTTGCTTATTTATGCCATTTGTGTATTGCTTGCTTCGCTTCCTCCTTGGCTGGTATTAACTCCGCATATTTCCGTTGCATTTGCTAGAAACCGCCGACGATATTTATTTGTAGCATTAGAGTAGCCCGTAATCTATTTTTCTTTGTTTCAGAGCCATTTGGAATCGGCATATTTGTTGATTATTTATTACTCTGATTTGCTAACTGTGTTTTTCTTTCTAGCACCGACCGAAATTAAAACCGAATACCGTTGGCGTACCGTTTCTTATAGTATTAGATTGTTTATTGTAAAAATAAACTAACCGCCTAATACTGCATTTGCCTACCATACCGATTTTTGTGTCCTGACCACCGATATTTTAGTATGTTCTAATTTTGTAATTCTTTACAGCGCCGGAAAACCGAATAGGCATTTTTAATCCCGTGATATATAATTGCTCTAACCAATTCTATTTTTATTCCCACCGTTTGTACATTATTTGTACATTTCTAATTTTAGTTGTTTATAATAACTGTAATAAGAATCTGTTTTACTTTTGTTTGTTTGTTTCAAGTTCAATAGGCCTGATTAATAAATCTAGTAAATATAATTCCCGTTTGTATTCATTCTTAACACCGATAAGATTGATAAATTCCGCTCAGTAAAAAGTCGCACTATCTTTTTGTGACCTACACTGATAAGACCGTTTATTTTGAAAGGAAAATAACACTACACTCAGAGAACTACTTTGCTTGAAATTAAGAGAAATATAACAGACCCCTGGAATTAAACTTTCTTCACTGCAGCTATCCCGAGTACTTACTCTAAACCGAGGGTAGGTTTCACGTGGAGTTTCCCCCACGTAAAAGATTGGGAAACTGGCGCCCGAGACAAAAACCGCACAAAAAGATTTAATCCGGAGTACGTCCCTGTGACGTCACTCACCACCGCCGACTGCCGACCACCGCCGCCGATAAACTAGTAGTCAAGGGTCGTCATAAAGTAGGCGTCCAAATAGGGACGTCAGTGACGTCAATAAAGCTAGTAAACTAAAATTCGCAATTGTGAATTAAGATTCCGTTTAGAGTTGGTAGTATACCAGGGGCAGCCACAAGTAACGTCTGAACCGAACTGTCACCACCGCAAAATCAAAACCAAGTAAAGTATATAAAGGGAGTTACAAAAATTTGGCAACCGAGCAAAAGTACGTTACAATTGTAATACATTCTACCAAAAAAGGCCTATGTCCCATAAAAACAAACGAAAGCTGTTTTAAATAGAAACCTAAATATTTGTATTTAGATTTGATTTATTTTATTTTTACTGCTGCACTTATATGAATGTTACTTATATGAATAAAAATTTTAATTTTTTGCATAAAAATCGACAAATATTATTTTTTAATCATTGAATTGCAGGACTAGTTTTATAGAAGCTGAGTACTGAGAAGCTAAACAAGCTGAGTACACTTTAAAATGTCGTAAAATTTAAATGTCATAAATTATATAAATTACAAGCTAATTTGTAAATTACATGAAATGTTACCAGTAAAATTACATTTTCATAAATTACAAGTAATTTAACATCAGTAGTCCGAAGGTTGAGATAAACGTGAGAACCAGCACAATAAAACTATTTTATATGTATTTTGACGAGCTAAAACCGAATTTTCAGATACAATCCCAGTTTAGAAAATTCAAGTCATCTTTATTTAAGACACTAAGGAAATGGAACGCCGGTACCAAAGACGATGGGATGATGATGATTTTTGTTGGATGCTTAAAAGGGAATCCGAGCCAGATAGCAGAAAAAGAAAAAGGTATCCACTACACAGATCTTTTGAAGATAAAAGAGTACGATAAAAGAAAGAGAGAATGTTAAGATCCGAGACAATAACACGGGATTTTCCGTATTTTTGGGTTGATTTTCGCGATTTAAAAAAAAACTGGAGGGTGATAGAGCAATTTTGGCTCCGGATTCGGTTTTAGCTCGTCAAAATACATATAAAATAGTCTTATTGTGCTAGTTCTCACGTTTATCTCAACCTTCGGACCCGTGCTCAAGCGAGAATTTGAAGATTTTCCGTGTTTTTGGGATAGTTTTTCGCCATTTAAAAAAAACTGGAGGGTGATGAAGCAATTTGGACTCCGGATTCGGTTTCAGCGCGTCAAAATACATAAGGATAGGTGGGTCTAGTCTCTGGTATTTTCAACTTTTTTTTGTTCTGCGTAATTAAGTAATTAATGTAATTCTAATAAACAAATTCAATCATCTAAAAAATATCTGATTGTAAACTTACTACAATTAAATTTTTCCTGTCTCATTTTTGGCTTGTTTAAATATATATTCTTCCATTAATATATCACTAAAATACTTAGTTCTTGAGAAAAATAGGTTTCAATTTTCTATAATACGAATAGTCGAGTACTTCAAGGTATTCTAGTGTAATTAAACTTCACCTTTTCACCAAATTTGTAAGTTAATTGTTTGTTACAATTTAGACCAATTCATCTCCATTCGAAGTCAGCGTCTTTTGATATATAACCTCACACCGGGCTATATCTAGGTAAATGTTACGTTCAGTTAATCCAAAAATCCCCTATATCACGTTATCTTAAAATATGTATTTAAAAAAATATGAAAAATTTAAGGCATATATCTTTTTAAAGAAGCATAATTGTATTGAAGTAACTTGATCTAAATCGATTTATTTTCACCTGTGAATGCTCACCTTAATATGTCGGTAGAGTCCCTCACAGGATACCTCCGGGGGTCCATACAGACGAGCCGGCGAAGAAAGAAGAGCACCGCGGAAGAAACAGCCCTAGCCGGTGGGGCTCAGTCAGGATAAGAGGAGGCCCCACGAACCATTCGAACCCGGTCAGTGGCCAGGATGACGGGAAAAGGGCCTGCCTCTACTAGGAATTCGGACCTACAGAGATGACGTGGGTAAAGAGCGATAGTTCCGCTCGACCCCGCCCCATCCGAAGTCAGTTTTTCAGCCAAGGATATTGGGATGGGCACCCTATATATGCCTTTTTTGCACGCATTGTATACGTTTAGACATCATCCGGAATAATTTAATATGAATTAGATTTTTTATAAGGTTAAGTAGAGTAGCTAGACTTCGCCTTATGTAGGTGAAATTGTATTTTGCTTTGTACAATTTTCAAAAATAAAGACATTATTATTATTATATAGATTTAATAAGGCGTCCGTTGTATTTCAGGTTAACACATTTTATTTCAGAACGTGTATATTGGATGACAGTCGTATTTTATAATAATCGGTTTTAATTCATGAAGTGTAAATTGATATTTCGGGAAATTTCAAATTCATTTCTATGTAGATCATCAAAATTTCTTTATAATTAGTCAAAAGTATTTCAGTCAGTTGTGTAGCATTATACTATGCTCCATATGGATGTTCATGTTTCTTCAAATTTTTAACAGGTAATTTCGACTATACAGGGTGTTCATGAGCAGCTAGTTTAGATGTAATTCTGGTCACAGAAATAATTCCAGTGATCCTTTCTCGAATACTTACTTGATAATGACAGAGTTACTTTGTTGTAAATAAATTATTTTTTTATTTACTGTTTTAATTTTTTGTTTCCAATGATATTTTTCAAATTTGGTACGCTTATTATTGGTAATAAACCGCATTTGTGAAATAAAAAATCAAAATTCTAATGTCAAAGAGCCGAAATGACCCTTATTGAGCGGAAAATTAATCACAACTTTCTTGATTGTTATTTTCCAAAAAATTAATCAACTTATTAAAGACCTTTAAAAAATCTTACGAAACTGTTCTCTTTGACATCATTAACCATTTCCGAGAAAAATTTTTTAAATTTAATAATGTTTTTTAAATTAATTAATGTAATTAGAGATAATTTGGTAATTTTCTATACTTACAATTATGTACAGGGTGTGTAAAATATTTTATGGTGTAGTTGCCGAAGTTATTTTGTGAAAAAAAGTTCATATAACCGTAGGTCGAAATATGCTTCGTTTCCGAGATACAGAGTGTATAATATAATTTTTATGTCCAAATCGTGCTTTGTTTATAATGTAGAACAGGTAAATTTTAAAAAATTTTAAAGGGGCGCTTCAAATATGCATTTTTATTTTAAAAAATTGTTAATGTTTACCGCAATTACCGAAATATTTTTTTTATAAAATATAGGTTTTGATTATTTTCTAAGCAATGAAGGCCATTCTCTTCAGGGGTTTAGAATTTTGATGATTTTTCATTATCAGACATACCTTTTTACCAATAACTAATTTTCGAAAAGAAAAGTTATGGCAAAGCGTAACTCTAAAAAAATTTCCATTATTTTATGACGACAACCATTCCCTATTTTTTTCTATTTATTTGGAATTGTCCTGTATATTAATGATTTGATGTTGAAGTATTGTATATTCATATTAAGAGCTTTTTTTGAGAATATCATCCCGAAATTAAACATAAAGTAAAAAATAAACCGTTTCGTTTAAGTTATAATGGCTTCTCTAATTCTCAACACTTAAACACTTAGCAAATTATATATTATTATATATTGATAAAAATCTAATCATTAATAGATTATCTAAAAATAAAAAATAATCTATACGATAGTACCTACTACTCGTCTTAGGAACTTGCTCATAGTTTTCGTACACCCTGTATAATCTAGGTTAAATTAGATTTAAACAACATTAAAATGAATTTCATGACGTCATTATTATGGCTTCATACAGTATAATTGATAACCATTGGTTACGCAACTACGAACTACGCCATTATGGCATGTTCATAACTAACTATCGGACACAATGATTAATAAATACCTCAAATAGATTTGATGTTCTCTTAAATACAGACGCTGTTTAATAAAAAACGACAATTTATGAAATATAGTTTTCTAAATTTAAATTTAGGAATTGTGAAATTTAATTAACAGTTTTTGAAATAGAACTGACCAATCTAAAATGCAAATCCTGAAATTAAATTTACTAGAATGAAATTGAAATGAATTTATACAGATTACTTCTGAAATACATCAGGAAAGGGTGTAGTGGCATCATCGCCAACGCCTTCTAATGAAGCTTTTGTTTTATGAAACATGAAAGATCAAAGTGTTTGTGAGATAAAATAATCAAAGTTTCAAGACAGTCTTAATACTTCAGGGCACATATTCATATGAAGTTGTGACCTGGGCAATCACCATGTTCAGCAGCTTATGTTAGCTACTTAAAATATATGCTGTGTTAAATTGAATTGGGTCATTCGGTGTCGGAATCCTAGATCTTATCTCATACTATTTTTATTTCCTATAATCTCCCTACTATGGGATTATTATTCAGAACTGTCACAAGTACAATATTTATTGGTTAAACTTCCTATTAAGTTTCCATAAATAATTTGCTGAGGAACTTTTAGGAAATTCAGTTTAATGTTTGGCTCCGAGATCTGAACTAAGTAATTTGAATTCAGATCAATAAAACTTTATTGTTTTCTGCCCATCTTATTATTCCGAAACAAAGGGATTTTAAAGCTTTCGACATGCCAGTCTATAGTTCTTAAAGGCAAGATTGTGTGAAATAATTAATGACGTGTTTTGTGAACTGTCAGGTGTTGTACGAAAATATTTCAGGAAGTAATGGTACATTGGAAATAAAAGAAAAGTATTTGAAATTCGCTGAGATAGAGTAGATTTTGTTTTAACGTCGTTCAGGTTGACCATATATCAACGTAACTTTTAATGGATTCGATCTGCCGCATCAAGTGTGGACTCTAATGATAAATATAAGATACACTGATAAACATTTTGGAAATTCGTAAAGGCTTTTTCTATATTTGTAATAGTTTCTATACATTAAAAATGTAAATAAATTGAACTTACATGATACATTGTATACACGTTTCAGTGTATATTTTTTCTTTGCGATGTATTTTTAGCTTTTACGTTGTACTCTTACATTTTAAAATGTGTTATTCTTTATAAACTTTTACTAAAATTGATGTAAATATACGAATAAAAATAAATTTACATGACCTGATTTGAGTCAACCAATCATATTCATCAGATTAATCATCACCGCGTGTGCTAGATGTTCAGTAGGCATGTTTGGATCCATTTTTGGCGTAATAATATAGCGCACTGTTTTAACTACCCAAACATAGTGTTATAAAAAATGCTGAGGTAAATTATGTTATCGAAAAATATGAGAAAATCAATAATTGCCATTTTATAATTTGCTTAACTTTACTCACAGATATCCAGATTCTAGTTTACTGTTTAAGACCTGTTTTACTTATTATTTTACTTACACAATATTTTGTTTTCAGTTTAATGATCTCAAGAAGTTGTCCTCTCGAAATCATTCAAAAATTCACCTCAAAATGCATCTCTGAATGCGAGAACTAGGGCAAAATTTTCATGCAGAAATATATAAATAAAAACCACAGTAAAACTTTTCCCATAAAATATAAGAATAATGTTTTTCCTTATATTTAATTATTGTAAATTAGAAGAAAAAATATTGTTATTTAATTAGTCCTCATAATTAAAGAAGTCTAAGATTAATTCAAACTTTAACAGTTTTCGTACGAGTATGAAAACGTATTTGGAAGCTTTAATTTTAAACAATGAGGGATAAAGACGCCACTAAAAAAAATTAAATATAATACTTTGCCCTTTAAATAAGTAGGGACGTTTTTTTACAGAGATTGCTTTATACACATTTTTAATTTTTACTGTCTTCGTTAATTTGAATGTGCTATATCAAGTTTTCATTGTACTATTGTTTTGAAAAAGCTGTTAGTAATATTCTGTATTATTTATCATTTTTTCTTAATAGGTTTAATAAATCTTTTAAAATTTAACGTTATTTTCCCTTCACTGAAGTATGTCTTAACCTGTCGTGGAAAAATATTTAAGTATGAAAAAAAAAAGATATTCTTTCTAGAAATATTACAAAATAATAATGCCTAAATTTTTTTTCTTCTTAAAAATAGTATGTAGTTTTCTTTTTTTTTACATTTTGAATTTTCGGGTTCGAACCTGCTTTGTCGCCCTCATTACATGTTTTTAGGGATCTCAACTGCTACTTTGGGTAGGACTGAGCTGCCTGCAGCGGCTTTTGCACGTGGCGACGGGTTTTATATGTAAGTTTTGTTAAAAGTTATTGTTTGATTATATGGAGTGTAATTAATTGCATTTCTTTTTTTACATAATTATACCCTAACTTGTTTGAACACAGTGTAGTAAATTTCTTTATATTTTTTTAATACCGTATTACTATTTATGTTTGATGTATCTGTGGAATGCAACTGAAATACATATTATTGTTGTAAGTATATTATTTTATATGGATCTGATACTTTTAACATAATTTATAATGATATTATCGAAGAAAATTAATTATTTTCATTATTGGATCAACCAAAATTGTAAATATTCTGTCGAGTCATACAGACTTAGTGTATTTTACTAAGACTTAAAATTAATAACCGATTTTTGATGTATACAAAATAGACTTGGGAACTAAATATTTATTAATTTGTGGGTAAACCTAAAAGATTTATGAACGCAAATCGAAATCTGGAAAGTTGTTTAAAAAAATTTAAGGGGGTGAAAAAGGAGCAAAATCTGAATTAACTGATGTCACAGACATGTATCTGAAGTTTAAGATCATAGAGAAGAAGCTAATTAAAAATGTGTTTAAAACTGTTTTGGAACTGCTGAAATACATGCATTTTATGGCGGCAAGTACTTACAAAAAATTCTGTAACACATTTTACTAGTTTGTAGGTTTCTTATGAAGCCGGACTGTATTCGAAAGTCAGTTTATAATGCATTGTTGTAGTGATTGCAGTGCTGTTTTTCGAGAGTAGGTACATTTAATAGCCGTATTTCCAAGTTTTCTTTTGAAAATGGCGCATTTATTTAGCAATCGCGAATATTATGATATGCTCATAATTTATGGCGAAGTAAATGAAAATGCCCACAGAGCTTGTCAAGTGTACCGTACAAGATATCCTGAATGACATGCTCCCGCACCGTAAACATTTGTTGTTGTAGCACAAAGAGTTTTGGGACACCGGTGAAGTGCAACAGCGTCGAAGTCGCGACGGCGACTGTGACCCAAGGCGACCACTAAGAATCTTAAATGTCGAGGAGATGATTTTAGATTTCGTCGAAGAAGATCCGCATCGTAGCACCAGAAATATCGCACATCACGTAAATATTTCGCATCCTGTTGTGTGGCGGACATTACGATAAGCTCAGTTGTACCCATTTCATATTCAACGTGTTCGAGCGCTTATTCCTGAGGATTTTTCACTATGTCGAGGTTGCGAATGGTTGCTTCAGGAGCATGCAAGAAATCATTAATTTACAGCGTAAATACTTGTTACAGATGAAACATGTTTCAGTCGAAATGGTGTACGTAATGTCCACAACACTCACCACTGGACTATTAAAAATTCACACGAAATACGTCGAGGTGCCTTTCAGCAACACTTTTCAGTGAACATGTGAGCCGGTATCGTTAATGACACTTTAATAAGACCTTTCGAATTGCCTATATGCTTAGACGTTGCTTCATATCTAGATTTTTTGCAAAATCGCTTGCCAGAGTTATTGGAAGACGTGCCATTAAATGTTCTGCAAAACATGTGGTTACTGAATGACGGAGCCCTCGCTCACTTTTTACGGTCCCAAGAAAATCACCTCCTCCGGTCTCCAGAAATCACCTCTTTAGATTGCTTTTTGTGGGGATATGTGAAAAGTGTTGTGTATTCCACGGAAGTTCGTGACATCGACCAACTGCGACATCGTATTACCAAAGCTTGTAATACGATTCGAGAAGACGTGGCAATGTTGCAACGTGTGCGAGCGAATTGGATTCGTCGCGCTGAAGCTTGTGTGCAAGCAAATGGTGGAGGTACATCGAACATCTTCTATGAAAATCAGCAGTTCTCAAAAGGTGGCAATGTGCAATGTTGAAGTAAATCAGATTTTAATATTACATTTTACTCAACACAAATCCGTGTGTTTACCTCATCTTGACAACGGACAAGTGGCAAAAGTGGCTTAGTTAAAGATAAGGAAGAAGAAGAAATTGTATGTTGAGGGGAGTAACTAAATAAAAAAGAAAGAAAGAAAAACGTATAGATTTGAATAAATTTATATGACCATAAATAAATTGTATAGTTATCTGTTTTATTAACGCAAATTAACATTATGTTTATAACGAGCGTTCAAATAAAAACGTGGTCAAGTTGGTTCTGAAAATTTGGACGTAGGGCGTAGCGTATAGCAAATGAACTTAAACGTCATCTGTCAAAATCAATTTGAATATTTTCGTTTTAAAAAGCGTTTAAAATGGTGTTTTCTCAAGAACAAAAAGTGTTTATCATAGAGTCCTACTTTAGAAATGGACGCAAGATTGATGGAATATGGAAGTATTCTATTCAGGAATGTTTCATAGAATTTCAAAATCAATTTCCCGGCGTTGTTGAGTACAAACTTTTTCAAAGTGCAGATCAGCGTTGTGTTAATGTTTTTCGTGAAACGGGCAGTGTAACAAGAAAAGAAGGAAGCGGCCGACCTAAAAAGCGGACTGAAGAATTAAAAGAAAATGTCCAACAAATAATGGAAAATGCGCCAAGAACTTCTGTACGTGTTTTATCACAAATGGTGGGGGTATCAGTCGGTACCTGCCACACAGTGTTAAAAAAAGATTTGCGTTTGTTCCCCTATCGTTTAACTTGTCAGCAAGAACTTCATGAAGTTGATTTTCCGCGACGGGCTGTATTTTGTGAATGGTTTTTAAACAACTACGGTGAACTTCATAATATCACCTTTTTTTCTGATGAAGCCTGGTTTCATATAAGTGGTTACGTAAACTCACAGAATATGAGAATGTGGTCTTCTGGAAAAACCAGATAACTTTTTTGTCGAGGGCCCTCTACACGCTCAAAAAATTGGAGTTTGGTGTGCTCTCAATCGAAGGAGGATTTATGGACCTATTTTTTTTAATGGTACTCTTACTGCGCAAAGGTATAGAGAAGAAATTATCGCTCCTTTTGTTAATCAGCTGGAAGAAAACGAAATTACAAACTTTTACTTTCAACAAGATGGCGCAAGGGCACATACGGCAGGCGAGACGATGAATGTGTTGAGGGAAGTTTTCCAAAATCGACTAATAAGTCTCAATGCTGAACATGAATTTCCACCGAGGTCATGTGATATTACGCCGTGTGATTTCTTTTTGTGGTCTTACCTTAAAAACACTATTTTTGAACTGCCTATTCCTGATTTAAACCATCTGCAGGCTCGACTTATAGACAAGATTCGTGAAATTAACAATACCCCGAGCATCTCAGAAAATGTCTTTAATTCTTTGAGGAACAGGTGTGAAAAGTGCTTGGAACAAGGAGGGGGACACTTTCAGCAGCTGCTTTAATTTATTGTTATAACAAGGAGGGCGACACTTTCCGCAGTTCCTTTAATTGTTTGTTATTGTTATCACGATTATTCTTTAAAATAAAGTTATATAGTCATTACACATTACAGCTCGTTGAGAAATGAGGTTAAGTTGGTCGCTATAAGCTACTCCATACGTCCAATGTGTCTGAGCCAACTTCGACCACGTTTTTATTTGAACGCTCGTTATTTACAACAAGTATTATTAAAGATACACTAGCAACATTAGAGTAAAATGATTACGGTTTCTCCATTATCGTTAGTCATTAGTTCTTGCCTCTTTATGTTTTGTAGGATTATATTATAACAATTTTCTGTTGTAAACTAAACGGTTCTACATAATAGGATTGTATTAAATAGAGATAGCATAACGCAGTTTATTGTCTTTCTATATAAGTGAATTATTCATAAATAAATTTCGATTTAAATTTGAAGGACCTCCGTAATATATTATATTTGTGAACGTATCATTAATTTGAATTTATCTGTCCCGCACAATCTCAACATTTCTTCATGTACATTCCTTTTGTGTATTGTCATGTTTTCCTTTCCTTTTCCATATTAGAATTTCTGGTATATTTTTCATTACGGTCTACTTCAAAGTACGGTGGATATTTCTTTCAAGTTACAAATAACAATATATTCCTTTGAAGTTTTGAAACAGGATGAATATAGATTTGCATCTTATTTATACACTACATAAAAATTGCCTTAATAATTTACATTTTATGATAAAAGTGCGTTGACTGTCAGCGTTAATGAGAGTATTTAAAGTACCATGATTTTTAGGATATTATGCCGTGGCCTATATACCTGGTCGCTGCCAATTACAGACTTACTTAGCCGCCTCAGCTAGGAATCTTTGACATGGTGGCCTTCTGAGGCGCTCCATATAGGCTTCAGTAACTAATGTTTCCAAACGTTTCTCTATTCTTCACTGTTGGCATCTTCAGTAGTGACTCGCCGCGATTGAGGCCGTTTAAAACCGCGTCATCGGCGTAGGTATCGCTGCGCGCGCATTTAGGCCTACATAGTAAAGGCGGGGGTGTGGTCTCCCGTTTATCCTCAATGACGTCATTGTCGTTAAGATCAGTAACTATGAAGAGTGATGTGGAGCAAGTAGGATTTTAGAAATACTACCTCAAAGAAAACTGGGGCTATAGATATACTATAGATATATACATTTATTAAAGTAAATGTAAATTAAATGTCAAAGGATAATTTCACTGTGTATCATTATTTACTTTGATATAACAGTAGTTTCTTTTTTCAGAAGCCTTCTTAAGATGAAGACAAAAATGAAAATACTCAATTGACGTATAACCACAGTACACAATCCAACTCAGTCCATTACTATCTTTATAATATCCTAGATACCTTATTTACTCTAAACGTAACATATAATAAATACATTGATTGTAAGAGTAATAATACGTTGATTTGCAAAATAAGTTAATGTAGGCAACATTTCATTTGTTTCTTGTCTTTTGTTGATGACTTCAACGAATGTCTATTAAAAAAACGCATGGCATAGAAATGTCTTAAAGTAAACCCTGTTAATGTAGAAGGAAAAGTGTATTATATGATAATCCAATTTAAATATTTCTATTTATCTTACTTACCGCATTTTCGTCGCAAACTTGTTAAATATTGAACACATTTTAATTTATGCTGTTTAATTCAGATACACAATTGTATATGTGTATGCTTTGATCGTAACCGATGTGTAGAGATATGCAAATCCACTCCCCATTTACTATATTGGATCGATTAATCTCAGTTCTATACCATAAATTTTATCTTTATCGGACTACCCTTATGTAGGTAATTAAATTAATGGTTCCAGACGGCCTTCGAACTGAAAAATTAATGGGTCTTTTGGGATGATTTGGTTTGACCTCGAACACATCATGTGTAACTCTTTTAGGGTCTGAGGTTTTAACCGATTTATTTATTGCCTCATTCGTTTGTTAACTGTACTGACGTACTTTCCTCCATAAAATTTAAATGAATTAAATATGTTTACTTTCTTATATTGCGATAAATATGTTCTTTCAAGGGCTGCAAAGCCATCTGGAAAGCCTTCACAAATACCCTTATTACTTATTGTAATTAAACTTCATTTCAACTTAACACTCTAGTATCTTGTACTAGTCTTTGCAGTATACTCTAGCTATGGGTTAAATACTATACTTAATCTATTATTTTTGTCTGTAAATACCCTGTCTTCTGCAATTCAAAAGGGATATGATAAAAGTGTTGCCCTTATTCTATTTCAGTCTGCATTCTAAGCCTCCCTCATATGATTAATTCTGTTTCGGTGTCCTTTTAGCTTACAGCGTCTGGTTTCTGTTTAATGAAGAAGTTCTTCAACTTCCTTTCCTGATAGCCCTTTGTTAAATGTTTTCTTGTCTTTGTAAATGGGCAAAGTGTTTCTTATGCTGAATATGAGTCTATTCACCCATTATTTGGAGTCGTAACATGGTTTTTGATAGTCCTAGAGTAGGTTCTGCATTGATGTCAGTTGTTTTGTCTTCATCTTCTTTATCTGCTATAAATTATTTCTTCATCTTTAACCTTCTTTAAAACTTATGTGTTTCTTTGTTTGCTAAATAATGTACTATGTCCCATGTTCGTTGCTCGAGTTTTTCAATGGCATCTGTACAAGATCCTCCAGTTGAAACTAAAACACTGTCAATTATTGTTATTTTTTAAACACCCTATACATATTGAAACATGCAGCGGTACATTAATCTACTCCCGCATGTCAAGACTGCAACTTGGTAGATGTGTGGAGATTTGGATCAATTGGAAATAGCAGTCAACATCTTAATTATATTGGAAGTCAATAAGGAGTTTTGGAAGAAAGGAATTTTTATATTCATTATTTAAACTCATGTATTTGGAATACTAATTGTAAATAGAAGTATCATGCTGTAGGAAGTTTCATGATTTTCAAGAATTAACGCAGCTGATACTAGTGCTAAATTTTATGATTCGAAGTCGATATCTGAATCCGTCATCCAATAGTCCATCCAATGGCTTGGTGTTCATTTAACATCCAGACGTCCATGTACTTGAAATGAGGATTAATTAATTATTGAGCATATTTTGATCGTACATATGATGGTCGTCCACCAGACATATAATACTGAATTTGTTTTGTTTATACATATTATTACAGAATTACGTTTCACTTCCTTAGTCTTAGCTAGGAATCTTTGACCTGCCCTTGTTCTTCTCTAGGCTTTGTGAGGGGGAACCCGCTTATAAAACCCCTAGGTCTTCCGAAATGTTCATTTCCGTTCTTATTGGATCACTACGGACGAAACCGCTCGTCAGGTAATGGTGATCTTCTACGGAACGTCTTTGCAGGTATCAATGAGTCAAGGATCCAACAAAGCAACCTGAGTCACCTTTTTGTGGAAGTCGAATCACGTGGTTTTTATTGCTGCAATGAGAGACATACTGACACAAAAATCAACAAAATAATTGACATGACTTTGAAGACCAATTGATTCCATTAATCTTGTTTAATGTATTTATATTTTTACCTTTACTACACTTAACGATTAAATTCCTATAGTAATAATAATAATTTAATAATATAAAGCCTATAAAGACTATATTCATCGGAGCAAGAAGCTCACAGCATCACAGACTTGTTGCTACTAGTTACTTTATTTTCTTTGAAGTTTACCGCTTTTGATGGAAGCAGATAACATAGGGCAACTTTGAGTTGCTCGACGTGTTTGTTCGATCATTAGAAATCAGTTCGGGACAGTATTCTTTACTAACACGTGTGGGGACGCCAGTCTCCTGGTACGTTTCTGTTTTCATGTACCTAACTACGCAATAAAGTAATATTTCACCGTAAGTTAGAATAAATGAAAAATTCCAGTTACTAATAGGTAGCTTAGTATTTTACATTAATAAATATATATATTTTAATCATTTGGAATATAATATATTTTCCTGTATTAAGGGTATTTGTCGGTGTAATTAAATTTTCCTAATCCATTAATAACTCCCAGGTTCGATCGAAAAAAATAAATAAACGTAGTTGTGGCCAAAAATATGTGATCGTCGTAAGGAATACCTACGTCGTATATATCTATTTTTAATTGACCGGAAGGCGCTGGCTACTAACTTTTTTAGAGGGGATGTATGGTTTAATTTTATAAAACAAAGACAGAGTAAATACACCTAACTTTATTATTTATGTACAACAATCTTCAAATTAAACATGTACAAAGAACAACAAAAATATTAACAACCATTTAACATAGAATGAGAGTGCCAGGCTCACCTAGAGCTCCTGTGGGGAAAGAGCATGGCAGAGAAACCCACGATCGTTGCTCTTACTATCCAAACATAAATACAAAACAACCGCTAACCAAAGGCGTACATTAAGAACCTTTGCTAATGAAATATATATATAACATGTAATAAATAATGAGCAATCGTTAACAATAATTATAACAACTTTACCCTAGAAAAATATATGCCCTTGAGCATAAAGCAATGGAAGCTAAACATACAAAGAGTTATTATCATGAAACATCTATAAACATCACAATCATAAGACTACAATTAACAACAAAGTACTTAAAGAATATTACCTGCTAACTAATACCGGTTAAACACTTAATTTTGCGCTTGTTTTTTGTGCTTCCTTCCACCGACCGTTAATATTACTTTTTCATTGTTATACAACACTCATGTAATAGGTGACGTCGAAGTTGATAAGATAAGTACGGTTTTGCACAGACTATAGCCGAAAACACTGGCAGGTAATTCTTTGGATATAAATATCAGTCGGGCCGTTGCAGAATACATCTGATGTCATCGATTTCTTTTTGGTGGACAGTAACCTTCTACACACAGGCAATGTCCACAAAAAGTTGACCTTTTCTGATTTGGTGGATATATTTAAATGTATTTTATAGTGTATAGTGTATTTTCTCCATAAAAACTTAAAAATATGGCATCTGATTCAAATAATGTGCACTGTATACCATCAATAAATATTTAAAATAGAACGTTCATGGATACTTCAGGTAAAGTAAAATAAATATAATGGTGGTCGTCGCTAGTACAAAAATGAATGTCAAGAGCACGTTCTTAATCTCGACTATGGATATATGTTTATCCATAGCATGTCACTCTGACATTAGTATCAGAGATCTATTTGTCTATGCAGTATTATAATGCTACTATTACATAATTTAATTGTGAATGAAATATGAATAACTTACCTTTAAATTTTTAATACAGCACGAGATTTATTTATGTAAATACATACTAAACTGCAAACTGAGGTGCTACACGACATTAATATATCATTTCAGCATACTGCGATGGTAATAATGCCTTGTCACGTCCCCCACGAAATTCTAACCGCCAGAACTTTGCTTACCGCAGCATAAGAAAGCTTTTATTGGTCGCTCCCACATAAATCGATTCCCTAGGGCCTATGTAATTTAACAACCTGAGCATCGTTCAAAGTGATTTTATAGTAGCTGTCACAGCTTATGATCCCTGCAGTTCCGGTATTTCATAAAGGCAGGTGGTGCATATTGAGATGGATCTTTTCTGTAATAAAATTTTCAATTTCAAAGTTTTTCCATTAATATGCCTTTTACGTTGTGATAAAGCATAATATACAGGTCCCTTGAGGTAGTGCGCAAATTTTAAAGGGACATTTCTCAAACAGGAACAAACGTTTTTTTCGAAATTCAATTTTTTTTATAAATATTTTTGATCGATATTTGAAGAATGTAGAATGACAACTTCACTAAAGTTTATAAGGTAAAAGCTAGTATTTACAAAGGCGTACTGGCAAAGGCGAATATGGTTAAAAAAATCGCAAAGTTGCAAAAAACGGTTTTTCTAAAATAACTAAAAAAATATATCACCGAATGAAAAATTTTAATTGAGAAAGTTGTAAGTTTTAAAAAGATCTATCGACTGATTTTTTGTAAGTATCGATTGCTTTGTTACTTTTCGAGATATATCGAAAAAACCGTTAAAAATCTTCTCTTTTCTCTTCTTCTATAACTCGTTTACATTTACGTTCCCATACTTGCTATTTACTGCAAGCATAGCAAGCACAGTGTTCTGAGTCGCTGAGGCCACGTGGCTCTCCATGCGTATTACGAATGACGCTAGAGACTACAGTTGTACAGCTATGTAATGGTTGAAAGCAAAACAACTTTAATAATTTTTTTCTCGGAAACTAAGGATTTTACATTTTTTTTTACAATATTGACTCCATTTCTCATGCCGCATCTATTCCCAATTTTTTTTGGATAAGGTGTGAATCATCCTGTATAAATAATATAACACTAATCTTCAAATTTTTTTGTTTCTTCTTATTTTTGCTAATAACAATGTTAGCTTATGTTTACATATTTTTATTTATTACTTTTGTGTATCAATCTCATTCAGATTAAATTTTTCTATACCGTGCTTTCACCGTACAACGCTACATAGGGAATTAGCTTCGTTCGAGTTCGTAAATTCGGAAGGGTGGGGAGCGCTGGGTGCTGCAACCTGACTGATGTGAGATGTGATTACGTACGCCACAGCGCCGCGCCGCACAGTGGGACGAAACGCCACTGTCGCATTCAAATTACTCTACACCCCACATAGTTCAACTGTTTCGGGTGATTTTTTTTTCAAAATGTTCATCTTGAATGTCCCTATCGATCCCGCATTTGGGATTTTTGATTTCGGTATTCATTTTTTTGAAAATTGACTCCAAAATTCGATTTTTATGAAAAAAAAAACTGATTTTCGGCGCAAATGTGGTCCTGCATGGTGCAAGTTGATGTTTTTCGAAAATTTTTTCGGCTGAAAATCTTCGTTTTGATAAATACTACAAAACTGTCTGCGTGAAAGTCGGGAGAAAAAATTTTTATATTCGCAAAAACGGTCATAATCCAAAAATTTTCGTGAAGAAGCGATTTTTTAACTGGAAATTTCGCAACCTGGGGAAAAATTAAATGAAGCAAAAGTTGTTTAGAATCACTCGAGGAATACTCAAAAAAATTCAGAATTTTTGGACACATTTTGGGACATTTCAAAAAATGTCCAAATCAAAAAATTTTGAAATATATCAAAAAATTGTGGAAAATTTTTTCCAGAATGTTGTTGATATTATTATTATTATTATAACCTCTTCAGTTTTACTTGGAAGTGTGTATGTCTAATTTGAATGAGATGACATTTAGTGAGAAATTAAAGAAGTCAGGTCTTATTTTATCATTAGCAAAGGATCTTAATTTATGTCTTTTGTTAGCGGTTGTTTTGTATTTATATTTGTGTAGTTAGAGCAACGATCGTGGGTTTCTCTGCCATGCTCTTTCCCCGCAGGAACTCTAGGTGAACCTGGCACCCTCATTTTATGTTAAATGGTTGTTAATGTTTTTGTTGTTTTTTCTATTTGTCTCATATTTAATTTGAAGACTGTTGTACATAAATAATAAAGTTAGGTGTATTTACTCTGCTTTTGTTTTATAAAATTAAACCATACTTCCCCTCTTTAAAGTTAGTAGCCAGCGCCTTCCGGTCAATTAGAAATAGATGTAAACAACGTAGGTATTCCTAATGATGATCACATACTTTTGGCCACAACTACGTTTATATATTTTTTCGATTGAACCCGGGGTTGTTATACTACAGTACTCAGTTAAAAATAATAATATTCAATTCAACAACATTCATTTAACAATAAATAAATAACAGAACTGCAGACCTAGTTCAAGAAGAGACAAATAACAAATGAAAATTTTTTAAGAGAGTCAAAAGGCGATTTTAGTTTGAGGTTACATTTCTTTAGAGACGGCTAACCATCTTTGTCCGTTTTCTTGTTCTTAGGTGTATTACTGATGGCATGTTAAATATTTCTGCAGATATGTCTATTTTTTTAGAGCTTTCTATAAATACTGTGCCCTAAGGTAACATCCTTTATTAATGCCGCTGAAGCTATAGTACTATTTTAATTTTTCTTAATTCAATAAAATCCTCAAAATTTCAAAAACAATGGATTTTTGGAAATCAAACATAGCATATTATAGATCACAAGAGATCCTTCAAAAAGAGTGTTATTATTACCCTATTCAAATTTGCTAGAAGGAGTTTGCCGCGTGGGTGGTTACATCCTTTATCCTGAAATTTGACTCAGTTTTGTTTTTCATTATTTACATTCTTTTATTGGCTTCATAAAATCAGGACAGAATTTAATAAAAGAATTTCACTAACAATCCAAAGCCATAAAAAGTTTTCTTTAGTAGATATGAAATTTATCTTTCCAAGAAAATTTAAAAAGTATTGTGACGGGAAATAAAAATTAATTTTAACATGAACAAACAATTTGATTTGCTTTTTAAGGGTTTAATATGAAATTGCTGTTTATATTACTACTGTTAAAATTTAACGTAAAAATGTAGTGCTTAAATTTGCTGAAGTAGCTATTATTTTATTATTTTAGATGTCGAATTTATTACTTGAAAAGCTAGAACATTTAATTCTTAAAATTTTAAAATAAGATACTTAAAGAAAAGTGGGGTCACAAAATCCGCGCTTGTATAACGTAGTATAAATTAATGCAAACATATTGAATGTTAATCTAATCCAGCATTTTCTTTCCTTCTGTTTTTTTCGAACAAGACTTTTAACTACCATTATCACAATAATGGAGAACTTTCTGATTTCTCTTCGTATCCTAGAGGTCTATCGGCTGTTTTTTGGGCTGACTAATATATAAAATAGGATAATACAACTCATTCATAATTTGTGGTTTAGTGGAATCATATATGAAATATATTAAACAGCTGTATAAAGAAATTAAGTCTCATTTTATTTCCCACACATTGTAATGCCTATTCCATGTCGTGAATATAAAAAAAAACTTTATCTACATCCATAAATTTGGTAGCATATTTTATTATTATGCGATAGGTGTTATGTTACAACAGCTGTTATAAACCATATAATTTTCTCATCTCAATTCCATTTCAGACAAAGTATAATAGGCAACAAAACTAGAGGATTTGTAATACAACAACTAACTCTATATTTTCTTGTACATAAAGTAAAAGTATACTGATTTCTTTATTTCAATGGGGAATCTAGTTCACCAGTTTATATCCTTTTATATGTATAAGTTATTGCCTCGGAATATTGTTGCCGTGGGTTACAAATTACAAGATATTATTTACAATATCTTTTCATAATGAGAACAAAAAATGCTTTGTGGTATTGTTTGTACCCTTAAAACCTACAATGCTAAGAAAAAACAAAACGGCACAAAAAATTAATGTAACTGCAGAATAAATTCCGCCGAAAGTCATCCTAAAAGTGTAATCTAATATTTTTATTTTTTAGTAACTTACGAAGAAATTTGTATTACCTACGAAATTGTACCTCTATCTAGGCGAAACAATTTTTGACAAATTTACTTGAATATTACGTAAATCAAACCACATTATACAGGATGACCAAAAATGAAACGGACGCTTCGTTAAAAAGATATAGTGTTAAACTTAAAAAAATATTTTAAATTTTTTTAAATAATTTAAAAACTAGTAACTGAAATAATTTGAAATTGGGCACATGTATTTATGTAAACATTGTCGAAAGTCTGAAGCATTTTCCTAAAATTTTGATGCTCCAGTGACGAAGATACAGGGTATCAGTTGCATATTTTTCTAAATAAAATAGTACGCCACTGTTTTACGGTAACAATCATGATATTTTCGGATTTGTCTTTCAATTTTGTACAAATTACTATTCTCTTATGTTTTTCAAAAAAGCCTGATTTTAGAGTAAAACTTAAAAAAACTAACTGAAAACACACTTCAATATTAGAATAAAATGCAGTTTAAAATTATATAGTAGGCTGCGACAGCAACTTTGACATTCTGAGTCGTTAGAAAGAATAAATAATGCTTTTCATCACATTTAAGCACAAATAAATTTCTAATAAATTACATTTCCATTACTAAAAAGATATCGCACCTGTGTTCGTGGAAATGGAGTTTTGAGATTAAATAAAATCATTAAATAAATGATAACTAATACTGATGTTATTAATTTCTTTATTCGAATAAATAACCGTATGATTAGTGTTTGTCATGTCATTTAAGTAAAAGTGTTTTCAGTTCGTTTTTTAAGTTTTACTCGAAAATCAAACCCTATACAATATTCTGACCGGTCTATAAAAAAATTTGTTTGGTTTTTATGCAAAATAATTTGATCTTTGTGTCACTTTTTTGTCACTTTGTGTCTATTATTTTAAGTCCGCAAATATCTCATAGACTCAGTAACCTTACGTCCGTATTTAATTTACTATCATTATTTTATTCTGTGAGATTATGTCGGATTCCATGAAATATTTGCCGACTTAAAATAATATGCCATATAAAAACCGATTTATTCGACAAGAGAAACTGCATTTTATGGGGAAATCCACGAAAAACAATAGTTACGTAATAAATATATTTAACTGCAATTTGACTGTTAATACTATGTGGACGTAAGAGTAACATTGCCCAACTACGATTTTTTAATAAAAGTGTAAGTGGATATTTTCTTACTAATAATATAATGTAGGAAACAACTGTGGACTCAATGTAACCACCAGACATATACCGATTTCGAATTTATTGTAGATTAGAAACTTTGCATATTATATATCTCTTCCATTGATATTATCTGTTTATTTCTGTTTTATTTATCAAAAGTTTAGACATACCTTATATCTGAGACAACTAAGGCCTGACTTTAAAACACATGAACTTTTGTAGTTTAACTTCAAGCTAATGATTTTTCAATGTTCGATAGACTTTGCATACAATTATTCAAGAATTGTGTAAATAAATCATAGACATTATGTCTGTCACCTTTTTTTAATATAAAGGAAAATAGTGTTTTTTTATAAAACTTGATGAAAATGGACAAGAGCATTATTATCAATGTTTTTATTATAAAAATAACCTTCCAGTTTTTAATAATATCTGAATCTGAATAGAAAATCTGAAGCATACTCTCTGCCCTAAAAATAATAATTATTTCATTAAGTACATTCTCCCAAACATATAAAAATCCCTTTGTGACACTTCCTTCCAGTAATTATTAATTATTATGGATGCGCTGTCCTTTCCTTGCTAAAATACGTAAGAAATCTCCATTGTCTTTCGAACAAAATATTTTCGCTTTGCTTGGTTTTCTTTAGTCACGGAATAAATAAGATATTTATAGAAATCCTAATTAACTCATCGCACCCCTTACGCTTCTTTTATTATACCTGAGAAAATGAAAAATCGCCGGTCATAAAAGGGCAAAGAACAGATTTTTAACACATAAATGACATTAATTTCTTATTTAGCAATAAAAATGTATCTACTCAAAATTTTTTTGGATGAAATGTGTCTACAGGGTGTCCAGAAATTGTCGTACTTCAAAGTTAATTTATTTGGAAGCAAATAAACCCATGTAAATAAAGGTACACTAGTATAACTCTGCTTCCTTAAAATCTCCTGGAGGTTCAAAGGATTTTTTGTTTGTCTAGGTAAGAAATATTTTTCAATAAAAATTTTATCCTGAAAATGTGACGTAATTTGTGGTTTCTGGACACCGATAGCATTGTACTTAAATTCAGAATTTTGTGAGTTTAGATTTTATATACACTAGAATTTTTGTTTGAAATACAATATTATATACAGTATAACTAACGAAAGAACCAACAAAAATTACTGCCGCATGCCGTAGGAATTTTTATTATCTGAGGAATAATGAAAATAATAAGAAATATATTTCTACATCAATTACCTACTTTTTTTACTTCTGATGGCTACAAGTGTACATTTAAAATTGTATATCGAACAAAAATTCTTATGCATTTTCTCCGTAAAGCGAATAATTTTATAACATCTTTATAACACTTTTAATTTACTCAATGTGCAATGTTTATATTAAACTTAAAAAAGTAAAAATTAGAAAAATCTTTCTATTATACTTTTTATTAGAAATATTATTACAAATTAACGCACTTTTACAATTTTCAATACAGGGTGTTAATGAACTTATGTAAAATATTTTTGCTATGTTTGTTATGTCAAAATGAGGTAAATACACGGATTTATGTTGAGTAAAATGTAATTTTAAAACCTAACACCTCAAAATTGCAAGGAGCCTGCTGATTTTCATAGAAGATGTTCGAAGTACCTACCATTTACTTGCACACAAGCTTCAGGAAAGACGATGTTGCAGTTTGTTACTCTCGAAAAACAGCACAGCAATCACTACAACAATGGTTACAAACCGACTTTCGAATACAGTCCGGCTTCATAAGAAACCTACAAAATCGTAAAAAGTATTACAGAATGTTTTGTAAGTACTCGCCGCGATAAAATACATGTATTTCAGCAGTTCCAAAACGGTTCGTTTTAAACAAATTTTTAATTAGCTTTTTTCTCTATGGCCTTAAACTTCCGATAATTCCGAAGTTTGTGACATCAGTTAACTCAGTTTTTGCTCCTTTTTTGCCCTTTTAAAATTTTGACATAAGTTCATTAACACCCTGTATAGTCGGACGGATGAAAATTTTTAGGGCCTTAGTGACAGAGCTCCCAGCAGCTCCACCACTGGTTGACAGATTCGCATATCAATTCAACTAACTTTCAATTAATTGTATTATTAGCCTATGTTTCGTCAATTTAACACAAACATTTTTAAAGATGTTTGAATAACTAACTGCAATATTTTTATGACTGTGATATTCTATCAAAACTGCAACATAACATAACATATATTTAGAAATAGTACCTACATACCTTTAGAAATATTTGATATAAAATAACAAACAACATTTTGAAGTTACAGCATAGACATATTGTTTTAAATAAATCTGATTTCTTTAAAATTTCAACATGCTGTATCCAAAAATACTTTTTTAAATTTCAAAATCCTTTATCTGAAAAAAAAAAATCATTACTCTGCGTCTCGAAAACAAATTGTTCTACGACACGTATGAAATTATATACTTAGAATAAAATTTACTGGCACCTATAGTTAATGTGTCACATCGTGCAGTTGTAGACAATAAAAAGCTTTTGCTCCAAACCACTTGATTTTAAAAAACATAATTTTATTAGTTTCTATCTTTAAACCCATATACATACTTGCATATAAAATACTTTGTCGAATTTCGATGGTGGATTCTACGTTACAAATTAATAAGACAATTCCTATAGACATTTGTCCGGAATCATTTCATACATTTTGTTTTTGGGGGTTGTTGGATGGTTGTTTTGGGTGGGATAGGGTATTCAAAATTAATTGGAAAGTATAGAGGGAAGTCATGTATATAATATTTCATCATGTGATTACTTTTGAAGTATTATTAGTTATTTTTATTACGTCAAAAACAATTTGATGTCTTGTACATTTTTTGTACATTATGCAATATATTTTCAATGCAATGCTTCACACACCAAAAACTCGTGCTTGTAAAACATAATGCTTTATAATAGTACACAGAAATATCTTGTTAAAAAAAAGAAAGTGCAAATGACAATTATTAACTCTACCGTATGGCATACGTTGGTGAGCAACGAAAAAGCAAATCGCTATAATCATTTATTTATGATTAAAAAAACAAGCTCTTTTTAAAATTGTACACTGAAAATTTCAAAAACAAAACATTTCTGGGACGCATTTAAAAATTCTTCTTCGTTAATTTATGACGTATCAATAAAGTTTGGCTAGGCATTTTAGTTACACCCTATGCATTTATACTTTCTGGTAATAGACGTTTTATATAGAAAACCATATTTGAAAAATCGTAAGTTACTACTTCAAATTTATTTATTGCATACTTTAGTCTCTTTCTTTCTATATGATGAGAACAGAGATGAAATATCGTTCTCTAACTACATGTTGATCATATCATAATGTTAAAGAGGCTAGCAACAAGAGTAAGGTTTGCCTATATAAGCTCATTTACCTTTATACGTAGAAATTTTGAAGGGTAGTTAGGTACATTGAAGTTCATGTTTTAGCTTTGTAATTCATTCCCTAATCTATCCTGTGCAGACGGGATCAGCTATAAAGTTTCATATCAAATATACTTTAGATATACAGCAGATACAAGCATGATTTTTTGAAAAATACATACGAATATTTACGGAAAAACAATTTGGGATATTGATTTGAAGAATTTAGTAATAATTAAAAAATCAAAGAATTTTATCTTGTTCTTTAACGGTGCAGTAATACTATTTCATAAGTGATACATAATTATTATAAAACATAGTAAAATATAGTTACATTGTCATATTGTTGCTGCTATGTGTCTATCTACACCACACGAGTTATTATCCAGTAATTTATCTACCGTTTACATTTAACCAGTAATAAAGTAATCTAAAAACATAATTAAATGTGTGTACGTCATAAAACTGATAAACTGATGTCGAGTGTTATTAAGCAGAAAATGTATCGATGACATTTATATTACAAACCCATTACCAGGCTTCATCAATATCCCGTTCATATGAAAAATAAGAACTGCATAGAAAATGTGACAGATGCCAGTAACAAAAATATTTGCGCTGCTTAAAGCCACTGCAATATCTATACCTAAGTTGGTATACAAAAAAACGCTCAGTTTTGTCATTAATATTCATTTAGATAATATACGGGATTTTCTTCTAAATTCGTTTGAAAAATATTACGTTCTTATTCAAAACATAAAAGGTGATTCACAACTTATCCAAAAAAATTGGGAATAGCATGAAAAATGGAGTTAGTATCGTAAAAATTTTTTTTATAAAATCCTGTCTCCAAGAAAAAAATTATTGAAGTTGTAGTACTTTAAAGCCTTACATAGCTGGGCTACTGTGGTCTCTAGAGTCATTCGCGTTGTGCGCTGTACGTAATTATTTCTCTCCTTCTCTCCCTCTCCAAGCTTTAGTGATGATTTTCTGGCATTTTTACTGTCTTGAGAGATTGATTAAAGTCATTTGATAACTAAAATATGCAATGAACAAATATCAATCTATTGAATGAATAGTTTTAGTTGCTTTTTTCGTTTCACTGGAGGTTTTTGGCAATTAAAAAGGTGAAGGTTTTTGAGGGTGGAAATATATAGGGTAATACATCTTTTCCGTGGGTGCAATAATAGAAATTTTTGGTATAATATTTATCACCAACTCATAAAATGCTCCTTGTTCAAAGAAGCAGATATAAATTAAATATATTGATTTCACTTGTCTACAAAAACAATACTCTATCGTAATGAAAGCAGTGTGTTTTTACATTATAATAAAGTCTGATTACAGAGTAATAAGCCTTTGAAATTATAAGAATCTGTTTAAACTTATATTTAAATATTCAAGTCATATACCTTCAAATTTCCATAATTTACCAGTTTCAGGCGGTCAGTAGTGCTGTGGTTAAGTATATTTTCCACTTCAACTATTATAGTTTTCAGTTTCACGCTTCCACTATGAACGTAGATTGCTATTTAAATAAAAGACCGGCAGCGAGAAGTTTACATATCCGTATTTACTTCTCCCTAGTGTTTGGTATTCATGTTAAACGAATCAAGGTTCTGCCACACAATGAAAATTTCAGACAAAGACCCGTCCGTCGAGGAAAAGTCAGATGCGGTAATTTTATTTATAGTAATATTTAACAGGTTGGCAGATGATAATTATAAAACTGAAAAAAGGTCATAAATGTTATATACAGGCACTCCCAATTCTAATCTTTCAGGTGATGTAGAATACGAATTTATACAAAAAGATTTTCTTAAGACAGTATCTCAGATAAACAATTTTTATTTATAAAGGCTAGCATACACATTGTTTACACGCGTCCAAAAAAAAGTGGTAAATAACAATACACATCATATATACCATATTGGTGCATCTAGATTGTAACGATATCTATATATTAAACTCCTTTTTTTGAAGAGACATATTTTTTACGCAGATGGCAATTTGACATAAAATCTGCCGCATGTCAATAATTGCTAGATTTTGATAAATGAATTAATGAATTGAGTAGGAGCTTGAAATACAAAATTGGAATTGAAATATTAGGAACATTATTATCCATTATGATTATAAACTTCATTTCAGGCCATGATTCAGCTGAGTAGAAAATCCACGAAACTAAAACTATAACCACGTTTTTCCAGAGCAAGTAAATCATTGATGTACAGGGTGATTCACAATATTTTGACCCCCCTTTAATTTTTTTGTTTTAAGAGTTATAAAAAAAATGTAAAATACAAAAGTTTCACAATTTTTTATGAATTTTTCAAAAATGATATTTGAGAAACAAATGAAGTCCAAACAAAATGGCCGCGGATGTTAACTTTGTTAATTTAAATGGAACACCCTGTATATTTTTACATATTTGGATAGAACGTTCCTTGTCGAGCATAGTCACATAGCGTTTGTTATGTCCATCTCTAACAAAAAGCGAGATACTATTAAAATAAGAAAATAATGTTTTTTATTAAGAAAATAAGATATCTTGTAATTGTTATACTCTTTCACGCATTTCTGGCTTTTTTTCGAATTATGTAAGGATTTACAGATTTAGTTGTAATATATTTTGACATATCGGACATTGATACGCGATCCAAAATGCGTATAGGTATTTTAACTAAATCTCACTAATTAGGCCGTGTGACAATGTTATAAAATATGGTAGATAGTGACAGTGACAGGTAGTAATGTTATGATAACATTGTTATTGATTGATAGTTTATATTATTATTTAATAGTTAAAATAGAGTATGGAGAAGATCTTTACTCTATTTTAATTCCAATATTTCAATTTTCTAGTTCTGTGTAACCCATTTTAATTAAATAATAATTCAAACTGTCAATCAATAACAATGTTATCATGACATTACCTGTCACTGTCACGGCCTACCATATAACATTGTCCATGAGTAATTAGACCCCTCACGGCCTAATTAGTTGAGATTTATGAGATGAGTGAGAGTACGCATTTTGGACTATATTAATGTGCGATATGTCAAAATATATTAGAACTAAATCTAAATAAAAAGGCAGAAATGCTTGAAAGAGGTCTAACAATTACAAAAAATCTTATTTTCTTAATAAAAAAACCTTCTTTTCTTTTTTAATAGTATCTCGCTTATTGTTAGAGATGGACCCAACAAATCCTATATGACTATGTTCGACAGAGAACGTTCTATTCAAATACGTAAAAATATACAGGGTGTTCCGTTTAAATTAACAAAGTTAACATCCGCGGCCATTTTGTTTGGATTTCATCTGTTTTTCTACTATCATTAACGAAAAATATAGTGAATCACCCTATACAACATACAAAATAGAATACATAAAACTATACCTTGCGGGTGTATGGTGTATACTTGATTTCCCTGAATTTCGCTAAAACCAATATCAAATTAGACTCAGTGACTTCTATTACATAAATAACATTTTACATGATTATATATGATATGATGATTGTATAGTCAAAATAAATGAGATTCAAAATCCAAAAGATCTATATCTAGAAGTTCACAATTTCCGAGATAGAGGGTGTCAAAGATTTAGAAATTTTTATTATAGTTTTATTCTAAAGTATTTACAGGAAAAGCAAAGCCTCACAGAGTGAGTTTAGTTTTTTAAAGCAGAGCTAAAGTTAAGTCGACGAATGGACAAGCTACTTTAAATAAAAATTACAAAATAAGCAAAAACTAAGCAATTAGCTATAGCCATAATAATATTGTCAACTATAACTATTTTGGAGAGAGGAAAAGTAATTTTCTAATTTTCAAAATTTAAATCATCACCTATATGTGTATATTATAATAAAAACATTGAAAGTTAAATGTATGGGCATAGAGAATTACCTTTTTTTGTAAAAAAGTTACCACCGAGGAGTGTGAGTACCTATGTATTTTGTATAATAAATGTTAAAATTGATTTGTCTCTTTGTTTTTATCCTCTCAGCAGCCAAGATATCCTCGAGAAAATAGTTTTTGTTCTCACTAATTATTTTCAGTATTTTAAAGCTCAAATGGCAATATCTATTGGAGGTGCAGGTGTGAAATCAATAAAATGAGGGATCACGAGCGGATAAAGCTGTTACTTGGAAAACATATAAAAAAAATATACGAGATTATATAATATGGCTTATCTGTTATTTCAGGCTATCCTGAACGAGACTCTGTTGTTTGGAGTGTCAAGCCGTAGCTTTCAGGACCTGGAGGACAGCTCAGGAACACAAATCTGGGCAAGTACAAGAACAAAGCAAAGTTGGTGTAGAAGGTGGCGGAGAAGGTAAGCAACAATGTTGAATAAGCATAAATAGGGCAAAACTAAGAAAAGCCACGAATAAAACAATATATATCACTAATTCTGATTGTGAGTAACGAAGATGAAAAGAGCTTAAAATGAGTACTTTTGGATGAAAATCCAGCGAATTTGCTGGAATACAGCACAAGCAGCCCGATATGTTTCCAAAAGTGCCTCAAATACCTTCCAAAATACGTTAAATATGTTTTGACCTACTTAGGTCAGTCTTGGAAGCTTCCAGAATTTCAAATAACATCGTGGGCAAACTTGGCGATTTGCCTCGGCAGATGTCAAGTAAAGTTGCTAAACCCTTAATTATATACATCTAGACCGTTGTCAATATTTTGACGTAATTTGATTTATTTTATCTATTCCAGCGGCGTCCGGGGACTCACTACTGTTGATATTAATAAGTAAACATATGAGACGTCACTGTTTTTTCTTAGGTGTTATATATTTTTTTAAGTATGCGATTAAAAATATATCTTTTTTGTCTCTTTACTTTTTTTGATATCTTGCTTCGTTTTCGTGCAAAAAATTAATATCCTTTCATATGCACATTCTTAAGGGAAGTAGAAAACAAAAATAGAAATACAATGTTTTAGTTATTAACCAATCAACTTTAACAATACGTTTGAAGGAAAAACAATGTAACAAGCTGAGAAACAATAACTCACTAAATAATAATTTTTTAAATAATTAATACTAACAGAGACATAAGAAAAAATATTTAACAAACAGCAATGATATGAAAAATACTTTACATTAGACTGTGACGCACTTTTCCTCGGTTCTCCCTCTAGGGGTCGGTCGGTGTTAAATTTTTTATTACTTTTAACTATGGTGTGTGCACACCCTGTAACTTAATCTTTGGAAAGGTCTTTTATTCCTCGGACTGGACTCTAAACGGCAAAATTAGTTAATAATTCACATATTCGGTTAGTCTCGGGCGCCAGTTTCCCTATATTTTACGTGGGGAAACTCCACGTAACCCTTACCCTCGGTTTAGAGTAAAGTGCACAGTGAAGAAAATAAATTCCAGGGGTCAATTGTATTTCTTTTTGGAGAAAACGGCAGAGAGTAGTTTTCTCAGTGTAGTTTCATTTTAAATATAAAATTAAACGGGAGTCCTACAAAACGGTATCAGCGTTTTTGCTGGTTCGGAATGTTATCAGTTTACCTCAGTGTTGAAAGAAATACACCTATCAATTTTTACTGGATTTATTCACGAGGAAAATATTAATACTTTGTACAAAATACAAATCGTGCCAATCTTAATTTCTACCCACTACGAAACGACTAGAAATATTTACAAGCTAATTAAACAATAATTATATACAATAACGGTGTTAGAGACAAAACTAAAAGTTGTAAATTTCGGTTTCTACTATTTTTACTTATCATCTTCGAAAAGAAATAAATGTTTATGAACGAAATAAAAAATGAAACATTTGTTACTCTACAATAGTAGACGGTTTTAATTAATAAAAAAATGTGATTTTAAACGGTCTGATAAAGAACTAAAATATTTGTAGATATTTTTGTCGGTCCCCGCTGATTCTGAAAATAAACCAAAACTATACGGAATTATTTCGGAATAATTTACACTCAGGTCGGCGGTTAAATATCGGTAATGTAACGCTCAGGTCGGTGGTTAGATAACGGTAATACGGTCTAGCAAGCAAATACAAAATTAGTAAGCGGTAGCAATAACCAGTGAAGAAAGCCCAGGCGGCGCAAGGCGGAAAAATCGGGTGACTATAGGATGGTAAAACGGAATCCGAAGTATCTCGCCTTACAAATCGTACTGTCCTTTAAGTTTTATACGTCCTGGTGACCGATGTTGTGTCGGACTCTCAGTATACAACGCTTCCCGGTCTGATGGGTATACACGCCGATCAGGAAGAAACGTACGTATACTATATGGAACGACCCGGATATTGGGTATACACGCCGAACCTCTAGGTGTAAGTTCACATATCCCCTAATACCCAGCGTACATCCTGGTGCGGGACACCGGGCAACGCTGTAGTAAACACGAAGGCTCCGCAAAGGTTGGGTATACACACCGAACCCTACGGTTGCTCTGTCGTACGGGTTGAGATGGACGGTGGAATTTGTTTGCGGATTACCAAGAATATTCTTCTCGGGCCCACAGTAACTCCACACTTAAAGCGTACAAATCTTTTCGGACTTGTACTCGATTGGAACAGATAATAATAAAGGAAAATAATTTTTACTGGGTTCACTGGCTATTCCTGGCTGGCTTCGGTGGAGACTACTTGCTGGCGGTGGTCTTCTAGTCGGTAGTGAGTTCTGGCTAGGAACTGCCGGTTTCGGGGAATGTCGAGGGCTTTTGTTGCCCCAATCCCCACCGGATTGACACAAGTCGTGGTGGGACCTTCACGTGACTAACGACTTGCCAGAGTGGGGTAACGGCCGGTCGGACCCGCGAGCGGATATTTGATATATGTATATATCAAATATCATATAATAAATCAATAATTTTCGCTGCCGGGGTAAAATAATCCGAAATAAAAAGAAATATTTCCAAATTTAAATACTACACAATAAAATTAAAATAAAATAGATTCTTTACAAGACAGGCGTTACAACAGTTGAAAATGTGCACCTTCTGCTCTAATACAGGAATCTATCCTACGACACATTGATTGGCGAACCCGTTTAAATATTCCGGCTGTGTGTCTAACTGTTTTACAGGATGCGACAATGCGGTTTCTTAATTCGTCTATGGTTTGCACTGGAATCGTATAAACCAAATGTTTGAGATGACCCCAAAGGAAAAAATTCAACGAATTTAAGTCGGGAGACCTCGGGGGCCAGGGTTGAGTGCCTCCTCGAACTAACCAGCAATTTAGGTAGATATTGTTCAAATATTCACGTGCAGCTAAACTGAAATGGGGTGGAGCACCATCGTGCATAAAATACATTTGCAACCTTAATGGCAATTTGATGTCTTTCAAAAGTTCGGGCAATTCATTTTCAAGAAAAAGGCGATAATCATCTCCAGTAAGCCTCGGTGGTAAAAAAAAATTGGCCTATTAAGTGGTCTCCCACAATTCCGACCCATACATTAAGTGAAAACTGGTGTAGATGACGGCCTTCTAATATTGCATTTGGATTCTCGTCCGCCCATACATGATTATTGTGGAAGTTCATTATGGCTTTTCTAGAAAAATTCGCCTCATCCGTGAATAGTACTTCTGCTAAAAATTGAGGATTTTCTCCAATTTTTTGTCGTATCCATCGACATAAATCTAATTGTAACGGAAAATCAGTCGGTAAAAGCCTGTACCCGTTGGATGTGATAAGGGTATAGAATATTATTTTTTTAAATCCTGAAAATTGTAGAACGACTTGCATTTAAGTTTCTTGCAATATGTCTGGTACTTGTTGTTGGAGTGTCCCCAATTTCATGAAGTACATCTTCCTCCAATTGTAGGGTTATTGCTGTGCGGGGTCTTCCTCCAATTGTAGGGTTATTGCTGTGTGGGATCGCCCGTTTCCTGCGGTAAGTTTTCGAAAACTTCCAGTTTCACTAAGACGTTAATGAAGACGGGTGAAGATAGTATGATGAGGAATTATACGCTTAGGGTATTTCTGCTCATAGAGGATCCTGACGGCTAATGCATTACCTGCCCTAATGCAAGGCCATAAAGAAAATGCATATCGCACATTTCACTATTTGTGTAATTCATTTTGACAAGCAGGAATTGACAACTACACAGTTCAAGTATTTATTAAAAGCACACGCTTAAGCTATTAATTTTTTGCTCGAAAACGAAGCAAGATATCAAAAAAAGTAAAGAGACAAAAAAGTTGTATTTTTTTATCGCATAATTAGATTAGAAAAATATATGACATCTAAGAAATAGCAGTGACATCTCATATGTTTACTTATTAATATCAACAGTAGTGAGTCCCCGGACGCCGCTGGAATAGGTAAAATAAATCAAATTACGTCAGAAGATATCTACCGATTTTATAAACAAACACCAAATTTCAAAAAAATTGGAATTAGTATTTTTTCTAAATTTCAATACCGTTTATCCGAAACGAAGCATTTTCGGACATAGGTTTATAAGAACTTTCTTTCTTATTTTTAGTCAAGGAAACTTCCCCTGATTTTTTTCGCAATAGTAATGGGACACCCTGTATAATCTACGTGAAGCAACATTTTATGAATTTGAGGTTTGTAAAATATGCCCTATTTCACCTTCACCTTCACCTTCATTCAAAGCCTTAACGAATTGTTTCATTAATCCAAACTTTATGTGTAGTAGAGGGAGAAGAACCATAGATGGATCTAGAAAAAGCGCTTGAGTAACGTTAAAAGATCTTGGATTCAGATCACTTCGGTTAGAACAAGTTTTTTTAACATATACATATAACTTAAATACAGAAAACAGATATGTACTTAGTAAATCCTGATTGCTGTAATGATTTCGGAAAATCCACAAATTCTCCATGTGTGCTCTAAATTGCTTTTTCAAAGGTGCCACACTGACTTTAGAGTCGTGTTCAGCGAGTCTGAAAATACAGTGCGGACCATTTTGGTGATGCATGTATTGATATTTTGGAAACTATAAGAGATAAGAAAATGGTTAAGTGGGGACAGTTTTAGACAGTTCTGTTGCTAACTTAACGGTGCTTGCAGACCAGTCGTAGCTTTTTAAGTTTTTGAGTTATTTTGAAAAAAGTAAATCTCGCGTTTTCGAAAATAGTCTTTAAAAATCTGAAAACACTTTTTCACAGCAAGTTTTTCGAGGAATTTCAGATTTTCATTGCGACGTCTCGGTTATGAAAACCATCATTAACTTTCTTTTTTCATATGGGCGCCATATTGAATTGTAAGCCTTGCATATAGCACATTTTTTTGGCGCCCATAAGAAAAAAGAGAGTTGATGATGGTTTCTGGCAACCGAAATGTCGCAAAGAAAATCTACATACCTATACAGTGAAATTCCTCGAAAAAACTTGCTGTTTTCAGATTTTAAAAATTCCTCAAAATAAAATAATAAAAATAATAATAATAATAATAATAATAATAATAATAATAATAATAATAATAATAATTTAATTTATTTGCCCAACAGAGAAAATAATAATAATAATTTATTTAATTCATAAAACCATCATCGGACAGGTCAATAAAAGTCAATTTATAAAATTACAATACATAAAACAGAAAAATGTAAAAAATGTGAGTAAAATATATTTTCTTAAGAACAAACTCAGGTATATTATAAAAACATTTCCTAATTATAAAATTCTTAAGTTTAGTTTTAAAAAGATTAAAATTTAATTCAGTCTTAATGAATTTAATACCCATGTATCATTTTTCATAAAACTGTGTTTTATGGTAAGATATTCTTAATAGATTGCCATATCTAGTTTGGTCTAGATTCTCAGCGTTTCTAACAAAATAACTTCCTTTTTTAAAGCCTCTAATATACATTTTTAAATATAAATACAGGGAAAAGCTAATATAGTATTTTCTATAAAGTAGGGCTTACAAGAAGTTAATGAAGGAATTCCAAATATTAATCGGATAATTATTTTTTGTGAAATAAGGATTTTATTAACGTTGACGCTACTGGCACTACTCCAAACAGTAACACCAAATGACAAGTGGCAATGAACTATTGAGTAATAAATATCAATCAGCTTTTTGGTATCAAATATAGACTTTAACTGTAGTAAAGCGCAGTAGCCACTATTTAACTTTTTGCATACATATTCAAGAATACTGTTCCAGCTTATATCATAGTCAATAAGAATTTATTATCAGATAGTTTGATTATGTTATCATTTAGTTTTACATCAAAAGAGGTAAAAAGTTACAGACGATTTTCGAAAACGCCACATTTACTTTTTTTCAAAATAATTTGAAAACGAAAAGCTAGGACCGGTCTGCAAGCGCCATTAAGTTAGCAACAGAACTATCTAAAACTTTCACCATCTAACCATTTTCCTATCTCTTATAGTTTCCAAAACACTAATACGTGCATCATCAAATTGATTCACACTGTATAGGGGTAGACTTATGGTAGCCAGTAGCCCTACTTATAAATGTCAAAATCAACTAAATTTTGTTCCCTCTTGGTATCCCAGGTAACGCAACACTTTCCTTTTTCATATACCCACTATGTTTTTTTTGTGACTTATTATTAATCCTAGTGACACAAAATCCAACCAAACACAACAAGTTTTGATTTTGAACAAAGTTAATTACATGATACTAAATTATTGTTTGAAATCCTCTCTTTGATGGTTTTAATGTCGTATACAAAATTCAATTTGCTTTTATGTGTCATCTCAAATTTAAAATGCGTTCATCACTCCCATTGGTTGACATCTGTTAAAACACATACTATGTTCGGTTTCACATTCTCCCCAAAACAAACTTAACTAAACTTATATTTTATTTAAAACCTGCTTTTGCCATTATTATTTAACTAGCCANATTACATGATACTAAATTATTGTTTGAAATCCTCTCTTTGATGGTTTTAATGTCGTATACAAAATTCAATTTGCTTTTATGTGTCATCTCAAATTTAAAATGCGTTCATCACTCCCATTGGTTGACATCTGTTAAAACACATACTATGTTCGGTTTCACATTCTCCCCAAAACAAACTTAACTAAACTTATATTTTATTTAAAACCTGCTTTTGCCATTATTATTTAACTAGCCATTATTGATTTTATCACAATATATTCTATAGAAATCAGTGGTTAACAATAACGTAAATTTAAAACCAAAGTGAACAAACTGTCAAAAATTCTATGAATTCAGGCCGTTCCTTTCTCGTCAGCCTGCTTTGTATAAAGAATTATAGCTCCAAAGGATAACCATGCAATTTACGTTGTTTTCCAAGTTTATGGTAATAACGTTCTCATATTAGCGCGGCGCCTGGCGTGTTGAAGATAAAAAAATAACGACATTAATCAACGGCCTGCAGCGAGATAATGTAGCGCTGTTTCCTCAACATCGGACAGGTACAAGCTACGGCCTTTCCCGTGAATAAACCAGTAACAATTCATTTTGGGTCAGGCTAGGAAATATGTGCCGGGTCGATGCGGGGTGCATCAGTCAAGCGTCCAAAATTGTACCGTTCCGGGGCCAGTTTGAAAGGACGCAACGGCGTGTTTCAGTTCATGTTTAACAAATGGCTGAGCTGCGTTTTAAAATGCAGAATTGGACCTGGCATATTTCATCCCAGGATGGTAATAATATTGCTAGAAAGTTTCCGACCGTTCGAGTTGGTTACAACTTTCTACAAGCGTCGGAAATATGTAAATCTAGATGGCAAAACAAAACGAAACTTAACCCCCTAACAATAATTGTGAGTTTACCAAAAAAAAAAAAACGCTAAAATAAATCACTGGAAGATAAATTGAATGAACACAAAACTGAGTGAAAGCATTGAGTGAAATTATTCAGTTCACTTTCTCTGAATATTGAGCATTTTGATAACACAGGACCACAAAAAAAATCGAAGAAAGGTCTCCTCGGCCAAACTTATCGTATTATATGTTTTTTGGGTCGCTGAAACCGAATCTGCAACTCATTTGGTCTCATCACGTCAGAGTTTTTTCTAACCTCAAGAAATAGCTGAAAAATGGTAGAATTCAACAAAATCAACCCTGCAACCTGTTAAAACCTTATAACTCCACATCATTATGATCCCGAACCAGCTCGACAAGCCGTAAAATGATAACTCGCAACCGTAAAAATACATAACCTGAAAATTGGATTAGCCCAAAACCCAAAAACCCAAAATAAGCAGCGAATAAACTTACACATCGGGCACAAACCTTCATTTTTGAATAGTAAACCCTTTTAAACTAAAACCCCGAAACCCCATAACCTGAAAACACGACAAGGCCTCAATCTGAAACCTCAAAACCCCGAAGCTGAATAACCCTAAAATCCCAAAACTTCAAAACCAGGGCCGGCATTAATAAGGGTGAGGGTGGCTATCACTTCGAGCGTCACACATGAGCAGCGAGACAGACTTCGCACAAAGAAGCCACTGGCCGAAACTCATAAACTTAAGCTCCCAAACCCACATACCCTGGATAAAGCTAAATCTCTAAACCCGAGTTCTCAAACCCACAAAGCCTGAGTGCAGTAAGATCTCTAAACCCGGGCTCCCAAACCAACATACCTTGGGCACAGCAAACCCAAGATCCTAAACCTACATACTCTGGATACAGCAAGTTTCATAAACCTAATCTTCCAAACCTATATACCCTGGCCGAAGAAAGAGCCTCAAACCCGAGTAATTGAAACCAGATACTCATTAGAATCCAAGAAACTTCAAAGGCACAAAAATCTACGAGTTGGTGGTGCCTATATGACGGCATGAAAGCCGCAATCCAGTGACATCGCCGGACCGCGGAAAAACTCCGTTGCCCGCCGTCACCACAAGGAGGTGCCCTGCATGTTGCCACACGAAAATACTTTTGATTCGGAACCTTTATTTTCAAGCTCTAGATGAATTGAGAATCAAGTCTTACCATGTAAGTCTTGATGTTATTGAATTTCATGATTTGGCGCAGAGTTCAAATTAAACAAATCAAAGTTCAAAAGAAATAGGCGACCAAAGTGATTTTTCTCTTGAACCCAAGCTCCTAAACCCTCATAGCCTAGGAGCAGTAGGATCCACGTTAGTTGGGCAACAGACAGGCAAACAGAACGAGTATGCTTTTACACTCAAGCCTCCGAATCCTCGTGGCAGCGAGATACACGTTCATCACACAGCAGATAAGCGAGCAAAGTCAGCTTTCTTTCACACCCAAGTTGCCAAGCCCACATATCTGGTCGGAGCGAGATCAATGTTTGTTACAAAGAGGATAAAGAAGCAAATGGAGCAAGGCCAGAAAAAAAATCCACCGTAATCCTTAGAGCCGTTTTCGAAAAAACACCTTTTTCAACGAAGAAAAATTCAGTGTTCGAGATATCGGGATTTTTCTACCTTTCGCTCACTTTTAGTTGCCAAACTTCCCCAATTTGGAAAAAATGAAGTTTTCCTGAAAGTTTTACACTAGCACACAAACATTTGCAAGCATATTTTTCAAATTGCCCCTTTTACTAAGACCGGAGATTGTCATTGATGATTAAACAGGTTAAAATAGAAAAAATTTGTAAGAATGATTTTTTATTCGAGTGAGTTTTGCGGTAGTATGTCAACAAGCGAGAATCATGTCATTTGTTTCCATCCTTGTTTGATTTGCGAGGTCATTGAATTATCGTCAACCCCCACCCCCGATTGTTTGTTTACGTTTTGTGATACTCCAGATCGAATGATCAATATTCGTGAAATTAGTTAAAACTCCAGATAGTCTTCGACCCTTTGACTGTGAAGTTGTAATTGTTCTCTTCGAAATTTCAATTTCTTGTGAGAGTATGGACAGAAGATCAAAGGATCATGCAGGAACCCATTAAGAAAATCGGGAGCGGATATGTTATCTCTGCCTGCAGAAGAAGAAACAAATGGTCAAAATCAACGGTAGTTTATGTGTGAATCTAAAAAAAGCAGCCAACAAGTGCAGAAAATGTGGTGAAACTTATTCGGTAGGGAAAAAACATTTTTGTAGCCCAGAAAAACACTTCCCGAGTTTCCAAGAACAACTCGCTTGCCCCGAAACAGAGAGAACATTTGGCGTGTTCTTTAATAAAGGATGTTCTTGGAAATTCGGGAAGTGTTTTTCTCGGCTACAAAAATGTTTTTTCCCTACCGAATAAGTTTCACCACATTTTCTGCACTTGTTGCTCCTCTTCTTTTTGTTCTTGGCGGTTTTTTTGGTGAAGTTATATGGCCCTAGATCTCGTACCAATTCACACAATGTGCAACTGCACAACGTTTGAGTTTTTCCCCGATTATTCTTCTCCAAAATTTTGAACTCTGTATAGTCCGGCAGGGCTATTTTGCCGATACTTCCACACGTCACTGACCGATATAGGATAATTTTGCAATAGCTACATAAAACATTGGGAAAACGTTCATCCTGTTCAGCATAATTCACACATTTTTTTAGATTCACTCATAAACTATCACTGATTTTGACCATTTGATTCTTTTTCTGCAGGCAGAGAAAACATATCCGCTCCCGATTTTCTTGATGGGTTCCTGCATGATCCTTTGATCTTCTGTCCATACTTTCACAAGAAATTGAAATTTCGAAGAGAACAATTACTTTACAGTCAAAGGGCCGAGGACTATCTGGAGTTTTAACTAATTTCACGAATAATATTGATCATTCGATCTGGAGAATCACAAAACTTAAACAAACAATCGGGGGTGGGGGTTGGCGATAGTTCAATGACCTCGCAAATCAAACAAGGATGGAAATAAATGACATGCTTCTCTCTTGTTGACATACTACCGCAAAACTCACTCGAATGAAAAATCAATCTATCAATTTTTTTCTATTTTAACCTGTTTCTGGGAATCGTCAATGAGTATCTCCGGTCTTAGTAAAAGGGGCAATTTGAAAAATATGCTTGTAAATGTTTGTGTGCTAGTGCAAAACTTTCAGGGAAACGTCATTTTTGCCAAATTGGGGAAGTTTGGCAACTAAAAGGTATAAAAATCCCGATATCTCGAACACTGAATTTTTCTTCGTTGAAAAAGGGTGTTTTTTCGAAAACGGCTCTAAGAATTACGGTAGATTTTTTTTTCTGGCCTTCTTATGAATCCAGGAATCGAATGCCAAAAGAAAATTTGTGGTGCTAAAACTTCGCATTTAAGTCATGTTCAAGCCCACCGTGCTAGGATATGAGGGTGTGGAAGCTTGGTTTCATGAGTCCCGCCAAAGGCCTGTGTGATGGAAGCGTAGATCTTGCTGCGCCCAAGGTACGTTGTGCTCAGGGTATGTGGGTTTGGGATTTTGGGTTTAGGGACCCTGTATCTCGCTGCTCATGTGTGACGCCCGAAGTGATCGCCACCCTCACCCTTATTAACCCCGGCCCTGGTTTTGAAGTTTGGGGTTTTAAGGTTATTCAGCTTCGGGGTTTTGAGGTTTCAAATTGACGCCTTTTCGTGTTTTCAGGTTATGGAGCTTCGGGGTTTTAGGTTAAAATGGTTTACTATTCAAAAATGAAGATTCGTGCCCTATGTGTAAGTTTATTCGCTGCTTATTTTGGGTTGTTGGGTTTTGGATTCATCCAATTTTGAGGTTATGTATTTTTACGGTTGCGAGTTATCATTTTACGGCTTGTCGAGCTCGTTCGAGATCATAAGGATGTGGAGTTATAAGGTTTTAACAGGTTGCAGGGTTGATTTTGTTGAATTCTACCATTTTTCAGCTATTTCTTGAGGATAGAAAGAAACTCTGACGTGATGGGACCAAATGAGTTGCAGATTCGGTTTCAGCGACCCAAAAAACATATAATACGATAGGTTTGGCCGAGGAGACCTTTCGCCGATTTTTTTTGTGGTAAAATTTTACTCGTTTATCAAAACGTTTGAAATAATGCCCGTTTTTTCGATTTAAGATTATAATAAATATTAATATTACTTGGTAATATTTCTCATAGTTTTTTGTCTTCGGGGTTTAGTATGAAAAGAAAATTGTGTAGTGAGTTTCCAACATACATGTAAAAAAAACTTTTCACTTCAATTATATTGTGTAGTATTTTATCACCCAGCAGAAATTTAATTAAATATAATTAATTTACCGAAATAAATTACTTTAATTTATTAGAACAAAAGCCTCTGCCGTCTATAATAATTCCTTCAAATTAACATTACAGTGGCTCCCAAGCCTATTCTTAATGAACGTTGACAAGAAATTCTATAATCGAAGAAAGGCGAGGTTTCTGAACAAGTTTACTGATTTAAATGAATTACACTGTAGTTATAAGTTTGGGTTAGTTCATTTCTGTCGGTCTTGTAATTTAGTCAGAGCAAATTTTGATTTTAATCTAATGCTATATCAACGATGTTGAAACAATCTTTAAGAAATGACTTCTGCCATCAAAATAAACAAAAATAGTAGTTAACCTCTGGGATCTTTTAGAAAAAAATGTTAAAGTTTTTATTTAATTAATTGAGAAGATTTAAAATACTAAGTTCAAATCTGGTGTAATATAAAATATAACCATTGGCGTCGGAATTAGGAAGAGTTTGCAACATTTTTTATGTATATAGAAGTACTTCTACTCAAAATATTTATAGTTTATGAATAAAAGTCCAAAATATATGAAAAAATCAAGAGAACTTTCATCAAAGGATCGTAGATAAGTATCTCCATTATTTGTTAACAATAAATTATGTAATTGTGAAGGTATGCATGATATGCACTAATTAGGTTATTGTTTGTTCAAAGAAGCGGAAAATCTTGTTTGACAAGCTTCCTTGGCAGTTGTCAACGGTTGAACAATTTCCGTGATAGTTGCCATGTCATTGGTTTAGACTTCTTAACGTTACGCGAAGCATATGGCTCTCTGCTTCAGAAAATCTTAGAAGGTTATGTCTTAATCCAATAAAGATATCATTTTATAAAAAAAAATGCCAAAAAGGATGTTTTTTTCAGCGCTGCTTGGGGACTGCCTCCTGAGTATCCAACCAAAAGATCACACTCGAACTCCCGCTACGACTTGCGCTATGAGGGTGGTTTCCTAAATAGTTTTTTAGAGCAAAATGACCTTCATAAAAGTTGTAGAGGATCAAAATCTGAACAACTTATCCTTATATTTTTTTTGTATCTCTAATACTTAACAAGTTACTGCGCATTATATGAAAACTATTGCGCACGCTGCAGTGGTGGTCTTGTCAACATATTTTTTACAAAGAGTTGAAACAGTGGGAGTGTGGCAAGCGGTGTTAGGCTGTCATGTGTTAGCTGACAGGCTGCATCAGTTCATGTTTAGTTTTCATTCATTTATTCAAGAAATTGTTCGAAAAATTCGAATTCGAAAAAAATAGCTGAACGTATACTGTTTATACAAGCGTTCAATAGATGCGCTACCATATCGACACCATTCGGTTTTGACAAAGTCAAATTTGTAGCACTAGTAGTATTAGAGATACAAAAATATTTTCTAAGGAAGTTGTTCACAGTTTGATTCTCTACAACTTTTATTAAGCTCAAAAATGTTTAGGAAACCACCCCCATAGCGCAAGTCGTACCAGAAGTTCGAGTGTGCGGCCCCTATAAGCCTTGGATTATCTTAATTGGATTAACTGGCATTTATCAGCTGTGTGCCTGTGACAATCCGCTTCTTGGTTTTTACGGATAAGTCTTTTCAAATCCCAGATAGTTATCAGCTTTTACCTCGATTGAGATTATGTGGACTTTTTTAGATTTCTGTTGATTCTCTGTGTCTCGCATTAAGTGTCCTGTGCTTCGCAAATACCGAAATCTGTACATTGTTACTATTTATGTAACATTTGTCCAATATATTCTCTCTCTATGGATATCATTTCCAAAATGGCCTTTATCTTTCTTAAATGCTATAGAAAGAAGGTTTTAATATGCCACAACCGCACCATTGCAGTAGGAACTTTTAACTGCTGCCTATACGTCTTCAATATACTAGAAATAGTAAAAAACAAAGTTACCTGTTAAGAAGCGAAATTTCATTTTGTATGTTAAATGTATTTTTAAACCAATTCCGGACAGTTCTGAAGGAAGCTGTGCAGAGCCCTCTAGAGTCACTTGTCACGTAAACACATAGTCTCTGCCTTCTTCGCAGATCTTGGAAAATAATTCCTCCATAGCTGCAACATTCTCAATGTCATTACAGCCTCAATCAACAACCTGCATGTGTTCTACGACAATCGACTATTCTGATTGGAGTTTCTTAAAAGTTCTTCTGCTGTGTTAAATATTATTTTCTTTTTCGTATGGGGAACACCGAGCGGTGAGAGTTTTACGCCTCCTAAAATAGCGGCTAGAGCTGAGTTGTATCCTGATCTGGCTTCTATTGAAGCTCGAATCTGTTCGATGCTGTTGACGCAAAGATATATCAGAGGAGATATTTGACTTGGTACAGCGACGCAAAGCAACGTAAACACCAAGCTGCTGCAAGCCGTGCTGCTTAACAAGGATGAATAAGTATGCTCATAGTTACATCGATCAGATCTAAATCTTGAGACTTAATATCCAATTCCGTGTAGAGCACAAGCTAGTACGTACTCACTAAATAGTGTTTCCTGGTTAAATTCTTCGCGTTTTCAGGATTGAAGTCGATAGAATTAATTTCTTCCTGAATTATTTGCGCAATTTTTTTACAAGCTGAATTTTGTATCTTCTCGCCCAACATTTTACCAAAAAGGCTTCTCAAAAAAGTTTATGCATTATCTGGAGTACGTAGCATTCACATGAGAAGACGCTGCTTCTGGATTTGCTACCAAATACAGAATATGACTAAGAAATGTCTTCATATTCATTTCCAGTCAGACAATATACAGGGTGTTGCAAAATGTTGTTTAAAATATTCTAGAGCAGATTCTACGTCCAAAAATACGAAAAGAATTCCTGTAAAGGTAGGTCCGCAAATGTTTCGTTTTCGAAATAGAGGGTGTCAAAGGAAAATAAAAAAATATCTTTTTTATTGATAATTTCTAAATTTTTCATTGGAAATCCTTTAAATTTGGATAAATATATTTATGATACCTAAGTTATAATTTGGTATAATCGATTGCACTTCAGTCCCATCAGGGGCGTAGATATGGGGGAGTACCTATTAATTTTTGACCAGAAAATCTACGCCACTGGTTTTTCTACTGATTTTTACTTTATTTTTAGGAATCTCATTTATTTTAGAGCAAAGAGGCGCCCCTTGCACATTTGGCGAGCGGCTTTTGGGCTATTGAAGATATTTAAAATCATACTGATTTATCTATGAAACCATAACTTACTAAAAAAACATAATTGATGACTGTCACTGAAAAATAACATGCGCTTCACTGTGGAGAAACAAATGACCCAAATTTAAACGATTTCCAATGAAAAATTTTGAAATTTCACAAATTCGGAGAGAATTTTTTAATTGTAGGTAGAATTTATCCATAAAAAGCAATTTTCTTAAGAGGTGACTTATTTTTACAGTTTATTCTAGTTACGGTAGATAGATTGTTGCCAGTTCCTTCTGATAGCTTGCTCAATATTTCTTTATCCATTTCCCCCAGAAAAAATAGTTTTTCGGCTAGCCTTTTTTAAATCGATGTTCAACAGTTTTTCGGGTAACATATTCTGATTTTGTAGGACTTTTTACATGTTTTTTACATTTTGCCTCATTCAAATATCTTAATAACAAGGAAATAAATCTCAGTAAAATGAGAATTATGAATTACTTGTACATACAGTAAAGTAGGGGAGAATGGGGTAAAGAGGACCAGCGGGCAAACGGGATCAGTTAATTTATTTTAAAACTAATGTAGATTTCCGCCGTGTTTTCACTGCTAGAGGTTGGCATTACTCAGTTCTGTGTTTGACAGTACTGTTAAACGTACATAAAAGCGAATGTGTGTTTTATTATTGTTTTAATGAGAACAACATAAAACAGCGAAACTGATTCAGAATCGGAAGAATGTCTACACTGTAATGAAGTCTATGGTGAATGTAAGGAAAGCGAAGAATGGATTAGATGTCAGCAATGCGGACAATGGGCACACGATGAGTGCGCAGGCGTGGATGAAAATGACGATGAATTTGTATGCAATTTGTGCATACAATAAATGGTGGTTCTTTTTGCCCCGAAGCCTGGGGCATATAGGTCCAGGAACACTTTATTTTGTTTTATAAAAAAAATTAAAACATTTTTTTTATTTTTGCCATGTTCTCTTCAGCGAAGGCAAATAAATATTGTATTACTATATGTATTTCTTTTCCTTAAATTCATGTAATTAAAGAAAATTTTTAGATAAATGTCTTAAGCGGTACCCTTTGCCCCAGTCTCCCCTATACGTCGGACAAACAGGTTACCACGAGGTTAAAGGAACACAAGTGTCACTTAAAAAATAACGACGCAGATAAATTAGTAGTTGTGGAAAGGGTAGAAATTGCACTTAATGGACCAAAGTAATATCAAAATTCTAGTGAAGAATAGAGAGAGAGAGAGAGAGAGAGAGGGAGAGATATGGAGAGAGAGAGAGAGAGAGAGAGAGAAAGAGAGACATATAAGTGGGGGCTTAGACCGACTTATAATTTGGAAACGATTAATCTGTTAACAGTAAGAACTAGAAAGTCACTTGTCAGTGACTTCAAACCGAGTACTGGAATGCCATGTAATAATGCACATAATAAATATGAATACTGGTCAGAGGACTTAATCTCCAGTTTCACTGTTCTTCCTGAAAAAGATAGAAATATCTCTCGAAACGTCAACAAATCTAAAACGTCAACATGACTATACCATTCGGAAAAATGTTCCACCAGATGAAAAATTATGAGTGAGAATTTAAATTATACTGTTGTTATTCCCATCAGCTCATAATAGTGTTATAATTTTTATACTCGTAAAGGTAAATTTTGTTAGAAAAACTCAAGAAATTCAAACATTTTGAAGGATAATAATAATCTTTCTAAATATATTGCTGGGTAGGTACATATTTTCTCTACTTTACGGAAGTTTAATGAATGACCCTTAAATACATTATGAAAATAGCTCTTGTTGTAATAAGATCTATTACAACTATAAAGGCATTGATTATAGGCCATACACTGTTATAATTTTATGTGAACGAGACAGCAACCAAAGGTTATGTATATAACAGTAAATAATCTGTATTTTTTGTATTTGTGTAAGCATTTTCTCAATAATGTTAAGCTTTAAGCTACGGTAGGTTAGTTTAAACTAATATTAGATGTATCTTTTATTACACGTATTTTTCAGACGATCTAGTCAAATATTTTTTACAGATTAGTAGGCAGTTTTAGATGTCTAGATTAATATGTGTTTCTTAGGAATTATTTAAAACAAATAATACTTTGTTCATTTTTTTTAGTTTATTTTGACACGACGTCACTATTATCTACATCCCAAATACAAATATGTAGTCAAATTTACGCAAATACAAGAATGAATTTTCAGCTTTCCTTAGAATAAAGCAAAAATCAATCAATTTTAATGGAGAATATTTTAAGAAGCATATTTTTCAACTTCGCAATATTGTTTTGGCAAGAGAGATCTCAACGCAAAATAAATATGTTGCTAGTTAAGCTAATACTATCAAAATTAAAAAATATCCCTTTGTATCTTCAGAATAAAGTCAGTACCTATTAACTTTCCTGTAATACCACCAGCTAGAATAATACAGCTTTTGTCACGGAAATGACTTCCTTTTTCTTGTTTTCCGTATATTTAGGTTGCCGTCACAATTAATGTTTAAGTTTATTTTTCATCCTGGCACACGAAAGTCCACAAAGGTCCAAGTTCATTGTCCAAGAGCCGAATACAAAATCAGTACTTCATCTAAGACCGCAGAAGCTAAGTATTAGGGCATCTTCCTAACAAGTAAGAAAGATAATGATTTGGGTAGTGCGATATATTACATTATTGTCCATAAAAATTTAAATGAACGTATTTTTGTATAAACTAGTATACTTTTCATAGAGCTCAAATTAGCAATCAGAATTTTACAATCTACAAGCTAATTAAGTCACTAATGAATGCCAGATGTGTGATTTAGAGTCATATTGAAGTTGGCGTTCAATGATGTTACCTTTACACTTCATTTCGAGTCTGTTGGCTTCAACCGTTTAAGTTTTTTTTATTGTTCAAAGGTATTAGCAACATTTACAACAATGGTTTGGAGTATTTCTTTAGCATTTTATGTTGGTTGTCTATTTTTTCATGAATGAGTATAGTCTTACTATTTTTACTGTTATTTCTTGACTGCCTAGATATTTAGAGTCGTTAGTGTTAGGCATTTGTAAAGAGTGTCCCAAAGTCGCGTCTCAGGCCCATAACAGACAAACGAAAATCGGCAGTAAAAATCTGTTTAGATGGCGTTAATCGGGACTCGCTAAGGTCCGTTTGCACTTGAAAAACATTTTTTTCAAAATTCGGAAAATAAAAAAAATCATTTTTTATTATTGCAATTAGTCATGATTTAATCAACATTGCTGTGAAAACAATGGCTGAAACTGCGGTCACAAGTCTATTTACATATTAGTTTCTGTCAATCGCTATTTCTTGCGTGATAAACAAACCAGTAAGTGGTTGCCAAAAATTAAAAAATGTCCACAAAAAATGAAAAAGTTGACATGATTTTAATTTATGGTGAATGTCAAAAAAATGTTAACTTACATCGTGAAAGATATGCAGAGCGTCAAGCTGTTAACCCAAAAATATTTGCCAGATTAGAACGAATTTTGCGTGCTAACGGAAATGCATATTCATCAAGAAAAGAGAAATAAATTTTAAAATCAGTGTGTAATGATATTACAGTACATTGGGTATTACAGTATTTTGAGGAAAATCTTAGAAATTCTATACGACAGGGCACTTTTGCATTAAATTTAAAAAGAAGCTCTATGCAAAAAATTTTGAGCTCCAATGGTTACCATGACTATAGGCTAAATAACTTGGAGCACTTATCTGACATACATGCTGAAAAAAAGACTTAATTATGTAGCTCAAATAATGGTTAATTTGGAAATAGATAATAGACTCATACAAAACTTTCTTTGGACCGATGAGAGTCGTTTTATAAGTAATGGAAAACTAAATAAAAGAAACGGACATTAATGGGCCACTGAAAATCCACACTATGTTAATCTCATTCAAAATCAGGGCCATTATGGAATAAATGTGCGACATTATTGGAATGCATATAATTGGCCCATACTTTTATTAAAATGTATTGAACGCTAATAGCTATTTACAGCTTTTGCAAAAAGAGCTTCCAGCAGTGCTTGTACATATGCCGCTGCAGCTCAGGTTGAATATGTAGTTGCAACAAGATGCGGTCCTCCACATAAAGTTAAAAGAGTTACAGATTATTTAAAAAAATATTTTCGGAACTAAGTGGATTAGAATTAATGGGCCTGTAGAATGGACTTCAAACTCTCCAGACTTAACGCCCCTAGACTATTTTTTATAGGGAACATTAAAAAATCAAGTATATAAGACACCCACGAGAAATTTGGAGTATTTAAAGCAAAAGATTCGACATGTTTGTGAGAATCTTTCAAGAGAAACGTTGTTTAAAGCTACAAGGAAAGTTAGGAAAGTTAGGATAAATTATTTCAAGTAGGAGGCATGCATATCGAAAATTTATTAAAATAATAATTATAATTTTATATTTTGTTTTATGTTTTGTTATTGGTTATTGTTATATTTATTAGTTACAATTAAAATTGTTTAATGTTTTCTATATTTGGTTATCCAATTTAACCGTCATTATGTGTATTGTTCTATTTTCCTTCGTAGAGTGACCATTTTTTTAAGAAGAACGTAGCAACTAATATCTAAACAAAATTGTGGAAGGAGTTACAGCGATTGTTTTTCACAGTTATGTTGATGATGACTAGTTCCAATACAATAGAATACATTTTTAAGAAGAAGAGATAGAGAAAAAATTTCTGCACAATAAATGTTCATAAAAAATAGATAATTTTAGTTATCATAATAGGTATGTTTTTAAAAGTTGATGACGTCATTTTTTTATATTCCGAATTTTGAAAAAAAAATGTTTTTCAAGTGCAAAACGAACTTTAACGAGTCCCGATTCACGCCATCTAAACAGATTTTTACTGTCGTTTTTCGTTTGTCTGTTATGGGCCCAAGACGCGAACTTTGGGACAGCCTGTAGATTGTTTATTTTCTCGTAGTTGTTACATAAGTCGTTATTTAATTGACTTCATTATTTTTACATAAGTCGTTATTTTAATTGACTATTCACCATTTTTGCTACTAAAGTCAATGTGTTGATGCAAGTGGAGACTATTGAGGTAACTGAGGATAGCCATAGCATCAACAAACATTCATATTGGTGTGATCCTGGTAAGTCTGAAGCATACAAAATGTATAATAGAGGGCCCAGTGCACTTCCTTGTAGAAGCAACTGAGAAATATTTTCAATGGACGTTGTGAATGCTTTGTAATTATTGGTACAGAACAAGCTAAAAATATTTTTTTTTATTTTAAGTAACCTCAAAACCTCTGTATTAACATCGAATCGAATTTTTGTAGAAAAGTAGTTATAATATCAACCCATAGTTGTTTTAAAGAGGAAATCAAAATGACAATTAGATTACCTAAGAAGCATAAACCAAGTTTTCTCACTAATACTTATACCGTTTACTTCATAGCTTTTAATAGTGAGAATTTTAAGTCTGTCGGTATAATTTTAATATAATGTATGCAACTTATTCAACATAATATTCCTTGAATAGATCAAAGTAAAAAAAAATTAATAACATGTAATATAAATTTACACATTTACTTTGATGATCAGAATTATCCCTTAAACTTTTTACTTATACTAGAATAATCTGCATTTAATATATTAAATATGACAATCATGTATATCATAAGAGACGTTGTAGAAATATTTTGAATAAAAAATATACCTAAAGCTCGAGTTCCTGCTGATATAGTTAGTTTTGTATAATTAAAAGTTAAGGGAAAATCTCAACTGAGCTGCAGATTTGATCATTACGGGATTTTCATTGTTTTTCCTCTGTGGTTAAAAAAATAATGTTTGAAGTAGCTCGTCAAATACTCCTCTCTTTCAAAATAAAATCCCTCTTCTAATATTTACTTAATAAACATATGTCAATTCTATTTACTGTTCCTTTAATATAAAATTCGTCGAAAAGTGACTTTATAACATAATACGTCACGAATAAAATATCATTAAATAATAATCAGACATTAAAGTACTTAATAGTTGGTTTCAATTTTTAAAAAGATTTAAAGGATATTTATTGGTAGGTGGTGATCTTTCTTATTGGAGATTGTGTTAAATTGTATTCAAACTCATTCAACAATTAAAGCAAAATAAATGAAGAAGGCTGCCTTACCTTGTAAAATGTCAAAATTTAAATAAATTATAACTTCCGGTGTAGAAGATATATTTTTATTTAAAAAAAATACATACTTATGTGCACCTCTGTGTAAAAAGTGGGAAGAGTAAAAAATTCAATAACGTCTTATAGAAATATTTATAAAAGCTACACCTTGTATATGTTTAACTCTATTAGATTATTCCTTATTATTTCATAAGGTATAAGTAATACATAATAATACAGTTTTTGCTGAAAAGTTCTGTGTAAGAAAGAGGTAAGTATTACTATATATTTATAAGTTGTAAATAATATGCTGCTATTATTAAGATACTTTTTTAATTTGCAATTACATACGGTGTTGTAAAAGATACATGGTATCAAAATTAAAATAAAAAAATATATATTTTAATTAACAAATCATTTGTCGTTCAAGATGTTCTACTGAAATTTTACAAAAATTAGTATCTCATGCCGGCACATTTTCTACGTAATTTTTGTTAAGGTAAGGAGTAAAAATTCACTCCTCAACTTTTTCAATGTCTGAGGTTCAAAGCTATTTTTTATGTCAAGAGCATTTTTCTTTAATTTTTGTAACATGTAAATCTTATTATTTATGGTTATTTTGAAATATCGACTACTGCTATAGTTTTGGTAAATATTTTCTTACTTAATCTAATTCCACAATTGTAATAAACTAAAACCTCATTAGGAACGCTAATTTAACTGTTGCGAATTGTTATCACCCAACGATATTTTTACAAAGTTGTTCGTCGCTTAAAATACAGAAAATAAGTCCCCAAATAAAACATTACAAGAGTGAAATAGTACAAGAAAGAAACACATGGTTCAAAACACATTACATTTGAATGATAGACGTGCACAAAAAAGCAGGGAGATAAGAAAAGTGCAACCCTCCTTCAGTTTGAATAACTTTTTTTTTTATCAGAATTACAGAAACATCTGTGGTTAATGGCTTTACCTACCCCATTGTTACACCCTGTATTAGAAACATTTTATTGACTGTAATTAATTACTTTTTCGACAATTTTGTCACAGATTGTAAAAATGATTGTAACAAGTGAAATATTTTTTACTTTTTGTTTTGTAAGTAATTGCAGTTTTCAATATTTACTAAATATAACAATGTGTTTCCTATTCCAATAAGAAATGTTTTCCAAGAACTACTTTTGAAATAATGTCGAGTTTATTTTCAGGACAATGATTCCTATAGATATAAGCAGAGAGGCAAGACAAAAACCTCCTGAAAACAATGAGAAGAGAAATAATGATAACTCTTTGCGGCTAACAGTTGTTATACTTCAATGCCATTGTTGTGTTTCTTTTCTATCGGATCCCATATTAAAAACTCTTATCTTTATTTGTAATTATTTTATAATGGTTTATTTAACCCAAAGGAGTTGAATTTGTTATTATTCTTTTAATAAACATATGGACATATTTTGGAACAAAATGTTTCATTAAAATATAGTCGAAGCATATACTGATTTAAAAATTTGAATTTCGCCTAATATTCACTTCATATCCCTCTTTCAGTACGAGGTCTGCTCAGAAAATAACCGAACTTTTTAAATTACGCGCTAATGGAGATATTTACTGATATGCGGTTGGCAGCATTGCGCTACACATAACCTCCTTTGTAACCACATGTTCTTGGATTGCTGATATCTCATTTAGTTTTCGTGATATTTTTATTGGAGTGTCACGTGTTTAAGTGATGATTTTTGAAAACATTCAGGGAAACGTTTCAACTTTTGAAACAAGCTTACAGAGATGATGCACTGAGTCGTACGTAATGTTACCAATTATTTTTACAATTTAAAGTGGTCAATTGAAAATGATCCTCGACCAGGAAGGCCTTCGACTTCAACTCCGACGTTCACAAAGTCAAAGATCTAGAGCGTGCAAATTGCCTATTGACTGTAACAGAAAATGTAGAAGAGGTTAGCATCTCAATTGGGTCATGCTATGAAACTTTGATCGAAAAATTGAACATCCAACGAGTTGCAGCAAAATTTGTTCCTCGTTTGATGATCGAATAACAGAAAGAAAATCGTGTGGATGTTTATCGGCAATTCCTTGAACAATCCAATGACGATGAAACATTCATTCAAGAAAGCTGTCCCGATCGTCAAAGTGATGCTCAATGTTTTTGCGACTTTAATGGAATTGTGCATTTTGAATTCTTGACTCAAGGTGAAACAGTGAACCGTGTGACATTTTACAAATGTTACGTGAAAAAATCCGCAAAAGGAGACCAGTGTTGTGGCGAAACAACTCATGGTTTTTGGACCATGACAAAGCGCTCGCACACTTAGTTTTATCAATTCGTTAGTTTTATGTCAAAATTCAGATTACTGTCCACCCTCACTCTCCTTGCGATTTTTTCTTATTTCCGAAATTAAAATCATCAAAGCAAATTCGTCACATACTCACATATACGGCCATTTCAAATGAAGCTGTCCAGGACTGCTTCGCGAAATGGAAACACCGCTGGAAAAATTATGTGAATAGGAGAAGGAATTACTTTGAAGGAGATAAGGATCAATAATGTATAAAGTTAAAGTTTAAAAAAAATAAAGTTCGGTTATTTTCTGAACAGGCCTGATATATTTTTATTTACATTTAATTTGTCACTGGGATAATTATCAAAATGGTTTTTAACAATGTGCTATCGCTTGGGTTCTTTAAAAAAATTCTAATTTCCACCATCTAACATGACGGACATGCTTGTATTGAATTAATAGACATAAAACAGAAATAAAGATCATTTGAATGAAAGTCTATTATTTAGCAACTGAGCTAGCTATCATTGTCAAATTTTGTCAAACTATTTTCATATCATTCAGTAATGAATTGCGTATACATAACCCTCAGAATAAGGAATTTCAAGCTAACATTGATATAAGTAATCAGCTAACATTAATTGTGGCTCTTATTTCAACAGAGCACTGGTGTGGTGCTTATCCCAGCACAACTTCTCGATTGGTTGTCGGGAATAATGGTTGTTAAATTAGTAACACATTTATCTTACTGTTTCGTAGCCGACAATTGGACAGATTGATAGGTGTATCCTCTTTGGGGAAATAAATAAAGTCCACACTCAGACAGAATAATTCGATTTAACAAAGGCAGAATTTTTATTCTAGAGGGTGTTACGACAACGTAAATTTAACAACAAAATTTGCCAGTAGGTTTGATATATGGATATAAGGTACAATATCAACGTTGCGATAAAGACAAAATGAGAAAATTGCACCGCACCAAATTTAAAGACAATTTTTTCCACAATTGGTCAAAAACTTTATTCCACTTCCAATCTTTGAAGAGTCTTATAGTTTCTCGAAATCGCTTTACTAAAAATTTTGTCATCCGAATTCTATTTGTTTCGACGAGGTAAATACGAGTATATACTAAATTTCCATAAATAGTTATAGCAAGTAATATCTTCCATACTAAATTTATCAAGACCACGGTGTTTAAATGTTGCCTTACGTTTGCAGAACAGTTAAAAATATTTTTTTAGATCTAGATCTAATGCGGAAAAACAGTTTAATCCTAATATAAATGATTATTCCAGGAAACTAAAGATTTTGAGTATCAGAAGACATGGCGAAAAAGTGATAAATCGATAAATTATAATAAAAACTAGATAGTTTGCTTATCTAAATAATTATTCAGTTAGATTTTGATTTGGTGGTTACGTCCATCGAATATAGTTATAAATTAGTGTATGATTTAGTTAATTTCTAAACTGATTATCAAAGCTCTAAAAATCCAATGGAAAAATCTGATCATAACTCCAAATTGCTTATCTAAATAATTATTCAGTTAGATTTTGATTTGGTGGTTACGTCCATCGAATATTGTTATATTAGTGTATGATTTAGTTAATTTCTAAACTGATTATCTTTCAAAGCTCTAAAAATCCAATGGAAAAATCTAATCATAACTCCAAATTCCTTATCTAAATAATTATTCAGTTAGATTTTGAGTTGGTGGTTACGTCCATCGAATATTGTTATAAATTAGTGTATGATGAAGTTAATTTCTAAACTGATTATCTTTCAAAGCTCAAAAAATCCAATGGAAAATGCGATAAAAAGAGTATATTTGGCACCAAATTTTAAAACTACTGCTATATGTACCTACATCATGACCATTAATTTGGTACTTTGAACACAATAACGTAACTTACGAGAAAATTTAGACAATCAATCATTTTAGAAGAAGACAGAATTTACAATTCTGTTTAATTCAAGTAAATGTATTGTGATCACCAATGTCAAAAAAGTAAAAATAGATGCCAAAAACTTATTTCGTATTACTAACCAATCAGACTGAATTCCATTCATTTTAAGAAATTTCAAATATTTCAATAATTCACTTGAACTTTTTCCAATGCAAATTTTTGTGAGAATTTGAGACCAATGAACGTTGCAATATTCAAACCTTGATCTGAAAATGTTTCTAATGAACTATTTTTATGAAATCTCCTACAGGTCCTAATAAGAAATCCTATTATTTCATATTATCAAAAATGACTTCAAACCTTAATGTGTGCTTATCCAATATAGAAAAATATTTTCCGGTGTTGATTTTTGCACTTAAAAAAGGTAATATTATAGATATTCAAAATACCATTAATGCATAGTCTTGATATAGTGGATTTTGAGTATGATCATAATCGGAATAATATTATATCAATTCCACACAAAAGTTTCATTTCATCTGGGGTATATTTGAAGTAACTAAAAAAAATACTCGATTTATGTCCATTATAAACCACAAATTGGATCATATCAGTTAGATATGAAACAGACATCTTCAAAAGTAGTAAGCTGAAACCCAATGTTCTAAGTTGACATCTTAAATGATTTTCTGACTTTTTTTAGTCAGCATCTATATATTCTAAAATATATCATTAATTTTTATATATAAAATTAAATCAAGTGCTTCAGAATATCGAAGATTAACAATTTCAGTTTGATACATGACAACTGTCAAAATTCTGACAAAATATGTGCGTTGCGTTTCTGGGTACCTTTTATTAGTGAAAAGATCAGTTTTAACATTCCAATTTTACCAAAATATACAAAATGGTTTCAAAGTTGGAACTGAAAACGTAAATCTCTAGGTACCCATTTGGAGTCCGATATGGTCCTTTGGAAAGATATTAGTTCTAGTGTTATTTAACTTCCCCTATATGCTTCCGAGAGATAGATACTTACCGGACACATCGTATTTCAGAAGTTGAAAAGTAGCTGAAAGAGAAAGCTCTGATTCCTGATTAGAAACCTAAAGTTGAATGAATGTAATGGAAAGGGATGATGTATCCACTCCATATATTTATAATCTATAACCCTCATATATGTATGTATGTATGTATTTCATAGAGCCGAACTTCAGACTGCATCTCCTAACGAAAGCGTATTGAAATCTTTTCCACGTAAAGTTTTTCCGCTTCCACCCCTTACCCGCGGTGGCTGCGAGCGTTGGAAAGGCGGCCACAGGAGGGGAGAATCGCATTCGACTCCGTACTCCGTCAGGACCTCAGTTAGGGCCCCGCAGCCTGCAAGCAAGCATGTCCGACGGAGCCGACTTTCCCTCTGTCATCGAGCTGAACGTCGGCGGCGTGCTATACACGACGACTCTAAAGACACTGACGAGTCAGCCGGACTCCCAACTACATGCCATCTTCACGGGCCGCGAGCCCGTCACGAGGGACGCGAAAAATCGTTACTTCCTCGACCGCGACGGTGTCCTCTTCCGGTACGTTTTAGATTTTTTACGAGACGGCAATGTAGTGCTGCCCGAGTGCTTCCGCGAGCGAGAGCGCCTGAAGAGAGAGGCCGAGAAGTACCTTCTGCATGGCTTGGTCGAATCCATATGCAGCGAGAGTCGCAACAAGCCGGCCGGAGTCATCACGGTGGGTTACCGAGGCAGCTTCCAGTTTGGTAAGGATGGCCTGGCGGACGTCAAGTTTAGGAAGCTCTCGCGGATCCTCGTGTGCGGCAAGGTGGATTTATGTAGAAGCGTCTTCGGAGAGACCCTAAACGAAAGCAGAGACCCGGACCACGGGCAGTCAGAGCGGTACACTTCCAGGTTCTTTCTGAAGCACTCCTTCTTGGAGCAGGCTTTTGATATGCTGATAGAGCAGGGATTCAAATTGGCGGGCAGTTGCGGGTCAGGAACGGCTGGAGGAGCGGCGGAACTAAAGCCAGGAGTGGATGCGGAGGAGAACCGCTGGAACCACTACAATGAATTTGTGTTTGTGCGGGAGTAGTTTGAATTGACCAAGACCTTTTGTGACATCCCCTCATATCGTTCATCTAAGGTATATGTACCAAATAAGGCCATATCAAGATTTGAGTAATTATAGTTGCTGATACATTCAATAAGAATTTATCAACTTTAGTATAACAATGTTAGTGACACAAATCTTGTTAAAATAGCAGTCTTTGACCAAGAGAGTAATACTACAAATATTTATGTTTTCAAGTTGAACTTTAAATTTCAAGACAATATATTACAAAAGTTATAAATCTTAACCTACATTCATAACAAACAAGTTTTTTGTCTTCCATATCCAATCCAACATATTCCTCGTGACTATATTATAAGCAACTGTGACAAAGGCTTTATCTTCTTCAACAATTAAACAGTACTAACATTCTTCATACTAATTCTTTTCTTTCTTTTGTTAGACATAAGTTTTTTTCGCACTAAGCTTTATTAGGGGGGCATAATCCCCAAATAAAGTATCTTTAAAAAGCACAGGAAAAACAGTCAAAACAAAATTAAATTGTGTAAAAACTTACCAAAAATGCCTTCAACAGAATTTTTCACATTTCCTTTATGGAAAACAAATTCTTGAGAAACATGAGGAGGCAGCACCTTTGGCTTTATTAAAAATTTTCAAACGAAGTTTCCTCGTTTCTTGGCATTATTCGGTGCATATACCTTACAGTATCTTCTAAGAAATAAGCATGGGTTTATACATTAATTTTTTTATTGTTACTTTGTAGTTTCAAAGATCCTTAGGATATTTCTAGAAATTAAATTAAGCCAAAGAAAATTAGGTAAACTACCCTAATCCTCTTTAAAATACCCGCATTTTAGATAATGCGTTAACATTTTTTAAAAATCGAACTGTATTAAATTAACAATGAACGGAATTTTCTTTATAACTATATCTCAACGAGTCGTTTAAAAGGAGTTCGACAATAAAAAACAATAACTTATGGAAACAGTGGCGTGGCGTGAAGTATTGATGATGGCGAATGATTTTATGAAACACGCAAACTCACCGTTAGAAAAAACTGTTTAGTCTATTTCTACACATAACTGGTTATTGTGTTTTGTACAGAATCTGAAAACAGTGCCATTAATAGACGAGAGAGTTAATGATAGCCATTCGGGTAATTGGCGTAAACTAAACGAATAACAGTCTAGTATCACATATTTTTTCCACAGAACTCAAACACAGGAGATATATAATGAGTACTGTTGTCAAAAATTGCAAAAAATTGCATTATTGATTAGTCGTGGGAAGAATCTTTAACTACTCATATAATGTAATGTACTATAAGTACATTCAAAATAAAAAACTTCTTTAGTTTTAATATAATTATAACAGTGCTTAAAAATAAAATAACTAAAATAATTGATCAAGCAGTAATGACAGATTCTAGAAACAAATGAATAAACACATAGTTCTCATTTTTGTTATACAGTTTCCAAAATTAGGAAGGGATATAGTATGAAATTTTGCCATTAATTTAGAGAACGGTGCATACTACATACAACAATATAAAGCTAATTTTGGTAGTTCTGCTAATTTGAAATAAAAAAATCAAGCAAAAAGTAAATGCAGAAACTACCTACGCCTCTGTATATAAAAAAATTGCATATACGTTTTACAATAAAAATGAATCTCACCAATTTTTTTTATAAAAATTTTACATGTAGGTAGTATTTATTTTTAAATTTAACGTTTATATATTTATATATTTTTTTCTTTATTTATGGCCCAAAAGAGTTTGTTTGACCAAGCATTTTAATTAAATCCTAATACAGGGTGAGTCAAATTTAATATCGAACAACAACAAGTTCCATAACTAAGCTTGTCTTGTTCTTTAATATGAAATTAAAAAGAATTGATTGAGATACCCACAGACATTCTTCGATTAAAGTTAAAAGTTTCAAGAAAAAATGCCAATAATTTTTACTTGGTACGGGACAGTACAGTACAATGCAGTACAATGCACTCCATATGATATTTATTGAGCTAGAATCCCAAGAAAAGAATAAACCAATAAAGTTCTGTTACCCGAACTACTGTAACAATTTACTGCGGCAGGGGAATGCCTCGAAATTTTCCGCCAATACCTTTCTACTTCGGGTGTCAAATGCAGTTAATTCTAAGAAACTGACGCAGGGGTCTTCTTAGAGTTCTATCTTAACAAATATCGTACGGGCTGTAGCTTAGGGAATATTTCTGAATATTTTAATATCTTTGTTTTAAGATGTAAAAAACGGTAATTTTTTAAATTTTGTCACCCCGTATTTCGACGAGCAAGTATTTTTGGAAAAGTGTTCATAATGAAGGATACTATTAATAAAACAAATTTCTCATTTTATATAAACGAAATGTTGCTAATATATCATTATTAACTATTGTTCATATTAAAATTACGATTTGTTTAGGGTACAATATTTCTGCCACTGTCGTATCTTTTGATCCAATAATTAAAGTCATTTTTAGGTTCTGAGATCTACATTATTAACTCTTTTAAATAAGAAATTGAAAACTGGAATAAATGTTCACCTACAAGTTGTATGAATCCCTGATAATTTAGATTATAAATTTACTTCATTATAGAAATAGCCTGCAAGCAAATTATGAAGAATACAAGGATATTTCAGAGGTGGCACTAACTGGATTAAAGATGCCTAATAAAACCATTAAAACTACCTTAAACTATAAATGGTTTATATAGTATGGCGTAGAAAAACATTTTTTTAAGATTTTAGAAATATTCTATTATAACGCTATTTTTTCCATTTTAGATACTTGAGAAAATTAAAAATTCAGTGTTTCTTAATATTTATTCTAATAACAAACTCTACGCCACTGTACAAATTCGCACATAAAACTGTTAAAACGAAAACAAAGCAGTAAAAGCAAACCAAAATTATAAACATTTCTCGCGGAAAAATAACATCTGACTAAAACTGTGTGTCTAAGTATATTTTAACCAATGTTGCAAGCTGAAAATTTGTAGCTAATATAAATTAAAATGAATATAACTAACAAATATTCTCGTTTCCTTTCGATATCTTTACTCTTACAACGTGTAGGAAAATTGCAAATGAGCTAGTGATAGTATTTAGGCTGTTTTATTAATTATTAAAAAAGGAAATGGTTGGATAAAAATTACTAAATTTTTATTGTGCGGAAATGAATGAGGTAAATGTAACTGAAAGCTTTACTTTATTTTTAAAACTGAAACACTTCCATTAGTATTTAATATGTTATCAGAATTTAATGTATTTATTATTATGTGTTTGTTATTACAAAATATTAAATGTTATTTGTATTAGGTAATAATCTGTGCGATATACGTTTTTAAAATTTACAATCTGAGTGATATGAAATGTGTTAATGTATAAACCAAAATTAATATAAATATATCGCATTAATACTATTGTTTTGTATTATACATACCTGTAAACTTAATATTAGAAGTGAATCCCATTATATCAAATTATATTTAGGAATATAATATAATGTTACTAGTCAAATCATTGTATATATTAATAATAAAATTTATTGTTAAATAAATCAAAAAATAAATGTGATTGATACCATATTTCTTGTTTATTTTTCTGCTTCTCCTGCAATGGTTGGTTTTGTATCGTATGATTGTGTTACTATCTTTAATAGTGTCTTTTTGTTTCATTAAATATACAAGTAACTTTCTAAATAATGTACGTCTCAAACATAATACAGTGACAAATATCAAAGTCATTGTAATCTGTAGATACGATAAAGCTTACTACACAGAACATATTAAAATAACAGACACTAAATAAAAAATATATTACTAAATCGTAGCGAGAATTACTGATCAAGTTACCATTGTCTAATTTTGCCATATTTTTGATAACAGACATTAACCATTAACTTTATTGTAAATTAGCACATATATTTCGTTAAATCTATAATAAAAATCAATATAAACACTAATATATAATTTTTAAATTTCTATTGTTTTGATAATTTCTTTTGCAAGTAAAATTTTAATTAAAAATCGAATTTTCAAGAGGGTTTTCAGTTTTTACAAAAATTTGCCATAATTTTGTCAGTTCCATGTTTAAACAAAAAAGGATCATTTATTTTACTATTCGGCGACTTAGCATTTTCTTATATGTCAACCAACCCTTTACGTACTTCTCTTTAAAACAATAAGAACTAGGTATTCTAAAAACGTAATAATTTGGTTTCTGGTAGTACCGCTCCAAAGATTTTGTCTAAAGCATATTTTTAGTGTTTTCTCTGTTTGTCTGAGTATTTTACCACCTGCGAAAAAAGAAATAAAAAAATGAATTCATTAAACCCTTACGTCAAAAGTATCAGTCAAGGGTTTTTATGGAATTATGTTTGCTTGAGAAAAAATTCCACCCTCAAACAAAACAGACAAATAAAAATATACATCATTAATTTAAATCAACCGCTCCAGTTAGCTGACGTTTCGAAAAATAAAATCTTTCTATTTGCAAAACTAGGAATGACATTTATTTCTGATATACAGGGTGTCCGGAAAGCACACGAAATTACCCTATTAAATTTACACATCTTTGACAACTTTGCCAAATTTAACATTTTTCTTTCGTAGTTCAATTCCTCTCTCACTTTGCTAAAAAAATACCGTATATCAGTCGATATCTTGTACCGGTTTTGAGAAAATCTTATTTTATTAACAACATAGATTTATTGTATCCAAAATGCAATATTAACATTTTTGTAAAAATCTTGGTTTCTATAGAATTAAAAGAAAAAAGATAACTGTTTAGTAAGATGTTCAATATGTGCACCTTGAACTTCAATACATTTTCTGAAATTGCTTAATCACCTCTGCTGTACTCGAAATAACATGTAGTGATCATTTCTAATAATGCGATTTTATAATTATTCCCTACTATTTATAGGAGTTTGATAAACAAGACCTTTAAGATGGCTCTAAAGAAAAAAATCGAGAGGATTAAGATCGGTAGACCGAGGTGGCCACGTATAAGGACTACCTCGACCGATCCATCGAAATGTGGTATTTAAATAAGCCCTTAAATCTCAATTTCCAAAGAAACTAAGATTTTTACAAAAATATCGTATTTTTGATACAATACATGTATGTTGTTAATAAAATTCGATTTTCTCAAAAACGGTACAAGATATCGACCGATATAGGGTTAACCTTTTTTTAAGCAAAGTGAGAGGGGAATCGAACTATGAAAGAAAAATGCCAAATTTGGCAACGCTGTCAAAGATGTATATATTTAAATGCATAATTTCGTCTACTCCTGTGCAATCCAGGCATATTGAACATCAGTTTAAACTTGGAAATTGCCCAAATTTCATTGTTGCCATGGTAACGACATAGAAGTTATAATTGGAATTTGTTTTTCAAACTTCTTTCTCTGAAGGCGAATAAGTCCACAACGAAATCCAATAGGAAAAAAAAATATATGCTACATATATTTTGACCTCCCCTGTATACCCCTTCATTTTTGACATGACCTTTCCGGACACCCTGTATATTTTAATTTAACTATCACCTAAAATGTTTGACGCAGACTGACGAAACTTGATGACTTGTTTAATTACGAACAAAAATTTGCAGAAGTTATATCAATTTGTCTATGGCGGAGACGTTAGAAGATAACGTCGCTAAGAACCCCAGATTTTGATAATTTTTTTTTTTTTAGAAACATCAACCAGAATTACATGTACTTATCCAATTACCAAAATATTAAGCAGTGACTTCAAAATTCTAGGATTTTTAGTGATGGTATCTCCCAGTATTACCGCCACTTTTTGACAAATTTGTGTCTCGCCAGGTAAAGTTTAGCATGTGCAATTTGGAACACCTTGTATGACAATTTTCCCAAGTGTGTTCCGAATATTTAATTTCTGGAATTCACGCTTTCTTGTTATATATGCAAAATCAAAAATTTGGGAAAACGGTCGTATAATTCGATGGAGTTTAGCCAAAATTCTAGAGCAGGAGAATGGTACTGTTAAAAAAAACTAAACCAGATCTAAATCATTTTATTAAACTGTGAGATATTTATCAAACTACTCCGTGAACTTGGATCCTCGATGGCCACAAATAAGTAAGCGATAATAGAATAAATACCATTTAATATATCTACCTACGAAGATAAACAAACAACATTTAAACTGTTAACCATATTTCAAAATGACTGTCATTCCTAATTTTGAGGACGAGGACAGATTGTTTCATACCTTTTCACTGATCCTTTAGACCAAGGGTTTTATTATTTTGGTGGCAAAATACTTAAATAAACAGAGGGAACACTATTGACTTTTTGATGGTTATGATTATATTAATGCGATAGTGCTACTTGAGTATACATTTTTTTTATCTCTTTTCAGAACAGCTTTAAAGAAAGCTTAAAATTTATATTATACAGGGTGTTCCACTAAGGTCGGCGAGGTCGAATATTAGAGAAAGTATAGGCCCTAGAGCTTCGGGAAAAAAATTTTTTCAATGCAGGAATTTAACCTTCGCTGCGCCATCTATATATTTGTACTATATATATTAATATACCTGAAACATTTCTGAGAAAAACTCAACTTTATGTTTTGGTATGTAGATTGCGCCCCCTAGCGGCCGAGTTACGAACTTGAAAACTATTTCTAGCAATTTCTTTTAGTCGATTTATTGATCAAAATTCTTTTCCGAAGTACTAGGGCCAATACTTTCCCTAATATCGTACCTCGTCGACCTTAGTGGGACACCTTGTATATTAGGAAAATAATGTGAACGAATAAATACGGTGACTGAGATTTTCTTTTAATAACTAAGTTTAAATACCTACGTGGTGAAATATATCAGGTAAGTGAGTACATTTTGTAGTTCATTCAATGAAGCATATTTAGTTTGCATTTGGATTTCTTTTATAGAAGATTCCATTTATTCATATTTTCCTTACTATTAGATATACAGTCTTCAACATCCTACTTCTGCAAAAATGATCCGCCAAAACTTAAAAAAAAAATGTACTACCCTGCCTTACATAATAATATGAACACAAACCTTAAAGCTTTACAATTTTAAGATATAGCTACTTTATATAAATCATGTTAATTAACAAAATATTTTCATAGGTACGATCTTTTGACTTATAGACTTCCAATCGAAAGCGCAATTGTTTGCAAATATAATATAATTGTTGTCAATGAACTAACTATCATATATTTAATGGTTGATATTACTTTTCAAATACACTTTATAAAGATTTGAAGCAAACTTTCATACTAAAATTTTTCTTAAATATTCTCCTGAATCTTACCGACCTTTTTAACTTACAATTAAACTAAATTGAATCAAAGGGTAGTGTTCAGTCTTGTCCTACTTCAGAAATATTTTATTACGTCTGTGAAGAGTAGTAACTTGAACACACAGAGAGAGAGAGAGAGAGAGAGATTTAAGTCCAGGAATAAGATAATTTGAAACAATTCAAACAAATTAAGGATAATGTTTTAAGTTATTTAGGGTATACCACTTATTTTAACATTAATAAATTACATTTTAAGTGGGTGTAAATTTTCTGCTAATTTAATGAATCATTAAGATTTTAATAATAAAAAAATTAACACATTTTTGAAGTGTTTTTGACTACATCTTATTTATTTATGACGTAGTAATGATATGATGCTGGTGTCAATTTCATATATTAACAAATTGGTTGTTCTACTCTGTTAAATCGTTCTACTTAGTAATCTAAAGGACGAAACCTGTGTTATACATGAGTTTTGTATAACGAGCGTTTCGAATCATTAACACAAGATTTCATCTGTTGATTCATATCTCCACCCACTCATGTATATAAGGATGCTGATTAACTGAAACTGTAATTTTATAGATAGACATAATGAGTATACTAATTAGTTTATAATTCATATCCCATGCTTTCGAGAAATTGCGCAATATGCTGTTATATCTGTATCGGAAAACTGACAAGCATGAATATAAACAACAAAAATTTTGTTACCTAAATAAATATTATCTCATCATACTTGAAAAAAGGCAACAAATAGAAAATTAAGTAATAACAAGGCGTTTATCTTTCAGTTTCTAATTTCTTAACAATACCCACCAACGTTCTCAATTAGTACCTCGCAAAATTCCTCATAAACTAAGCTAGAGAAAAGTTGTTTGATTTTTTTTTTCGGTTGCTGTCATATTTGCCATAGTGCTTGTAAAATTAATAGTTTAATAATATCTATAATTCTTTGCGGCATTTCCGATATATGTATGATTTGGTTTTAGAAAATTTAATGTATTTGTTTAAGGTACCTATATAAAAAATTTTTAGCACAAAACTACAATCAAATGTGTCAAATTTAGTACCTATTCGATAAAAGATAAAATTGGGGCAAAATATGTTCCCAGAACTAATCTATCAATAAAAAAGCAAGACTTCTGAGAGTTTTATATAAAAAAAATATAGATACAGATGGATAAAATAAATGCTACAATAAGTTTAGATAAAATAAATTAAAAGGTTACGAATGTCAATGAGAACAGTGGCATAAACAGAGATTAAAGTTATACAGAGATGATGAAAGGAAAGTATGAAATCTATGTTGAAGTAAGCCTCCATGTTTTTATGATTTAACAAATATTCATAATTAAATTTCGAAAAATTTATTGGGAATCATTATTGGAGGCACTTAATATTATTAAAACAGAATTACGATTTAAAAGATAGATTTAACATAAGTATAGAAATAGTAGTGAAATTACTTAAGATTTATATTGAAACAACAAATTATTAGTTGAATAACAATTTGTATCGATAATATTTTGGTGTAATAATAACTTGAAGAAAAAATATTTTCATATTTGGTTAAATGTTAGAATTTGTGAACATCAAAATTATATAAAGGGAGAATTTGAAAAATCTTAAATTTGTGAGCATGTTTGTCATATTATTAAATAAAACTCCGTAAACACTTTATGAAAGGAAAGAAATAGTATAAAAACAATTAAAGGAGCTGCTATTATTTTATTAAGTGAAGATTATTGTGTCTATAATTTTTCTTTAAATTTTGATCAATGCTAGTTGGGAATCTTCAGAGAGGAAGTAAGTAATAATTATTTAATTATTATATATCTCATCTGTCTATGAAAATAGTGAAAGTGAACTAATAAATTATAAACTATCATTTTTGATATTTATTATTTAATCAATAGTATAGTTTTTAAAACAAAAGGAGAACATTTTTCGAAACATACAAGCTTTTATTTAGAATAAGTTCACATGTATGTTTAGTTCAAATCTTGCAAGCCAAATTTGAATCACTTCCTCTAAACTTACGACTTTGAAATGTTGCATGCTTGTTCAGTTTTGATGACAATTCACTAAAATGATAGAAATAAACTGATTCTGCAGGCAGGATTCTCTTCTCACTAGGGCACTCCTCAATGGTTAGCACCGACATGAAACTTTGTATTATTATGTTTTATTGATTTATCAATTTTGAATATTAGTTTATCGGTATCCTGATACAAAAAAAAATTATCGAATAAATCCAGTCTGATATGAGATACATTTAAAATAGTCAATAGCAGGATATGCAGTACTATTATAAACTTAAATAAAGGATGTATATCGATAATATAAGTAATAAAATTTGTAAATGATTTTCACGAGAAAACTTCAAAGCCGTCAAAATTATAACTATATTTGAATTTGCATATTCAATAAATCATATAAATGCACTCATGTGTACAATTATGTCGCACAGAACATTAAAGAATAATAATTATAATGTTAAAAGTCAAATATAAGTTCTGGCATGAGGACATTTAATCAATATAGTGAAATTTTGACAAGACGTTGACGCTACATGAAGGTATTTCACATATATTTTCGATTCATGCAATAAAACTGATATGTAAATGAAGTATAGTGCACCTGGAGGTAGAATTTATATGTGGAATCAAACCTATACTTCGGTGAAAACATTTTTGTAACATATAAATCTTGACAGCTATTGTTCCGTTAAAATCTTGTAAATTTTGTTAGTGTAAAAGTGCTTCTAGACTGCAAAATCATATGTACAGTATGTAAGAGACCCTCATCATTCCATATAATGTGTTTAAACTCGTACCAAAGGTCAATTTGTTGTGTAGACTGTAAAATATTTGTCGGAGCGGAGAGCTAAAAAACTTTCAGAATCTGAAAATGAAAAATTCATGCATCCCAAATCCATTCAAAAGTCAGTATTTGTAAAAATAAAATTCCAAAAATATAATTGTTACGTTGCTATAGAAACTGCCAATTGTTTTGCACGTTCTATAAAACTAATATTCGGGCTCGAAGTAGCCAGTCTCTCATGTTTACCTGTAGCAGCAACATCGCAAGTTTTGCTCCTAAAAAATAAGTGCAAGTTGTTATTTTCAACAAATTAGTAAATATTCGTATACTCACGTAGCCACCTTGGTGATCAAATGTCAAAAGTATAGTTGACAGTCAAAAGTCCGAATGGTACATCAATGTAAGTGACATTTGCCCGAAAATACATTCAGCAGTCTCAACAAACAAGTAATACAACAACAATAAATTGATACAAGGAGAATTTGTAAAAATTTAAAACAAAAAAGTGACAAGTGGAATTTAAAAATTATAGTGTAGTGTTGTTTTCACTTGGAAAAGTTCCTGTGGCAGCACGAGGGAATCCTTGGGCGTTTTCCGCTGTCATACGAGGAATCAACGAGGGAACAGAGCGACTACATGCAGCAGATTCCGCAACACAGCATAGTTACATGCTGAAGAAAATAGTTCACTGTAAGTGTCGCACAAAGCGCTATATAAATTTCTTATCAAAATTTCAATTGAACTACAGGCAGTAGAAATACACTCATGCATTGTTGTTGTACAAATCTAAAGGGGGGAATTTGTTATTTATTTAATAATTTAGGATAAGCATTACAGCAATCATTGTATATTGTGACAAAACCATAACCTGCCAAATTCTGTCAATATATTGAAATTTGTTAAATTAATACATCTTTTATTTAAGAAATTAGAATAAAATTCATAACAGATTCAAATTAAAATTCAAAATAAAATCAAAATAATAAAATAGAACATATAGGAACCCACACCCAATTGAAAGACTCTCATCATCATAATAGTATATACGTTTAATTTTGATAATTATACATGATCTTCACTATGAGCTGATACTACAGCCAGGATTGTCTTCTGCTCATGCGGGCACTCCTCAGCGATTAATAGCAGAGGCATTATTTGAAATGGATAGATTGAGAAATATTTCTAACTAAAAAGGTTATAAATGAAAAGTAAAAAAAATATTTTAAAAACAAGCTTTTGTCAAATTCATATCATTCACATCATATCAAAGGAGTTCATAAAACCCATAATGTTGTGTAAACCCCTAACCCACAAAAGGGTTGAATTGAAGTGTCATCAGCAAAAGTATGATAAATAGTGACGTACTGTCTATAATGTATGTTCATGTTCTTATGCGATTTAAAAGCTTATGGCGAGGTTGATTCCTACGTGCAATTTTTATTTTAAGGAATAAGGAATTTACGCGAGAAGTTTTTAATTCTCATAAGAACATGAAGATACTGATTATACAGGTCTGGTCATATTTTTATTTCCGATACAAAGTTAGTAAATTATACTGGGTGTAACGTAAAGGTTGGGAATAAATTAAACGGCAAATTTTTTGGTTTAAAAAATAAATTTTTCTCATATGAAGTTATGCTATAAGGGTTTTTTTCCAAGCTATAGGGCGCTAAAAAGTTTTAAAAGATTTAGTTTTTCTCCAATAACTTTCGAATATTATAAGATAATGGAACGAAATTTTAGCCTCAGCTTAATTTGATAATCCCCTAGTAACAGGAAAAAGCTTTACTTTGTAAGTTACTCAGTAGCGTGCGTACGGATTGTACCGTAAGGTTTTTCGAAGAAAATTGTGTCACGCTACTGGTAAAAGCATTTTTTAAATATTTTTTTATGATCCATTTTTTATTTTAAACAAAATTACCCTCTTGCGTTTTATTTCTAGCTCATGTAATTTTTCCGTAAATAAAACTTTTGTAAATACCATTTCTTGCGGCTCTTTCGTGTCGATGTTTGTAGAGAAGCTGCATTAAATGACCCCATAAAAAGAAGTTGCAGGGTATCAGATCTGGAGATCGAGGAGGCCAAGGTATGATACCTCTTGTGGAAATAAGCCTTTCAGGAAAAGTTTGTTCCAAATAATCTTGAACTGGCCTTGCGTTGTGTACAGGACATCCGTCTTACTGAAACCAAATTTCCTCAAAATTTACATACAAGTTTCGTACAGCTGGTACAACACTATTTTGTAATAAATGCAAATATCTCTCAGCATTTAAGTTACCATCAATAAAAAAGGGACCCACAATATTATCGCCTAAAATGCCAGCCCAAACATTTACCTTTTGAGGGTACTGCGTTCTTAATGGTATACTTAAATACTTGTTTTCCCAGGACCAATATTGGACCACTGAAGGATTATGACGGCCAAGTAGGGAAAAAGATGATTCGTCTATAAATAAAATCTGCCTAGCAAATTCATTATTTTCGTCTACTTTTTCCCTAATGGATTCACAAAACTCCATACGCCTTATTTGATCACCAGGAATAATTTCTTGAGAAATTGCATTTTATAGGCTTTGTAACCATTATTTTTTAAGATGCGACGAACTGTACGACTTGGAACGTCAAATCGTACAGTCAAGGAAATTTGCGAGGAAGAACACGGCTCATTTACTTCCACAAAAGCACAGACATTAACCTCTTTTTCTCTCCTTGCTTCAGGAATTTAACGAGGTTCCTGATTGCTACATTTCGTACACCGATTAACACATCCACACTCCTCAAACTTATGAAAAATATTTAAAATAGTTCTAGAAGTTGGGACTAGTTCTTCGGGGTATGAAAATATAAATCGACCAACGACTTTATCTGCACTTTCTGCACGACAATACCATTTAATATTTTGTTCGACACTGTACACCATTTTCATTTTGTAACAGTCCGTCTACTTCTTACCAAAGGTTTGAGTGGAATAATAATAAAAATAAACAAACAGCAAAGCACTTTAGGGATTCGGTCGATTCACAAAAAATGCAACGGGGCACTTGCGCTCCCACAGTCAACCATTTACGAGAGTCCGAGTCGCAGCCTCGTTGATATATGTCATGTCCGACCCCTTCCACCCGAAGTTGATAGGGGAGATGCGTGTAATTTACTTGGTCTATGCGAAAGAATTACCTGGCCAGACCGACAGATACTACGTGTCTGTTTATCATACTGCTGCTGATGAAACTTTGATAGAGCAGCCATATTGTGGGTTTGGGATTTACACAATATTATGGGTTTTATGAATTCCTTGGTTTATTATTTTTCTTTTTTGTTCATTTTAATACAAGCTTGTTTTTAAAATATTTTTTTTTTACTTTAAAATTACTTCAAAATTATAGACTAAAATAAGTCTATTAAAAAGCAATTTGTGACTGATTCTTGTAGTGCAGGGGTCTATTAAACTTTTTTAATTTTTAATTTACGATGTGGCAAACTACTATAAGAAAAAATAAACTGCTTATAAAAATGTCACAAATAAATAGGTGCTCATATAAAATGTACAAGAATTAACAATTTAAGAAAATGCCTTTTTCATATTGTTATATGAAACAATCAGACACATAATTTCTATCAAGTTGCCAATTGAGTTGTCCTAGAGTAATACAATTGTTGGTTTAATCAAAGGACATTTAAACGGGAGAATTCCTATCCGAAATCTACGTGATATGTTACTTTGCAGAGTAGTTTGAGGATATTAATCAAGAATTTAATACTAGTTCGACGACTTGTTTAATTGTGTTAGGATTTGATTACGAAATAATAATTACATCCATGCCATAATAACTTCACAACGTCTATGATCTTTCTTCTAGTCGTGTCGGGATTGTTTGTTTAAATGGAATTCGAGGTGAAAAAGAAATCATAAAATAGGTTTAGTTCTAAGATTAAAAAACACAAAAGTTTATTTGGTCCGAAGTTACAGGCCTATGAAGGGTAGGGTAAACAAATATAAGTAAAAAAAAAACTTTTTTCATGAGAATTTCAAAATTCCGTCTTCCTTGCTGTAGGTATACTATTGTGCCCTGCTGATTATTGGGCTGACGTGTAATTGGAATACTTGCTATTACCTACTACCTATTCTTAGATAAGTTTTTTATTCATCCCTATAACAGTACAGTAAATCAATATTACTCTTTTTGCTCAACTTCTCACAATCAATTTAGAACTTTCATTAATTCATATTGACAACATTGGCAATTCTGTCAAGATTCATTACGTTGCTAAATCTAATTAATAGGCAGTGCCAACAACGGTCAGATGTAGCTCTTAATCGATTGTATATTTATCTTTATAATTGCGAGAAAAATTATTCAGATGAGTTTTCACGCGGTAGGTACGCACCTTTTTTGTAGAAAAGTAACAGGGATATCTGCCTGCGAGAGCGAAATGTCAAATTTGACAGCTCTGTCAAAGTTGCGTAAATTTTAGAACATAATTTCGACCGTCCTTGTATAATAAAAAATATTTGATTCAATTTTAAATGTACAAAAATATATTTGAATGAATTGCTTTGATCTCCCAAATTTCAAGTTAATCAAAGTAACCCTTCAGAAATTATGGGCAATATTCATTTTTCAACTTCTTACTTTGAGTGACAATAACTCCTCAATAATGGCAGCTAGGTAAAAAGTTTATATGAAGTACTAGCACTCGTTTGACCTGATCTATATTTTTTCCCTTTATTTTTTCCCCGTAGTTACCGGACACCCTGTATAATTTTGCCGCTTTTTCTCGTATAGTTCATGCTTTCGATACGGTTAAATTACACCTATGCATGTAAAAAAAAAACTTTGATTTACTAGTAAAATATGTTCGAAGCCAGATGTGGGCTATATAAAGGTAGATATAGTATGCTTAAGCAAATATTATCGAGTGAAAAGTAAATATTATAACATCGTAATTTATATGTTGATTAATAATTCAATTTAATTAACATTACAATAACATTGCAGTGCAGAGCAATCGGAACAGATAACAAAGATACATTATTCTATATTTAGAGAGAAGGCAAATGAACAACTCGTGACATTGGATAAATAACTTAATTATTAATAATAAAAATGAGTAATTAAAAAACATTGTAAAGTGAACACTTTTTTATCAAAAGAAGTATACACAGTAGTGACCCATTTTGAACCAAACAGCTTTGTTACAAAGATATTTATTATTCTATTTAAATAGAGCCTTCATATATGCTTACAAGTCACATGACCGCTGAGCTAGGCAACCAACATTGCAGAGCAGGTACTGGTAACTAAAAATCTCTAAATTTTGACGTCACCAATATTAATGATTCGTTTACAATGAGCAATGCCAAACCGTTACGTTTACGCTCAAGACAATGTGACCGCTGATTTGTCGAATAAAATCTCGTGGAAAATTACACCAATTACACGATGTTGTGATTTAATGTAATCTTGATCTTATTGTTTTAATTTTACCAAAATTTAATTGCCAACGTGAAGGAAATAAAATTACTGTTCCAAATAAAATTAATGGGCACGTGGCTTATAATCATTTATGAAGACTCCGTAGTACTTACACAACTCTGCTACGTCACAAGGCACTTGAATTTATTTTCTGTTATCAAGACCTACTTATTACAATAATATATTCTCTTCGTGTGAATGGTGTTATTCAATTATTATACATTGTATATAATTGACAGCTAGGTATAATTAAAATAATTGACAGGATCTTTCCCTAATTAAAATTCTATAGAATATATCATATGTAAGCATAAAATAAAATAAAATTAACCAATTATATCTTTTTATCATTTTCATCGGTATTGTCGTATAATATACGCGAGCGAACTTCAGATTTCGATTATCTTTCGAATCCAAGTTCCAACACCCGGAACAACGCTCCAGTACAAGATCCACGTAGAAAACGAAGCCGTAAGTAAAATATTCTACAATGTTTCCAATCCCGAGCCCGAAGTCGCCGTCAGCAGCGAAAGTCATATTTTCGACAAGGTTTCCAATCCGGAGACTAAGTCCCTATAACCCCAAATCAAATCAAGTCGTATTTTGCATGTTTCCAATCCCGAAACCAAAGTCGACTAGGTTTCCAATCCACCAGCGAAACGCCGCAAATCGTCGAAAAAGCGACGACAGTATTTATGAAAACAATGTTAAAGTGGAAAAACAATTTCATTCGTTATGGAAGTGCAGAAGTAGAAATTTTTATTACATTAGACATTTTGATAAAAGTATAACCCATGTTTTAGCAAATGGAAGAGAATGCGATGAGGTATAATTATTTTAAAATTATTTTTAATAATATTCGCAGCGTGTCAAAAAATGTAAATCAATTTAAAATGTTTTGCACCAGTTCAAATCCAAATTTGAATGTATTGTTTGAACTGAAATTTGATAATAATCATTGTGTATAATAAAGGCCCATTTGGTAGAAACTATGGCGTTTTAATACAGATAGGAGAAAATTACAAAATTAACGATCACAATTTATTTAAACTAGATATTTACAACATATAAAAAAATCATTTTACTAGTCTAGCTATATATAGATCTCTGTCTTTGTATGCCGAAGATTTTATTAAGAAATTAGATCTGTAATTTGCATAACAATAAACGTATGCCAAATTACAACATAGTCATTGGTATATAAAAATTGCTGTTTATGATCATGTGGTACAATGAAATAAATGAGCTTGTTAAACTCTTTCTCTAGAATAATGTGTACCTATAGCACATATTAAAACTTTTATAACATATACAACTTTTATTTAAGAAAATGATTCGTTTTCATACTTATTAAGAGTTTACCTGGAATGCACTTAATACACCTTATGGATCTACGAAATAAAAGTTATAATGAATTATAATGGCGATTATAATATCCTAGTGTGTACATACAGGGTGTTAATTAAGTATGTACAATAAATTCTACAGACGATTATTTGAGTGATTTTAAGATAAAAAGTTCGTATAAACATTGGTCCGCAGATGCTTCGTTTTGAACATACAGGGTGTTAAAGTTTTGTAAAAAAATGCCATTTCGTAAATATCTTATATACCCTTTACTCAATTTTGTTGTAATTAAAAATATTCGTTAAGGTACCGCGCGGGGCGCCACTGGACTTAATAAATGTAATCAAGTTAGGGTTAAATTAACCCCTTAACGCTACAAATAACACTGTCAAATTACACAATTGAGTTAAAAAACAGGACAGAAAATGTCTCAAAAAGTTTTAAAATTATTTCAATTGCAAATATCTGATATTAACCATAAACAAGACTAAATTTTGCTTCACTTATTATTTACACGATAGATCTGTTTATTCCAACATTTAATGAACTTATAGAAAAAAGAAATGTCTGCATAGCATCTGCGATCGAAATAAAATGCCTAGAAATAATGATAGATACAAGGCTAAAATGGGACATGCATGAAAATTTGTAACAAAAAAATCGTAAATGCAAATATTCGATTGCAATTTTTTTATGTGTGTTTTATATCAGTGTCAATTAAATGCAGCAATAAATCTTGTGGTAGAAACTAAGGAAACACACACACTATTTTAAGATCATTTTTATACATTGTGCAAAACCGTACTTATCTTGTCAACTTTGACGTCACCTGTTACATGAGTGTTGTATAATAATGAAAAAGTAATATTAACGCTCGGTAGAAGGAAACGCAAAAAAGAAAACGCCTAGGTGGGTCAATTCTGGAAGGAAGCCAGGGGAGTTGAAGATAGGCAGTTGAAGTGAGAACAGCGCGGAGTGAAAAGTAAGACGATCAGTGTAGTGTGAAAAATATAGTAGTGGAAAATTAAGTGTTTAACCGGTATTAGTTAGCAGGTAATATTCTTTAAGTACTTTGTTGTTAATTGTTCTATGTAATCTTATGATTGTGATGGTTATAGATGTTTCATGATAATAATTCTTTGTATGTTTAGCTTTCATTGCTTTATGCTCAAGGGCATATATTTTTCTAAGGTAAAATTGTTATAATTATTATTAACGATTGCTCATTATTTATTTCATGTTAAAATATATATATTGTCGTGACTGCCCAGATATTGCAATAACAACTCCTTTGTTTCACATTTAACTTGTTTTATCATGATTACGTTGTTCGAAAAACAAATAATAAAGCATTTCTTGTGCTCACTTTATGTCATACGCATATAAGAGCCTTGTTGAATTTACTAACATTTTCGCCCGTGAGGAATGAATCTGTAAAAAGAATAATTAAATACAAAAAAAAAATTGCTAAAACAGATCTTCCGAAATCTCAACTCATAGCTGGATTGCCTCCCGTATGGGACTCCAGTACCTTCCGGCCCTGCCGGCTAACTAACACCAAACCTCTTCAGTTTTACTTGGAAGTGTGTATGTCTAATTCGAGTGAGGTGACATTTAGTGAGACATTAAATAAGTCAGGTCTTATTTATCATTAGCAAAGGATCTTAATTTATGCCTTTTGTTAGCGGTTGTTTTGTATTTATATTTGGGTAGTTAGAGCAACGATCGTGGGTTTCTCTGCCATGCTCTTTCCCCACAGGAGCTCTAGGTGAGCCTGGCACTCTCATTCTATGTTAAATGGTTGTTAATGTTTTTTGTTGTTCATTCTATTTGTCACATGTTTAATTTGAGGACTGTTGTACATAAATAATAAAGTTAGGTGTATTTACTTTGTTTTTGTTTTATATAATTAAACCATACTTCACCTCTACAAAGTTAGTAGCCAGCACCTTCCGGTCAGTTAAAAATAGATGCACACAACGTAGGTATTCCTTATGACGATCACATATTTTTGGCCACAACTACGTTTATTTTTCTTTTTTCGATCGAACCTGGGGTTGTTATACTACAACATGTTTATTTTTTTGTTATAGTTTTTATACCCGTATATTAGTATATGTGCAACTATTTTCTTAGTATTATTTATGTGCAACTTTTTAGTACCTTATGTACTTTTCTGATATTCTTTTAATTAATTGAAACCAATTAGGTATAATATCCATTTAAGTGCGAAGTATTCAATTTAATTTATCACAGAAGTAAAATTACTACAGTGTAAATGTCTAATAATACATTTTCCTTCAATCAAATAAACCACTTAGTTCTGAAATAGCGTTGTAACACAAAAGAGCAATCCAATTTTAAAAATGTAATGGCCTCTATAGTGCGCTGAAAATTGATTACTTCATATTACTTTATTTTACTTCTGCGTGTCGCCCCATATACAGGGTGAGTCACCCATTCTAATAAGAAAATTCTATACGATATTATTGTTGCTACAGAAATAATCGTTTCTCAGTTAGAACGTAATTATGTAAGATTTTGAGTTATTAAAGGACTTACTATTTATTTTATTGTAATAATCCAAATATTTACTACAACTTATTATGTATAAGCATACTAATTATGTACAAAAGCTCTTTTTCCAGAAAATAATTTATAGAGCAGAGCTTGCGCAGTAAACAATACATCTATATTATTAATTTTTTATCCGATTTGAAAGTTTTTAATTTATTATTTATTTATTTATTTAATCCCTCAGACATCAAAATTTGTGTATCCTAGATAGAATGGTACATGCTTTGTTGTTGCTCTAGCATTCATGACACACTTGATATTAAATTCTAATAGTGACACCAAATATAGTTCCCTCAGTAAATAAATACTCATACACGCTGTTTTCAAAACAATTTTAGTTGCATTTAATTTGTAGATGCACTTGTTATGCAGAGATAAAATTTCCAAGAAAGTAATAAAAGTCTATTTTTAAATATTTATTTATAGACTTCTCAGGAAACAGAGCTTTAGAAAAATATACCTTTATGTATTGGTATAGCACGCAAAGGGTTCAGTTCACAATTGGAGTGCTGAAACTTACCTTTTCCTTTGAACGCTGTACGTTTGTGTGTCTAAATAATTTGTTTCGTTTTCTATTTACCTCTCCTTTTGGAATAAGTACAATGTGTTGGCGATTCTTTGCAGAAATTATTAAAAAAGTTCATATAAACACGTTTCTTCCATATGTTATTTATATTAGTTATTAGGTATATATTTTAAGAGATTAATGTTTATAATTACTATGATATAATGTGGTGGAGGCGCCGCATAGTGCAGGGCAATCTAAAATTGCATATTTCTCAGAAACCTTTGATTTTATCGAACTGAAACACGAGTCGTATTTTTTCGTAATATCTTTATATAATTCATAAGTTATAAAAAATGTTTTAACTTTAAAAGCCTGTAATTTATTAGTTAAAGCCCGTAGGGGAGGAGTTGTACGAAATACCTACTGTCAATATTTAGACCTCATCCCAAGTTTACAATATTGAGTCACCGTACACATACAATCATACAAACTTTAATACAGTTCTTGATAATAATGAACTTAGTCGTTTAAATAAGGGTTTTTATATACATATTATAAATATAATTAAGTTATAATTAGAAAATAAATAGTAAGTAGGAAATGAAAGAAAAATCAAATAGAAAGAACGAATATACATTAAATACATCAAATACAAAAACTGTAGTTAAAAAATTATTAAACAAATTAGACAATAAATAAATATGAAATATTTGGTTTTTACCAAAACTTGTAGGTACGTATGATCATTTTGGATAGGGATGACTATAATGAAAAAGTCTGAAAAAATTGTAAAGAATTATTGAACACACTGCTGTTACGTAAATTTTTTACGGACTATACAGGCTCTTTCAAATTCGCTTGCCGCTACAGGAATCTCGGAAACGATAAGAGATACGAACTAGCTTAAATCAGTGCAAAGTTGCGTATCAGGGGCCCAACATTACGCCTCTAAAATTTCAAGGTTAACATGATTAAATGAAATTAAATGAAATACGCTATTTTTTATACCAGTCAAATTTTACGTTATAATCTGGAATCAAAAAATGACCTTGATTTGAAGGTCAAACTAATTTATAACAAAAAAAATGGATGTAATAGCAATTTAATAGACGTATTCAACTAAAACTATCACTATGATATTGACAACGATATTGAACCTTTTGACACATTGTTAGGTTAATAATTAAAATTAGATAATAGAGCCATTCTGGTTCACTAGGTATTTCTGCTACAACGAAAAGAAAAAAGACGTTGCTGTAATGTATAGTATGTTAAAGTTTTAGAAACTTGTCCAACTTTAGCTTTGAGGAAAAAAGCTGGAAACCCTTTTGACCCATCCTATTGACACAGTAGTTATTTGTTTAAAATTATTTTCCTTTTCAAATCGCATCGAATTTGGTCCACCTAGTACAATCAATGAATTTTTTAAATTATAGTATAGATGTTTTCTCATTCGTTGTGCAGTAAATAGATTAGATAAAGTTAAGTAACCTTTTATTGTTAATAGCTATTGAATTTCTGGGTAGCAAATATAAACATCTCGTATTTGCTATCTAAAATTTATTAAAAATAATTTTTAATATTCCATTTATGAAATTTTATTATATTATAAATTACATTTTCCTCCTCATCAAAAGTTCTTGCCGCTTACGCAAACTTGCACGGCTCGACAGTCAGCATGAATGATGCAACAATTTTTCAACAGTGAAGCTTTCTCAGTTGGAAACAGCTACATTGATTAATTTACTACTGCTGCTGCTGCTAAATGTCTACTGCCGCTTAATAGGTATATTTTTTATATTGATAGCTTCCCCCCTAATTGATTTTTAATGACGGCTGTTGAACGAGAATTTTTCTTGGCTTATGACGCAAATATTAAAAATTATTAAGAATTTTCATACATTTTACGTTTATGTTGTCGACAATTGTTAAAAAATCGTTTCTTTCTAATTCATTATTTTGAATAAAAATCAAACGGTGCGAGATACCGATATATAGTTAAAGAAACATTTATGTCACTAACTAGAATTTAACCATGTCAAATATTAAAACCAATCGTTCAATTAGGCAGGTATAGAGAAATTTATGGCTGCGAGATAACGTCGACATCATTTACATCTTGAAAAATGGATACATTAGTTTGTTCTCCGTCTAGTGGTCCACTTGAAGGCTACAATTATTATATTTAGTGGAATCTGATCCAAAATCAAATATACATCTTTGAACGTAAAATGTCCTGCTCTTTCCATTTCTGGATAAACAAATGGGGCATCTATTTGAAATTCTGAAGTTGACCTTCAAATGACCTCTGGGTCAAAACCAAGGTCATTATCATATGGATCCCTTAAAATCTTCCAGAAGTTTTTCAATTGGAGGTCATTTTAAAAAATTATTCGGGGTGATCGATTAAAATGGGACACCCAGTATATGTACGAGTATATGTGTTAAAAATCTTGTAAACATAAAAAGAAACTATATAAACATCGTAAAATTATATTATAGTGTATTTTAAGTCACTTTTCTAAAAAATAGCCCACAAACTACGTTTTAAATTTACTTCCAGTTCATGAAATTATATGCGGCTTTCGAAGGTAAAAAAGCGATATCCCATTTCAAACTAGATCAAATTTGCTTAAATCTCACTGAAAAAAAATAATTTTCATGCATAACCGATCTAATAATAAATTCGTATCATTTTCAAGCATTTGGCCCCAGTGTGCTTTATCTAATAATTTATAAAAAATTCAGTTTTTCATGCCAGAAAACTCCCTTATCCAAGTTTTATTTATTTATTACAATTATTAATAATGAAGTTATTGAAACAAAACTAAAATAAATTGAAACACCCTGTATCTCCAAATTTTGGACTAAGGTAACTTGAATTAGATTATCATATTTTGATGCCAGGAATATGTGGTAGAAGTTTATCCATACCTTTTAGAGACATCCTGTATATACATATTTATACAGTGTGTATCAGCGAAATGGAGTAAATTCAATAATAAATAAATGGGGGCGTGTTCGAAAAAACGCTCGGACACATCGATTGGTATTTTTAGTTGCGCACTTTTTTCAAAAAAAAACTTTTTATATTGGGTGTTTCATGTAACAGTGGTCAATACCAACTTTCTTATTTTAAATGCAACACCCTGTATATTATTCAATTTTTTTGATTCTTCAGAAAATTCTAAACATATCCCATGTACAGTGTCCTACACCTATCTTCAACTGTTACGGAAATATTAAGTGTTTTCAGATTTATTACAAAAATTAACCTTAAAAAAAGAAAATTATTTGATTATAGAAATTCGCTACACTCTCTCTAAACTAAGGTTTTTTATAGATAATTTAAAAAATCAAAAAAAGCTTTAATGCTCAAAATGCTAAACTAAAGTTTATTTATAGATAATTTAAAAAAGCAAAAAAAGCATTAATGCTCAAAATGCTCGCCACGAACGTCTTGGCAACATCCTAATCTTAAATAGAAATTTCTTCTAACGTTACTCAACATCTCAGGCGTGACCGATCTAATCGCAAGCGTTATTCGTCTGCTTAAATCAGCGAAGTCGAGGAGTTTAGTTTTGTATACAATACTTTTGGCATATCCTCATAAGAAGATGTCTAATGGTGTCAGATCAGGGGATCATGCTGGCAATTCCATCGATAATCGCCTCCCTATCCACCAATTTGGAAATATTCGGTTGAGGTACTGCTGGACACTGATTTGGTAATGGGGCGGTGCTCCATCTTGCTGAAACCATATCATATTCGCTGGAACTTGTCGGTTTGCTGGATCAGGATAAAAGTTTGTCAAAGTTGGCACGACATTATTTTGGAGCAGTGCTAAATAATTATCGCCATTCAAATTGCCGTCAATGAAACGGGACCTATATATGATCTACAACAATTCCTGCCCTAACATAACCTTTTCAGGATATTGCGTATATTCTTCTGTAATCCAGTGAGGATTTTCATTAGACCAATAGCGGCAATTTTGACGATTAGCATGACCGTGATGTGTAAAGCTGCACTCATCAAAAAACAAAATATGTTCTAAGTAATTGGATCACATTGTTATTTAACATTGTCATCATTTGTACACAAAAATACGTACCTATCAAAATCGTCTTCCATGAGCTCCTAAGTTGGTTTCATTTTATAGGGATGCATTTTATTTACTTTTAATATTCGAATAATCGATGAATGGCTAACATTTAAATGTTTTTCGACTAGAAGTATGTGGGTTTTTTTTCAAACTCAAGCATAATATTCAATTTGGTATCATCATTTATTACATTGGCAGCTGTTTTTTTTATCTGCCTTACATGTCCAAGCTAGCGAAACTGCTATTCTATTTTACTAGTTGTCCCTTGGGATACAGACAAATTTGAAAATATTTCATGAAATAAACAAGCAACTTCCATTTGTGTCCGTATGTTATTTCCATAACCAGTCATCTGTAGAATTGTTATTTTGTGCATTACTGTTAAATGTACCATTTTTCTGATATACAGTTAACGAAATTCAAACGACTATAACACTGACAACTACTGTCGTGCAGGCAGACAACAAGTTGCTAAGGCCAGGCGTTTTAAACAAAAGTAAACAAAACTATTTATAGTTTTTTTTTATTTGATGTGAGTAAAAAAACGCTGAAATGGTATTTGTTTACTTTTTCATTATCAAGAGCTAAATGGGAAATAAGTATTGAGTGTGTTGTAATGAATTTCTGTAATCAAATAATTTTTGTTGTTTTGTTAATTTTTGCAATAAATCCGAAAACACTTAACACTTACGAAACAGTTGAAGATAGGTGTGTGTAGGACATTGTACATAAGATATGTCTAGAATTTTCTGAAGAATCCAAAAATGGAATAATATACAGGGTGTTGCATTTAAATTAAGGAAGTTGGTATTGACCACTGTTACATGACACACCCTGTATAAAAAGTTTTTGTTGAAAAAAATGCGTAACTAATAATACCAATCGAAGTGTTTGAGCGTTTTTTCGAGCACGCCCCATTTATTTATTATTGAATTTATTCTATTTGGCTGATACATACTGTATAAAACATACACATTGATTACTTAGGTATTTCTTTAATCCAGCGAGTTATTTAAAAATAGTTAAAATATCTAATAAAACTATAAATTTTCAAAAAATAGAATATTTGACAAAAGTTGTTGCTTTTGATGAGTAACATTCGTGGTTAAAATTTTGGAATTTATTTCTAGAACAATCTCTATATTATAATGCATATATTAGCATATGTGTGTTTCTACATTTGTATAAACAGAAAGGACAATTCGTAAATTTTCTGTTAAAAACCCAAGTAGGTAATATCAAAATTTCAGTGTGTAAATTTGCCTTCCAAGTTCTCTTAAAATAACAGTCTGGCACATATTACATAAAATAACAAATGGACATAGCCGTCATCGATATGGTAGCATTCACCCATCGGGATTATCAACATTAGATATTCCAAATTAAGTTATTAAATGTTGGTTTTGTGAAATGCCCCAAGGGCAGGATAATATTAATAACAGAGGGTGCGAGACCATTACATAGAGATTTCGTTATCTTTCGTAGATTAGTTACAGCCAAGTTTTCGTAATTAAATTTATACGTGTTACTACTGTGTACCCTATTTTCTTTTTTAAATTAGGTACTTTAAACAGTTTAAATCATAGGAAAGTGTTGTGTTTGGAAAAATATACATTACAGCAACAAATACTAGTCTGCATGTTTACCCATTTCGAGTGAAGGAAATAATATTTATTCAATAAGATGCACATAATGTTTCATTTAAATTGAAGAAATGATGGAAATATTTATACGTATATGTCCAAAAAGACGTAGCTACTTGTATAATTTTGTAACTGTTTGTTCAATCAATTAAAATTTGATGTGAAAGTTAAGTTCGCTATTTGCAACAGTCGCATGCATTAATAAGATAATATTGTTTACGCTATAGCAAGGTTGTTCCTGTTTTCTCCTACCTTTTTTCCCATATATTTATTAGATAAATTTTATTCAATTAAGCACCTGCAAAATTTATGTTCCTTTCTGTAGGCGTGCCATTGTTCAAATTACGATGATTTTATCACTGCCACCGCCTTGAAAATTAAGGGTAATGGATCTACTATCTCACTGCGAAATGCAAATTAAATATTATCTTTGAAATGTTAAATTAGATAAATTGATTGATCATTAAGATTTGTCAACGAAGTTTTAAATTTATTTCTCTAGAAACATTATAAATTAAACGAATATAAAGACTGATCACTTTTTATATTTTCTCAAACAAACTTAAATATTTTTATGCCCTTATATTAAACAGTACATATGCGATTTTTCAATATCGCGATTTAATCTTTGTTAGTTTCGTTTTAAATTTAAGTTAATTTCTTATTCATTTGGAGTTTGAAGAAAATTCTGTTTTTAGCTTTAATGATCGTTGAGATACAGAGTTTTGATATAAAAAATATGGCTTTCACTCAAATATTTCTGTAATTTAAACTATTTGTTTTAACTAACTAAAACTGGAAATATACAAATACATATACAAATTTGTCCAGCAAAATGTATATGGTGAAAACAAAATTATTTGCCCAATTGTCTCACTGTTGACTATAATTTATATAGAAGATGCGACTGCATTGTTTACTGTTCGGTTAATCTTGAGCATTAGTTTCCCTATATTTTATGTGGGGAAACTCTACGTGAACATTTACCTCGGCCTCGAGTTAGTGAAGAATTTCAAGAGTCTGTTATATTTATTTTGTTGTCAACAACCATGAGTAGTTTTCTCAGGGTAGTCTAAATTTAATTCTAAAATGAACAGAATTAATCGTGTATCTTCACAAAGGAGTATCAGACTTTTTACCTGATCGAAATTTTATCAACTTTACTATGTTTTAAAAGAAATACGCCTAGATTTCCTTAAGTAGATTTATTTATTAGAATATTTATAAAATATTTGCAAATTATGTAAATTTATGTATTGTTTATGAATTGAAAATAATAATGTTATTTATGTAAATTGACAATTAACAAAATACCTTACAACTGCAATCAGAATTAATGAAATGAATTCTTAGAAATTATTATTATTTATAAACAAGTAAATGGTAGTAATCATAAATAAGACATACGGTTTTAAACGATGCTAGAAGTAAAGACAAAATTAGAGGTTAAATAAATAGATTTGTAAATATGCAATTTAAATAAAAAACCAAACAATCTTAAACAAAATATACAGTTTCAATGGGTGCTAGAAATAAAGACAATTAGAGATTATTTATAAATCTACAACTTATATAAAAAAGGTCTTATACAAAATATACGGTCTCAGTTGGTGTTGGAAACAAAAACAAAATTATATATTAAATTATACCTGTTCCATGTGATTATGAAAATAAAGCAATAATTATGGATTTTACTAAATCTACTTCTGCATTAATTCAGCGGTCCCCACTCAGCAAGAAATGACAATCTAACGAGCGGTATTTACATGCAACAGGAAGAAAGTTCAGCAAACATCGGCAGGAAAGCAGTTAGAATATGAAGTAGTCGGTCTCTCGAATTCGTACTTGCTTCTAGGATTTATGAATCACTGTGCCCTACGTTTTTCAGAAGAAGTATTTATCACAGCTTCCTTCCTGTAAATCATGGGAGTCATATTTAAAACGCCTTCTGTATTCATCACACCCGACCACTGAAAAACGTACGTTGAACGAAAAACTTGGGGATGGTGTTTATCACAGCTGATCCTTAAGTATTTCGAAGTATTTCCATATACCTAGCGGAACTTCCTAGTATGGGGTTTATCACGGTGTGCACCTGCCACACGCTGGAATAAACAGGAAGGCTCCCTGAAGATGGCGTTTATCATAGCCGATCTCCCGGATGCACATTCGTGTGCGTTGAGAATGGACGGTGGACTCTGTAAGTTCCCAAGAATATTCTTCTCGGGCTGACAGAAATTCCCCAATAAAAGGATACAAATATTTTGGTACTAATACTTTGGTAGGATCGGAAAATAGGTAAAAGGAAAATCTTACTTGTTTGCCTGCGTCTTGGTGGGTTTCGACTGCTGCTGCTGGTTTTTGGAGCTTTGAGTTCTGGCTTAAGAACTTATAGCTACTGCGGTCTTGTTTTGTCGCCACCAGTGCCACCTGACAAATTCCAGTCACTGGGAGTCGTTTGCGCGCGACTCGAGACTTGTCGAAGGAGGGCATCGCATCTTACAAACTTAAATGCGGATTATAAATAGTTAATAATAAAACCTGTATAACTAAATAATTTAAAAAAATGAATTGCAGATCTTGCAATCTAAAAGTGTTTACAATGTTTTATATATTGTAGCTTTTTCTATTACATTAGTGCTGAGCATTAAAAAAAAATATGTTTACAAATTTTCTATAGTAATTGCCTTTGGGGACTGACACCTACTAGAAATACAAACGTAGCACATATAATGAATATAATAGAAATATATTGATACAATATTTAAATGAATTTATAGAACGAAGCTAGCTAATCTAATATAATAAATGTGGTGTAGAAGTCAATATAACAAAGAACTCTCACTGTTTATGTGAAGGTCAGATCTATCCCAATATTTTGTGCAGAAGTCTTAGATAAAAACACAACAAACATTTTATTGAAATAAATCGTTTTTCCTGGAATTATACGAAAATATTTTTCATACCATATTAGCTTTTTGCATAAATTAAAGGACCACAATAAAGTAGTAATTGTTTAAAATTAGTTTCCGTGCACGTAGTTCTACTAGAACCCCAAAATTTTGGCGCCAATCAATATTTTTTTAAATTCCGTTAGTAGCAGTCCAATTGATACATCTAATAGCTGTTTTACATTGACAATTTATTGATCATGAAGTCGCTTCATCAAGAAATTGGACAAGTGTAATGCACCAAATCTGCTGTCAAATAACTTCATGAATTTATTCATCAATTTCTTGACGAATTAGGACATGTTCTAATTTTCGTCAATTTCTTCCGTGCGGTAGACAAGAATGGTTACATTGAAGACGTTTCATAATCTGAATAATCACTCCCACTTCTAACCCGAAATTATTCAGATTATGAAACGTCTTCACTATAGCCATCCTTGTTCTATCGTACGGATTTCTTTACTTTACTTTGTCGCTCTCATATAAAGGCAGATGGACTACGTGGATTTTCCAGCCCTGTATATCAGTTTTAAATTGTTTTTACCCAGTTGTTGCTTACAAAAAATAATATTTATATATGTAATATANCAGGAAGAAAGTTCAGCAAACATCGGCAGGAAAGAAAAATAATATAAAGTAGTCGGTCTCTCGAATTCGTACTTGCTTCTAGGATTTATGAATCACGGTGCCCTACGTTTTTCAGAAGAAGTATTTATCACAGCTTCCTTCCTGTAAATCATGGGAGTCATATTTAAAACGCCTTCTGTATTCATCACACCCGACCACTGAAAAACGTACGTTGAACGAAAAACTTGGGGATGGTGTTTATCACAGCTGATCCTTAAGTATTTCGAAGTATTTCCATATACCTAGCGGAACTTCCTAGTATGGGGTTTATCACGGTGTGCACCTGCCACACGCTGGAATAAACAGGAAGGCTCCCTGAAGATGGCGTTTATCATAGCCGATCTCCCGGATGCACATTCGTGTGCGTTGAGAATGGACGGTGGACTCTGTAAGTTCCCAAGAATATTCTTCTCGGGCTGACAGAAATTCCCCAATAAAAGGATACAAATATTTTGGTACTAATACTTTGGTAGGATCGGAAAATAGGTAAAAGGAAAATCTTACTTGTTTGCCTGCGTCTTGGTGGGTTTCGACTGCTGCTGCTGGTTTTTGGAGCTTTGAGTTCTGGCTTAAGAACTTATAGCTACTGCGGTCTTGTTTTGTCGCCACCAGTGCCACCTGACAAATTCCAGTCACTGGGAGTCGTTTGCGCGCGACTCGAGACTTGTCGAAGGAGGGCATCGCATCTTACAAACTTAAATGCGGATTATAAATAGTTAATAATAAAACCTGTATAACTAAATAATTTAAAAAAATGAATTGCAGATCTTGCAATCTAAAAGTGTTTACAATGTTTTATATATTGTAGCTTTTTCTATTACATTAGTGCTGAGCATTAAAAAAAAATATGTTTACAAATTTTCTATAGTAATTGCCTTTGGGGACTGACACCTACTAGAAATACAAACGTAGCACATATAATGAATATAATAGAAATATATTGATACAATATTTAAATGAATTTATAGAACGAAGCTAGCTAATCTAATATAATAAATGTGGTGTAGAAGTCAATATAACAAAGAACTCTCACTGTTTATGTGAAGGTCAGATCTATCCCAATATTTTGTGCAGAAGTCTTAGATAAAAACACAACAAACATTTTATTGAAATAAATCGTTTTTCCTGGAATTATACGAAAATATTTTTCATACCATATTAGCTTTTTGCATAAATTAAAGGACCACAATAAAGTAGTAATTGTTTAAAATTAGTTTCCGTGCACGTAGTTCTACTAGAACCCCAAAATTTTGGCGCCAATCAATATTTTTTTAAATTCCGTTAGTAGCAGTCCAATTGATACATCTAATAGCTGTTTTACATTGACAATTTATTGATCATGAAGTCGCTTCATCAAGAAATTGGACAAGTGTAATGCACCAAATCTGCTGTCAAATAACTTCATGAATTTATTCATCAATTTCTTGACGAATTAGGACATGTTCTAATTTTCGTCAATTTCTTCCGTGCGGTAGACAAGAATGGTTACATTGAAGACGTTTCATAATCTGAATAATCACTCCCACTTCTAACCCGAAATTATTCAGATTATGAAACGTCTTCACTATAGCCATCCTTGTTCTATCGTACGGATTTCTTTACTTTACTTTGTCGCTCTCATATAAAGGCAGATGGACTACGTGGATTTTCCAGCCCTGTATATCAGTTTTAAATTGTTTTTACCCAGTTGTTGCTTACAAAAAATAATATTTATATATGTAATATAGGTGTGAAAACGGTACCGCTTTTGTATTACAGTATGAGTGGAAAGGTAAGACATTTTTTTTATGTATTATTAAAATTGTATTTTTTCAACAGCAAGGATTTACTTTCTCTCGCAGTGAAACTACACTTCTAATTGCTATTTGTCAAAAATATCCAATATTATATCAAGTAAGAGATGTAGATTGTAAAAATAGAACAAACAGATTTATTGCTCTGCAATCTATCACAAATAAATTTAAAGATATATTTCCTGAAGCAACTTGTATTACCGTCGATGATATTAAAAAAAATTAACAATATTAGAACCCAGTTTTTTGCGGAGTTGAATAAAATATAAAAAAAGTAAAGTGTCCGGTACAGGCACCGAAGATATATGCACATCAACTTTTTGGTGTGGTTTTAAATGATGGAATTCACATAAGAAATAGTGAATCAAATATAATAAACATGTCAGAAAATGAAGAAAGTATTGGAGAACATATTTTTGATGGTACAATAGATGAGTTCAACGATAATTTCTCATCTTCGAGAGCATCAACAAGAACATCTATTCATTTAACTGCAGGACCATCAAATGCACCTGATAATGTCCAACTTGAAACACCAATATCTAGAAAACGTAAGCATTGACGCTCAAGAGTTAGTCAACAGGCTGGCGCCATTTCTCTAATTGAAAAAGCTACGTCACTTCTGGAAGAAACCGTTAATAAGAACGAACCAGAAATTGGAGAATTAGAAGCTTTTGGCATGTACGTACAAAATAATCTATGTTTTGATTAAAATAAAAACATAAAAATTATTCAACAGTTTTGTATTTTATATAATTAATTTATATATATTTTTTGTTCTAGGCTCGTTGTTGCAGAAATGAAAAATATAAAAAATCCAAGCTTGTGTAGGCAAATCAGGCACAATATAATGCATTTAATACATGAAGCTATAGAAAGTGAGGAAATTTAAAATGAAGTTTGCTATTACTGACATAATACTCTTGAAAATGTAGAAAGAAATAAAACAGTTTTTAAAAAGTTTTAATGTTTTATTTTTTTTTAATAAGTAAATTTTTAAAATAATTCATTTTGCCACAATACAGCTCCTTCTAAATCGATTTGCTAATATTCCAAAAGCATTTTCGACTACTCTTCTCCCTCGAGTTAATCTGTAGTTGAAAATGCGCTGGCTATTATTTAGGTTTCTTAAAGGATAGGGCTTCAAAATATGTTCAAAAAAAAATTTACCAGGCAGAAAAAAGGACCCACCAGCTGTCACCGAAAATCCCAACCCATACATTTAATTTTTCCGGTTGCTGTGTATGCACCTCGTGAAAAATTCTTGGGTTTAAATCGGACCAATAGCGGCAATTGTGAAGATTTACTGTCCCGTTCAAGCAAAAACTGCATTCATCAGAAAACAGATGTTCAAGAGGAACTGTGGATCGTTCCCTGCTCGCTCACTCATTATTTCGCAAAATTGCAAACGGCGGTCAATTTATTCTTATTCAACATGGTTTGTATGCTAGTTCGATTGATCCCAGACACATATGCCAGCTGCCTCGTACTTAATGTAGGATCAAGATGAACTTGTCCCAAAACTGCAACTTCACTAGCTTCATTAACTATAGGTTTTTCAATTTCTCGTTTTTTATTGGCTACGTTCCCTGTCTCTTGAAATTTTTTTACTAACTCTAGAACATACTTCCTCCTGACATGTCGATCTTGATGTTGTTCATTAAATAGCTGAGCTGTTCTATTCGCACATTTATTGTTCATAAAGTAAAGCGAAATGATATCTACCCTTTCCGCAATGGAATAAACCATAGTGTTTAATTTTCAAAAACACAATTAAATAAACTACCAACCAACGCTTCCAAATAATACTAGAAAATAATTTGGAATCCACTAATTTTACGTTCATTGTGTGTGTATAGCATTCATTTCTGTTTTTTACAATTGTGTTTTTTTTACGAAAGTGATAACAAATCGCCAAAAACCAATGTAACGCAAGAAATACTAAATTTATACCACTGGCGTACTTAACTCGAATGACTGACATTTTTACCGATAATAATTGTTAATATAATAAGTATTGGGCGGAATTATAAAATTTAAAGTCTGTTGTAAAGAGAATTGTAAGAGCTTTCAAAAGAAATATTACTCAACCCCCAATGCCATTTAAATATTTTAGGGTGATGCTTACCCTTGCTTGGGGGTGAAAGTGGCGGAGTCAAAAATACCTGCAAAGAATGTCCCCCTTTAATCTGAAATCGACGAGTCTGAACGTTTTTGTACAATCTTGACGCAGTTCCCGAAAATGGCTCTGTTTCGTTTTCATTTGGCCACCCTGTATAATGAAGACTGTCTATAAACACCTCCATCTGAAACTCGACCATTAACTCCTACATCGACATAAAGTTATATTTTGCATCAACAAGTCCTAACAAAATAATACTGTGTGTTTCCTTGTATGTAATTGTAATAGATAGAGCACCAATAACATTGGGAATATTCCATATATTATTAAAATCTTTGGAAATATTAGAAGAAGAACCATATTAGAAGCAGGCAATTATTTTCTTTAATATACTTACTTTTAAATATTTTGGTTTTAAAGCATCGTAAATATCTCTGCATACCACAGGAATAAATAATGATACTGTAGATTCAAGTATTCTAAAGGCGTACATAAGACTACGATATGTTTCTCCTGTAGCAAGGAATCTAAGTATTACTATTAATTTGTCTCTGGCACTTATTGCCTGCCTGAAATTAGTGTCTTGTTTTTCAATTCTTGTTTTAACTAGATTTAATAAATTGTCAAAAGTTTTTTCAGAAAAACGTAAGAATCTTTTAAATTGTTCAGGATCTTTTTTGAACAGTTTTGTTAATTTGAGACAACCTTTACTTTTATTTTCTAACCAGGGCCTAACCCACCATCTTCTTTTTGCCTCATTTGAATCTAATAATAAAGTGCTGGCTACAATTAGTAACACTATAGCAATACTTTTCTTTTTCTTCTGAATATCACTTCTTTTACAAATACTGGGATTCTTCAAAAACATTTTATCCATAAAACTTAACAATTTTGTTTTAGTTTTACCCAGTAGTTTATTTATTTATCCACAAACATAACCTTGAAAATAGAATGAAATTTGAAATTTATTTGCTTCTTTGATTTGTTGGCAGAACTGAATCATCCGTCAAAAAACTTCACGAAGTCTGTAGCAGTATAAAACCACACTATTTATCAATAAATTCGTGAATTAATTGATGAAGAACTTCGTCAATTTATTCATGAATAAATTGTCAATGTAAAACAGCTATAAGAAATACTTACATATAAAAAGAAATACATTTTTGTTTCATTTTGTTTAGTTTATTTAAAGGTATGGTAATAATGGAGAGATCTTGTTTCTTAAAAATGATATTTAGTTTACTGACTAAAATACCAAAATAGTCTGCGGATTCGAAATTTTGGTGTTTCAGTGGCAGTATCTTCCAGTGTCTCTTCCACTGATTAACACATTTATATAAATAATTACGTATCTTTTTAATATCTCAACACCTCATACCTCGAAAATCAGTGACTTCAAACCATTAGTTCATAAGCTTTTGGACCCAAAATCATAAAAAACAACTTTTTGAAGAACACCCCACATAAATTTTAAAATATAACGATCAGATAACATTGCTTTCAACAGTTCGATACTTTTAGCTAATATTGTATGAAGTAGTCTGTATAGTACATCCATCACGCTGTCGTAAAACTGATATAGCACTTAACTGAAAAATTTAGCACCTCATTTGTAAGCTCAGTTGGAAGCAGATTACAAAGGATCGTTCTACTACATGTATTGACCCACCAGGACGTGGAAAACGTGAAGACAATGAGAATAATATTTGCGTTATTTGCAAACTCTATACGCCATTGTGGCGACTGTTATTGGTACCACCAAAAGCCAAACCGCAGCCAGGTTTTTAATATAATAAGCTGAAATATTATGTGAATATAATTTCCGTGAATACAGGCTGTTACAAGTTCGCTTCTCAATACAAGGATCTCGGAAACTGTTAGAGATGCGAAGTAGCTTAAATGGGGGCAAAGTTGCATAATCAGAGGAACAACATTATGCCTCTAAAATATCGAGGCTAACATGATAAGTTCTCGAAATATTCGAAAAAAAAAAATGAAATTTTGGAAATCCGTTTTTGTTTCATTTCAGCCTTGTTTGAAGTGATATCGAAAAAAGAAGAACACTGGCATGGCAACTTTTTGCCCTCTATCGAATGGCATAATTTTTATATGTATCGTTTGGTTTCTCCAAGGCCATCATCAACTTCATTTTTTTAAATACGACCCTGGAAATTTTATTACATTTTTTGCAAACCTTCATGATCCCCAATACTGTACTGCCTCAGCCCAAACCAGATTCAATGTATTCGTTCCAAATTTATCTAAATTTTTTATTTAGATTTCTATGTTTATTGAATTATCGTACACTCTAAGTGTCGTTAGACCCTGTGAAATCCTCCTAGTTATTTAAACTATTACCATCACACGTTACAATAAAACTTTATTAGAGTTTTAATCTCCATCACCTGGTCATACATAATTCGATAAGTTGTTGCGACAAAATTAAAACATTATTACAATTTTAATTTCATTATGACAAATTTATTCTGCATATGAACAACCAAATTCCAAATGAATATTATGCTTTAACATTACAGTAAATGTTGAAAATGAAGATAAGCCTAAGGCCGCTCGCAAACACGGCCACTTGTGGTCGCCACTAGTGGCGGCCACCAAGTGGCTAGAAGCAACCACTAGTATTCGCTACAGGTGGCCGCCACGCGCTTCTAATTTTTTAACCAGTGGCCGCCACTTTTCATGAATTTTCTATCCAGTATCGTCTCTAATCAGTTTCGGATATAAACACATCTACGTCTATACTGTCCTCCATTTCTGTGTTCATAATTCAGAATACGTACCAGTCGAACAGAAACGTGGCGATAGACTGTGGCCGCTTGGTGTGGCCGCGTGTGCGCCGAAAGACGAGTGGCTGTCGTCGGCTACAAGCAGCGAGGTACGACTTCTGCCACAACGTGTGGCCCGATCGAGCCACTGCCAACGCTGTGTTTGCGCTGAACCCAAAGGCCGCTCGCAAACACGGCCACTTGGTGGCCGCCACTAGTGGCGACCACCAAGTGGCCGTGTTTGCGAGCGGCCTAATATGATCGGAATTTATTATACCTGTAACCGCAACTGTGAAAGAGCATATCAGATGTATTTGTATGAATATCCTGAAAAAAATTAGAGCGAAATTTGTTTGAATGTTGAGCACTCGAGAAACCTAGCTATGAGCACAGGACTCTAATGTTATTATGCGATTTTTATTTGTTTTTAGGTTATAGTGTAATTATAAATTTAAAAAATCAGGGTGTCATGTTCCATATTCAAAAGTAGGATATTTGTAAGTGTCAGTTTGTGTTGCAATAGTTTAACATATGATTGCACATTTATACGGTCAAAGTATTACAAAATGATTATTCAAATTTAGAGTATGCAAATATGGCGTTTGTTTATGGTTCTTGTAATTGGAATGCTAATGCTGCTGCTGAAGAAAGTTTTCAACAAACTTTGAGAAATCTGAGAGCTTCCCAGTGCTAGTATAACATCTGAACGAGCTCATCGACAAGGTTTAGAAGAAGTAGAAAATATTCTGGGTCTAATAGAAGATGATACAGTACCAGCTCACCAAGAATTGCTACTCAGTTGGGCATTCCACAAAAGAGAGTAATAAAAATCATCCACGAACAAGACTTGTATCCGTACCATGTACAGAGAGTACAATACCTACAACCGGAAGAATATGCTAAGTGTATTGAGTTTTGTGGATGGATTAATAATAATCATCTTGGTGAATCTCTCATACTTTTTACGGATGAAGCAACATTCACCCGTGACGGCATGCTGCATTATAACTAATACTCGGAACTCTCATGTATGGTCAGACAAAAATTCTCACGCAACACTCGAAAATAATTTGCAGCATAGGTTTTTGATAAACGTGTGGTCCACTATTTAATTTTTTTAGAAAATGAATTACAAATACTACTAAAGGATGTCATATAAACATGAGAATGTGAATGTACTAATAGGACGATGGAGCTCTTGCACACTTTGTTCGTCCAGTCAAGGTACGTTTGAACGAGAGGTTTCCAATGCGTTGGATTGGCCTCCAAGATCCCCAGACTCCAGCACTAGATTGCTGTTTATGGGACTGGTTTAAAAATGGTGTACAAAGTTAGGGTGAATACTCGAGAGGCATTAATTCTAGGTATCATCAATACTGCAGCACTTAAGAAAGCTAGACATGCAGCAATCAGGAAAGCTACAGACGTCCTTCGTAGACTAAGCAGAATGTGTTTAGAGGTCAATGGTGATGTTTTTAAACATTTAATTCAAGAACGCTATGATTAATAGAATATCAATAAATTATTTTTTATTGAAAACAAATAATGAGAATCGCATAACAACATTTGAAGTTTTTCTTATTATTTTGACGCGTAGAATCCATTCCTGGAGTTTGGTGCGACGATAAAAAATGGATCTTATTTGTGGAAGGGCGAAATGGGCGGTGACTATTAGACGCCTTCATTATAGCCATATTTCTCTATCGCACAGATTTATATGACTTTCTTTATCGCTCTCACGTAACGGCCGATGAACCATGGGGACTTTCCGACCCTGTATACTCTACGCCTACAACTAAGGATCTGCTTGTATCGCTCAATATTGACCGGTAGGTTTGTTGTTTTTTGATAATAATAAACTTAATATTAATAAACTATTTAATAAATAATGTTAAAAAGAAAACGAATTATTCAAAACCAAAACCATTTCTACTTGAATTTATATTATATTATAATATCGTGTTGTATCCTAGTATGAACTTGTTTCTGGTAGACATTTTTATAAATTAAATAGAAAAGTTATTTTTACTAAGTCCATTAATCACGTGAGGTTTTTAGGCCACTTTTTTACACCCTCTCACCACCCTGGTGATACGTGGTGAGGTTGCAAGCTACGTCCCCCCCCCCTCACCCCATCTAACATCACGTATATTTTTAAAACTTCAAGTGAGTGCGAGAGAGATGCAGTATACGGATGCGGCCAAGAGCGGCCGAGAAACGCGCCTTATTAACAATAAAAAAACAAGTCTTCAAAATAAAATATGCCGGCGTAACTCTTCGGATTTTTGTTAAAGGATGTTCAAAGATTATTTAAGAATTTTGGCATCACTAAAAATTAACTGCAATTTTTAATATACTTTATTGACGTTGAAAATAGTTAAATTCGCGTTTTTTCGAACAAAAAATCGTTAATATCTCGAAAACTGTAGATTTTAGAGAAAAGTTGTATAGAAACTTTTTTGTTCAGGATACCCGAAAAAGGTTAAATATTTCGAGCGAAAAAATCGGAAATTACGAATTTGTTTAAAAAAATTGTTTAAACAATTTTTGACCATTAGTAACGTCTGGTAACATGCGGATATGTTTCAAGGGTCATTTTTTTAGTAAGATTATAAAAAATAATCGAATGAGAATCATGTTCCTAGCGGGAACGACGATACAGTCTGGACTACTAAAGGCGGGTATCCATTTGTGTCAAATGCCCCGTAACGTAACACCGAACATGTTACGTTACAGCTAGTGGAGACAGAAAATTGTTGCATGGTCCGTGTAACAAATTTGATACTCGTAACTAATCCGCGACGAACCATCAGTTGTCGGTTTTTAGTCGTCGCATCAAAGTAATGCAACAGTACGTTTTGCCACATATTGAGACGGGGTTACCCTTTTAGCCGTAACGTTGCCTGCTGCACATGTGATTTTGTCTTATTTTTTGTTTCGTCAGTCTTTTGTATATGGTCTGGGGTCAGTCTGTTTTCTGCAGTGACTAGGAAGAGTGTGTTTTTCTGTGTTTGTGCCATGAAGTGGAGTAAAGTAAAGATTTCCGGAGATTTCCGTTTCTTATNAAGGCGGGTATCCATTTGTGTCAAATGCCCCGTAACGTAACACCGAACATGTTACGTTACAGCTAGTGGAGATAGAAAATTGTTGCATGGTACGTGTAACAAATTTGACACGCGTAACTAATCCGGGACGAACCATCAGTTGTCGGTTTTTAGTCGTCGCATCAAAGTAATGCAACAGTACGTTTTGCCACATATTGAGACGGGGTTACCCTTTTAGCCGTAACGTTTCCTGCTGCACATGTGATTTTGTCTTATTTTTTGTTTCATCAGTCTTTTGTATATGGTCTGGGGTCACTCTGTTTTCTGCAGTGACTAGGAAGAGTGTGTTTTTCTGTGTTTGTGCCATGAAGTGGAGTAAAGTAAAGATTTCCGGAGATTTCCGTTTCTTATTCTTCAAAATTGTATGATGAATAAACATATATGACGCTGCTGCTAATTGCAATTGCAGTGACGAATCCATTATTGCAGTCAGATTCATACTGCGAGTTTATGTTCCTGTGTCGTCTCGTAACCTTATTTTGTTACGTTACGGAATGAATGATACGACCAAAACCACACATACTTTCGCAGCGAACCGCGTCACTTTTTGCAACAGGCCGTAACATGTTCGTTGTTACGTTACGGAGTGTTACCTTAAGGTGTCGCGGTAGCGGGTGTTCAGGATTTACGTCGTAGACTGTGGCTCTTTTTGTTCGTGAGTTTACCTCACGCGTTAATAGTAATGTAGAAAAATAATTTTGAAGCACACAGAGTAAACTTTTCGTTTCATATAGTGCTAGTTTTTGGATATTTCAAATTGATAAAAAAAATCATTTGCTAATCAAATTCCATTTATTGCCTATTTTACTTGTATCCAATACGATATATCAAGCATTAATCAGAAATTGATATTAATTTGAATACAATTATGTATTATTTACCCTAGAAATATAGATCTATAGTTTTAAATTCATGTTTGCAAATGGAAGTTCGAGAAAGTTATATTATCTGTGTGTGACCTTGAAAGTTCAAACATTTCTTAAATCGTAGAAGATATATGATATTTATTTTTGTTACTTTAGTTAATGTAACAGTAGCCATCTAGAAAGAGGTCCTCCCAGCGCGCGTATTATCTCTTCCAGCGCAAAACTCAAATGTGAATTTTTAATGTATGTAGATATGAAAAGATTAAAATATTACTCCCATGTGATAAATTCATGTAAAATGAATGTCGACAAAAATGTTTTACTGCCGGTCCTATGCTAAGAATTATCAACAGAAAAGCTGCTAGATGAATACTTAATTTGCGTGTCCGACTTCAAAGCATACTGTCACATTGCTAGGGCATTCAAAAGAATTTTAATTAAGTCTGTGGTATATATTTCAGAAATACCAGCAAAATGAACACCGATTATGCTACGAATTCATTTTTGAATGTAACGTAGTTATTTCCTAGCTTTTCCTTGAACAGTGCAAAACCACTGTAGTACAAATACTGAAAAGAATTAAAGCTGACTCGGGAGTTATACAATCGTATGTTTATTTGAATTTTGTATACACGGCAAATGCACTTATTAGGGAATATGTACTTAATTTGGAGTACCCTCTCTAATGTTATTGATTATGAAAATATAACGACATTACATATTTCTTGCTTCTCTATTATTTGTTTATTACGTCTTGGATACAATTACCGTAAACTTACAGGGTGATTCAGAACTTATCCAAAAACAGATTTTGGATGTACAGGAGACTTTTTTATTTAATTATTTATTTAGAAATTACAATATCCAACGGGACAAAGTCCCAGTTATAGGATAAGGTAAAACAGAAAACCTTAACTAAATTTTAAAAGAAAAAGACAAACTACTACAAATACAATTTTATATAAAAAAAAAATAAAAATGGCAGTTCGAAAATGATTTAAAAATACATTTCTGCGCGGCACTGGAAACTGGTCCACTGTAAAACATGACCTTACACAAGGCAAAGTCTAATAAAAAACGCTCAAAAACTTGAAAGAATTCCGCAAGGGAAGAAATAAATAGTGTTTGATGTTGTATGTATATTTTTAATTTAATAATGTAAATGTATGCAACACACTGTATCGCTCGACCTGAACGCACAGAGGTGATCCCCACCACTGGTGGTATGCACGCGGTAGAGAGAGAGCGAGACAGCTATTAGTATTCGTAAAGCAGCAGTGGAGAGTAGATGTACGCTAGATCGAAGAATAAAGTTTGTTTTTTTTGGAAGTTACACGAGTTTAAATCACACACACACACACAAAGAACCCATACAAAAATTTGGTCCATTCGAGCCGATGGTTAAACAAGAACATTAACAAAACAATAATAATTGGTTGTGAAGTTTACAGTCCCTTCGCAATTACACACAGTTTAATAATTCTACACAAGGAAAAGGAAAATCGTACTCAGCCAACGNTCGGAGACGGGACGTAAGATTTGACGTTTCGTTTCTTTCTGCGACAATATACGACCAATATCGGACACAAAAGGATCCTACTGAATAACAGAAGGATATAACTTTGGGCATTCCCAATTTCTACTTAAGAGCTATATTAAAATAACAAAGACAGCATACCGAGATAATTTTGGTTCAGACTAAAGTGCATCCCAGTATGATAAAAGCATGTTAGTCCCAATACAGGGTGTTCTACAAGCTCTGTGACAAACTTTGATAATTATTATTATAGCAACCATCATTTTTGTTTATCAGGTTACTCTGATTGAAATATGAAATCATACTTTTTAAAATGTTTGTAACTTCTGAACAAAAACGAATCGGACATATGCTCATATAAGGAAAAATGTATGAAATTAACCCAGCTAGCATCTGTCAAAGTTTGCGACGCAGCTTGCAGAACACCCTGTATAATCCAAATACCAAATTACGATATATCCTGGGAACTACCAAATTACTTTATTTTTGGTACGTCATACAACAAAGGACTGAAGTATATCTTTTAAAGATCAAAAGCACATTAGTCAAGAGGTATTTTTTGCACTCCGGTATCTGCAAAAAACAAAATTAAAACTACGTTAAAATTTGTTTTTAATTTCTAGTGATTCAAGGATTAAGGCGCTGCCTAGAGAAATGTTAAAACGTATTTACTGTACATATGTGGCAAAAATTTTATAATTGAAACTAACTATAACTATACAGGGTGATTCAGAACTTATCAAAAAAAAAATTGATGTTTAGGGGACTCTTACAAATACAATTTTGTAAATAAAAAATCAAAAATGCCAGTTCGAAAATGATTTAAAAATACATTTCTGCGCGGCACTGGAAACTGGTCCACAGTAAAACATGACCTTACACAAGGCAAAGTCTAATAAAAAACGCACAAAAACTTGAAAGAATTCCGCAAGGGAAGAAATAAATAGAATTTTATAACACCTATTATCAGCAAATTCAACTGATTTTGCCGCTATTGTTGTTGACATACTTGATGTTACAACAACTGTTCAAAATTTTATCTACCGAAGTGTAAACACAAGTGTAAACTGAACCCGTCTTACACAATTTCTACGAGTTGCTATACACGTAAGCCATTTTTGACACTAACTACTAAAAAAACTATTGTAAATACTATCGCAATACTCATTGCAAAATAGGATTTCAGGATTCAGGAGTCGCCGGAGCCACGCGTGGCTCTCCACGCGCATTGCGTAAAGCGCACAACGCGAATGACTCTGTAGACTACAGTTGTCCAGCGATGTAATGTTGGAAAGTACTACAACTTATTTTTCTCGGAAACTAGGATTTTACATAATTTTTTTTACGATATAGACTTCATTTTTCATGTCGCATATATTTCCAAATTTTTTTGGATAAGTTGTGAATCACCCTGTATTTCTTATACCCAAGGATACAATGAGCAGGCGTTACAGTCTATAACGCATGCTAATTTATTTAATTTTCCTTTTGGTTGTATGAGTCTTAATGTAGTCCAGGAAAAATATTTATTTTTAACAATTTATAAAGCAATATACACAAAATTAAAAGTGCAATTTTCGAAATTTTCCTAAAAATTATATGATCCGAGGTTTTCCGAGTTTCTTGAAACTTTTTAAGAGAAAACTGTCCTTAGAAGAGATGCTATTTTATGTATTCTTTTGCCACACGTGCACTTTTTCATGCGTAAACCAAAAGGGTTGATGAAGTTCTTCTTAAACAGTTCTCGGTGTATTTATTTGTCTTTTCTAATTTCAAGTATTTTGCAATTATTGGATATATACCTTCTATTGTAGTGGCACACTGTATCTTGAACAATTAAGAAGCGTCGAAATAAAAAATGTATATTATTTTCATCAAAAGGACCTGTGGTTAACGGATTAACCAACTTTTTTTGTAAAGCCATGTAACGAGCGTTCAAATAAAAACGTGGTCAAGTTGGTTCTGAAAATTTGGACGTAGGGCGTAGCGTATAGCAAATGAACTTAAACGTCATCTGTCAAAGCGCTATATCGCCGCTATCAATTTGAATATTTTCGTTTTAAAAAGCGTTTAAAATGGTGTTTTCTCAAGAACAAAAAGTGTTTATCATAGAGTCCTACTTTAGAAATGGACGCAAGATTGATGGAATATGGAAGTATTCTATTGAGGAATGTTTCATAGAATTTCAAAATCAATTTCCCGGCGTTGTTGAGTACAAAATTTTTCAAAGTGCAGTTCAGCGTTGTGTTAATGTTTTTCGTGAAACGGGCAGTGTAACAAGAAAAGAAGGAAGCGGCCGACCTAAAAAGCGGACTGAAGAATTAAAAGAAAATGTCCAACAAATAATGGAAAATGCGCCAAGAACTTCTGTACGTGTTTTATCACAAATGGTGGGAGTATCAGTCGGTACCTGCCACACAGTGTTAAAAAAAGATTTGCGTTTGTTCTCCTATCGTTTAACTTGTCAGCAAGAACTTCATGAAGTTGATTTTCCGCGACGGGCTGTATTTTGTGAATGGTTTTTAAACAACTACGGTGAACTTCATAATATCACCTTTTTTTCTGATGAAGCCTGGTTTCATTTAAGTGGTTACGTAAACTCACAGAATATGAGAATGTGGTCTTCTGAAAAACCAGATAACTTTTTTGTCGAGGGCCCTCTACACGCTCAAAAAATTGGAGTTTGGTGTGCTCTCAATCGAAGGAGGATTTATGGACCTATTTTTTTTAATGGTACTCTTACTGCGCAAAGGTATAGAGAAGAAATTATCGCTCCTTTTGTTAACCAGCTGGAAGAAAACGAAATTACAAACTTTTACTTTCAACAAGATGGCGCAAGGGCACATACGGCAGGCGAGACGATGAATATGTTGAGGGAAGTTTTCCAAAATCGACTAATAAGTCTCAATGCTGAACATGAATTTCCACCGAGGTCATGTGATATTACGCCGTGTGATTTCTTTTTGTGGCCTTACCTTAAAAACACTATTTTTGAACTGCCTATTCCTGATTTAAACCATCTGCAGGCTCGACTTATAGACAAGATTCGTGAAATTAACAATACCCCGAGCATCTTAGAAAATGTCTTTAATTCTTTGAGGAACAGGTGTGAAAAGTGCTTGGAACAAGGAGGGGGACACTTTCAGCAGCTGCTTTAATTTATTGTTATAACAAGGAGGGGGACACTTTCCGCAGCTCCTTTAATTGTTTGTTATTGTTATCACGATTATTCTTTAAAATAAAGTTATATAGTCATTAACGTTATTGAAACTGACAGCTGCTATACAGCTCGTTGAGAAATGAGGTTAAGTTGGTCGCTATAAGCTACTCCCTACGTCCAATGTGTCAGAGCCAACTTCGACCACGTTTTTATTTGAACGCTCGTTATAAAACATTTATATTTTTGCCTTTGAATTTTTTATCGACATCAAAAGGTCCACCGAAAAATATCAGTGCCCTCTGTACGGTGTGTTTTTCTAAATAAACGGTGTCAGTCATAATATCGTTAATTTAACCATGTACTCGGAAGGCCTAATAAAGACAGAAAATCGACCTTTTAAAAAATAAGCAAATTTTCCCTTAACTCCCATTAATTCGGTGCCCTACTTTGCAACACGTTTGATGAGAGGGAACGCATCGGCGGACTACAGAGCGTTCGGACGTTGAAGCGAAATAGCTGATTTCCCCAATCGTGTTGAATTTTGCAATTGGTTTCAAAATCAAAAGTACAGCGGATTCCCACTTTATTAACTACTACTACTATGAACGAATGAATGCTTTTAGCCGTACTGGCATTTTACATAGGTAGGTACCATACTACTCCTTCAAAGGCAGAAAGTCACTAGGTATACGTACTACAAACTGAATAATTAATTGAACATAATACTAAAAACTCATATTCAATTATAAAACATAGTGAAAACGTTAACATTATTAAAAATACTAAACTGTAACAACCTAACATTCGAAAACAATTACTATCGTAATATATATTTGTTTTTATTAACAAATAAATAATACTTGTTAATATTTAAAATGTAAAAGAATATCTTAATCATTCAAGTGCTTAGGTAAAAAGATCTGTTTTTTCCTTATTCACTACGGATTAAAAATGCAGTAAAGGTATTGGTTAGTGACCGAATAATAAGGTAGGTCATGATCCACTCTCGATAAACCTTTGTAGGTCAGCGGCCAAGAGCGGTCTGAAAAGAGGTTTAAGTAATGATTTGAAAATTATTTTTTAGCATAAATACGCATTTAAAATTTTTATTTAATCGCATATTCGTATTCTACTCATTTTTCTCTATCTTCCCTGAAAATTAATGACATTATGACTGAATCACCCTGTATAACGAATAATTATGAAAAAAAGTTTTAAGTTATTGTTTAACTTATAAACGAAGCAGCAAGATAGGTTGATTTAGACAAATATTTGATGTATTTTTACGCCAGTTGTATTTCAAATAACCTAAAAATAGTCATATTTTTATAGACGTGTTTAAACAGTTTTAATTGTCTATTAAACTCGATTTGGCTTAATGTGTGTTTCTTGGATATTCATGTATTTCATTACTCCTAGCAGAGGTCGACATTCAAAACGTTGTAAATCAATCAAGAATGATAATTTAATTACCCTTTCGAGAATGTCAAGACAAATTGGACTGATACAAATGATTATTGATCTACTTGATGTCGCGAACGGGTTATCAAATATTGAGGCACATTCAGAAGCGATAAGTAATACATTTGTCAAAAACTTTCTTGTAACGCTGTCTTAATATACTGGCTATTATAATCGCATTAGTGGGTGGGGCCACAAATTACGTACTTTCCAAATTTCTCCTAATTTGTTGATGAATGTTGTTTACTTGTAAAAACGTAACAGGGAATATAATTTAGTTATCGTTATTATAATATATTATATTAACTTAATGTGTTTAGTGGTGCGGTAAACATAAAAGAAGCTTTCTTATCCAAATTTTACAAAAAATTAAAACTATTAAAATAAGTAACTATGAAATTTTAACTAACAAAAACTTTATTTGATATTTGGTCAAAATTACATTTTAAAGTGTCTCTAAAAATAATTTGTAAAATGAATTGCGACCTCAGTGCAATTTCATATAAGTGGATTCAAAATTTCCACTTTAGCAATTCGATTTAATATTTTTATAAAATTTCACTTAATTACTCAATAATGTGTCAATTTCTGTCCACACCCGATTGAGTGAAATTTTCACTCTGTTAGTATGAGTATAACTGAGTGAAACCATTGCATCAGAATTGAGTGAGTTTTACTCAAATCCGAGTTACTGCTAACTATCAATTGAGTGACTTTTGACTCTATTTTAAGTATACAGGGTGTTTTTGAATGGAGTAGCATAAATGATACCAGTGAATCTACATTTCAAAAGAACACGATCTGCAAAAAATCGCCTTAGTAAAATGTTCACCCCTGAAGAGATATGGGCCATCAAAGTTTCCAAAAAATTTATGAAAATTGGCTGTAATTTGAAANAACGCTCGTTATAAAACATTTATATTTTTGCCTTTGAATTTTTTATCGACATCAAAAGGTCCACCGAAAAATATCAGTGCCCTCTGTACGGTGTGTTTTTCTAAATAAACGGTGTCAGTCATAATATCGTTAATTTAACCATGTATTCGGAAGGCCTAATAAAGACAGAAAATCGACCTTTTAAAAAATAAGCCAATTTTCCTTTAACTCCCATTAATTCGGCGTCCTACTTTGCAACACGTTTTATGACAGAGAACGCATCGGCGGACTACAGAGCGTTCGAACGTTGAAGAGAAATAGCTGATTTCCCCAGTCGTGTTGAATTTTGCAATTGGTTTCAAAATCAAAAGTACAACGAATCCCCACTTTATTAACAATGTGCTATGGACGAATGAATGTTTGTAGCCGTACTGGCAGTTTACATAGGTAGGTACCATACTACTCCTTCAAACGCAGTAAGTCACAAGTTTTACGTACTACAAACAATAATTATAAAACATAGTGAAAACGTTAACAATATTAAAAATACTAAACTGTAACAACCTAACATTCGAAACCAATTACTATAGTAATATATATTTGTTTTTATTAACAAATAAATAATAATCTTAATCATTAATGTGCTTAGGTAAAAAGATCTGTTTTTTCACTACGGATTAAAAATGCAGTAAAGGTATTGGTTAGTGACCGAATAATAAGGTAGGTCATGATCCACTCTCGATAAACCTTTGTAGGTCAGCGGCCAAGAGCGGTCTGAAAAGAGGTTTAAGTAATGATTTGAAAATTATTTTTTAGCATAAATACGCATTTAAAATTTTTATTTAATCGCATATTCGTATTCTACTCATTTTTCTCTATCTTCCCTTAAAATTAATGACATTATGACTGAATCACCCTGTATAAGGAATAATTATGAAAAAAGTTTTCAGTTATTATCTAACTTATAAACGAAGCAGCAAGATAGGTTGATTTAGACAAATATTTGATGTATTTTTACGCCAGTTGTATTTCAAATAACCTAAAAATAGTCATATTTTTATAGACGTGTTTAAACAGTTTTCATTGTCTATTAAGCTCGATTTGGCTTAATGTGTGTTTCTTGGATATTCATGTATTTCATTACTCCTAGCAGAGGTCGACATTCAAAACGTTGTAAATCAATCAAGAATGATAATTTAATTACCCTTTCGAGAATGTCAAGACAAATTGGACTGATACAAATGATTATTGATCTACTTGATGTCGCGAACGGGTTATCAAATATTGAGGCACATTCAGAAGCGATAAGTAATACATTTGTCAAAAACTTTCTTGTAACGCTGTCTTAATATACTGGCTATTATAATCGCATTAGTGGGTGGGGCCACAAATTACGTACTTTCCAAATTTCTCCTAATTTGTTGATGAATGTTGTTTACTTGTAAAAACGTAACAGGGAATATAATTTAGTTATCGTTATTATAATATATTATATTAACTTAATGTGTTTAGTGGTGCGGTAAACATAAAAGAAGCTTTCTTATCCAAATTTTACAAAAAATTAAAACTATTAAAATAAGTAATTATGAAATTTTAACTAACAAAAACTTTATTTGATATTTGGTCAAAATTACATTTTAAAGTGTCTCTAAAAATAATTTGTAAAATGAATTGCGACCTCAGTGCAATTTCATATAAGTGGATTCAAAATTTCCACTTTAGCAATTCGATTTAATATTTTTATAAAATTTCACTTAATTACTCAATAATGTGTCAATTTCTGTCCACACCCGATTGAGTGAAATTTTCACTCTGTTAGTATGAGTATAACTGAGTGAAACCATTGCATCAGAATTGAGTGAGTTTTACTCAAATCCGAGTTACTGCTAACTATCAATTGAGTGACTTTTGACTCTATTTTAAGTATACAGGGTGTTTATGAATGGAGTAGCATAAATGATACCAGTGAATCTACATTTCAAAAGAACACGATCTGCAAAAAATCGCCTTAGTAAAATGTTCACCCCTGAAGAGATATGGGCCATCAAAGTTTCCAAAAAAATTATGAAAATTGGCTGTAATTTGAAAACCGAACGAGGTACAAATAACAAATTTTTTACAGGTTGTTTACTAATACAGATGCGAGTTTTCAACTATTTTTCGAAAATTTTAACCCCTCGAAAGGGGTTGAAATAACCACCCCTCAAGCCATTTTTTGCCATAACTTTTATATTTCGTAAAAACTCGATATCCAAAAATACGCATTAGATAAACTGGTTCTTTTAGAAACTTTTACCTCTCTAGCAATTTTCCTTTAAAACTTTTCGTTTATTAATAAAAAAATAAAATGTATTACCATTCACCTCACACCGTATATGATTGCAATCAATCAAAGAAAAACTAAGTGTGCTGCTGTCATGCCAGTTGTCACAATTAACTCTTCTGTAAGTTGTCACTGTTATCAGCTAAATACTTTTTGGGTGTAAATTAACAAGAATTATGCCAAATTTTACTAATGATGAATATGTGGACATGCTACAAGTGTATTTTGAATGTCGCAAAAACTGTGCTGCGGCAACAAGAGCGTATAATGAGAGATATCCAAATCGTCAAGTTCCCCACAGACAAACTTTTTCGGCGGTAGAACGAAGACTTCGGGAAACTGGAAAAATACAGCCGCATATTGAGGGTACCGGCCGAAGACCTACTGTTCGTACTATTTATCTTGAGGATGCAGTACTTGAAGAGTTTGACGAAAATCGTCAGACTAGTACGAGAAAAACAGCAATGCACTTAAATGTGTCCCATAGTGTTGTTTGGAATATTGTCCATGATAATTTATTATATCCTTTTCACCACCGGCCAGTTCAAGCTCTACTTGAACCAGACATGCATAAGCGAGTTGTTTTTTGCGAATCGTATCTTAATATTCTAAGAAATAATTTGAATTTTGCCTCAAAGATACTTTTCACAGATGAAGCAACTTTTCAAAGACATGGTTTAACCAATATGCACAATCTTCATTCCTGGGCTCCTGAAAATCCTCACGAAGTATCTATGACAACATTTCAACATAATTTTAGTTTAAACATTTGGGCAGGAATTGTAGGAAATGTGCTTGTCGGCCCTTTTGTTTTACCTCATCGACTTGGTGCTGTTGAATATTTGCAGTTCTTAAATGAGCATCTACCACCACTTCTGGAGGAAGTACCATTAAATGTACGTCAGGCCATGTGGTACATGCATGACGGGGCTCCTGCTCACAGCACTGTAGTAGTTAGGCGGTGGCTTAATTTAAATTACCCGAATCGTTGGATAGGTCGCGGCAATGAGGCACCTATCTCTTGGCCTGCACGTTCTCCCGATCTAACGCCCATGGATTTTTTCTTTTGGGGACATATAAAAAGTATTGTTTATGCGACCCCAGTTGACAGTGTTGAAGAGCTACAGGAAAGAATATTCGCGGCGGCTGATGAGATTCGCAACAATCCCATAATTTTTGCTCGAGTCCGTAACAACTTTGATAAACGTGTTAGGTTGTGTTTAGAAAGAAATGGCAATTATTTTGAAAATGTCCTTTAACTAAGTTTTTTGTTTTTTCTCTTTTTGATAATAAATTATTTCTTAGTTTCGTTTTCATTGTACTTCTATTTAATAAAAGTTTCTGCGACATTCAAACAGTTATTTGTGCAACTACTGTAAAGAGTGTGTATTTGTTGTACGATGCATGAAGTTTGCAGCTCGAGACGAAGTTGAGAGCTGCAATCATGTTAAGTGCAACAAATATGCTTTTTGCACATGTTGCACGCAACATTTTTTCTACGATTGTTTTTATTTCAAATTTTATTTAACAGTATTTTACATAATATTAAAATTTTAACTGACAACTGGAAATTAATTGCGCAAATTGTCAATGTCAGACGTTAGGTACTTATGGATATGCTTAGATTAAACTTGTAATCAATATTTTTTTTGTACTACTGTAAAAAAAGTTAAACTTTTGGCACAGTAGGTAGTGCAATAAGTAGTAAATTTTGCACGATCGTAGAAAAAAACACTTGTAGCATGTCCACATATTCATCATTAGTAAAATTTGGCATAATTCTTGTTAATTTACACCCAAAAAGTATTTAGCTGATAACAGTGACAACTTACAGAAGAGTTAATTGTGACAACTGGCATGACAGCAGCACACTTAGTTTTTCTTTGATTGATTGCAATCATATACGGTGTGAGGTGAATGGTAATACATTTTATTTTTTTATTAATAAACGAAAAGTTTTAAAGGAAAATTGCTAGAGAGGTAAAAGTTTCTAAAAGAACCAGTTTATCTAATGCGTATTTTTGGATATCGAGTTTTTACGAAATATAAAAGTTATGGCAAAAAATGGCTTGAGGGGTGGTTATTTCAACCCCTTTCGAGGGGTTAAAATTTTCGAAAAATAGTTGAAAACTCGCATCTGTATTAGTAAACAACCTGTAAAAAATTTGTTATTTGTACCTCGTTCGGTTTTCAAATTACAGCCAATTTTCATAATTTTTTTGGAAACTTTGATGGCCCATATCTTTTCAAGGGTGAACATTTTACTAAGGCGATTTTTTGCAGATCGTGTTCTTTTGAAATGTAGATTCACTGGTATCATTTATGCTACTCCATTCAAAAACACCCTCTATAAAACCAATTTAATGTTGACTTTTTCTCTAATATGATTTAAATTTAACTATTATTCAGTAATTTTTTTCTCAGACATGGTTTATATTCTCTTTAAATTTTAATTTAAATATCATTGTATTAAAGTCATAAACTACTAAGCTGCCACAGTGGTTTCTACATAGATCTGTTTTAGAAACAATATTTTAGGTATCGATTAAAGGAATTGGTGAACTGATCGGACGAATAGATTGCTATTAAGTTACAAATACGTAATTATAGATAACAATTTAACCATCCGTTTATTTAACCAAATATTAATCGAGACTTAATATATTGTCATTAATTATTGTAAATAAATCACTGCATTTAAATATAATTTTCACTAGAATAACAAGATAAACCGATACTTGTCCAGTTCCAAAGCACACCATACGCCATACTGCCATCCACCACGCCCCGGTCACGAGATAATGCAATGGGACGATGGGAACAGAGAAAAACAATGCATCTGGATATGAAAAAGGGTGGGATCACTCAATAATGAAATGAGGACATTTACTCTGAATTAGGTAACAGGTGCACCAAATACGAGTTTACGTGAAGAATTTATTTAAGGTGTACATACCCATATTCGAGTGAAAGTACTCAGTTTTAGTTTAAATATAATCATCAAAATGCCCAATATTGAATAAAAATGTACTCAATGGATTTACTCCGAACCTTTATTTCTTACACTCACACCGATTTTTTTACAGTGTATCATGCTGTAAATAACATTTAGAATCTCCAGACTGAAAAGGTAACCTCTTGCAATTTCGATGATATTTAAAAATACTACAGTAATGCAAAATACGGACGAGATAGTCGCTCATGACACCTAATCTATAACTCTTAAATAATGTTTATCTTTTAGTGTAGAATACAGAACATGATTCATATACCTACTTATGTAGATTAAATTAATAAAGTTAAACGTTACTTCCTCATATACACACAATGCATTTTTCTTCCAATAATTGTACGTAATCTATTTAAAAAATAACATAATATAATAGATATTAACGTTGTTAACTAATATGTTTAGTTCCAGCTTAGTGTAGCAGTAGAAAACTTAAATTACCTTAGAGCGATTCGCACAGAAGGAATAATGAAATAGCGCTTATGCTAAGTCTGCCAAAGTTTGTTTTATGTATACTTACCCTTTTCAGAGGTATTAGTCCATAGCAAGGCTGTTAGCATACTCCCGTATTTCTCTCTGCCTCTTCCTTATGTTAATATTCACCAAAATGAGCAGAACGTATTTAAATCCACGCTCTGCACATAGAACCACGTATGCATTAAGATATTAAATTTATAATTTCCCTATGCGGGATCATGATTAGAAACCACACAAAAGATTGTTATTGAAGTTCGTATACACATATTTTACTTTTCAGAAATAAGAACTACAATGTAGCTTTTAGAAAAATAAATAAATAATAAGAAAAATATATTTCATACAATTTTTAAACGTTATTAGGTTAAACACTAACTTACAGACCTTTGTTTTGTGGGTTTGTGTCCTAATTAATTATATGAAGGAATTGTAAAATTCAAAATCTCACGTCAAGTATAGTTTGTGTTTTCGTACTCTTCTGTATGCACTTAAAACTTGCATGAAATATATCATTAAGATTTGAAAAAAATCTGCTTTCTAGGACTATTGTGCTCTTTGTGCGACAAAGGTCGCTGCAAACAATGAGTCGTGACAGCAGGCGGTTAAGGGAGAGATAGTTAATGGTGCAGGATAAGGCTTACCAAAGTTATTACCATGGTGGCAACACGAATTTATCATTCTTTCATCAAATCTCTAAATTTATATTCTTAAAGCTGGAAGAAAGAAATATGTTCTCAAACTGGCAACAAATCTTTTAATACGATTGTAAGTGTGGAGATTTATAGTTTTAGATTATGTGTTACGAAATTATTCAACTGTATTTTTAAATTGTTATGAAACAAATAGAATTCCAACTTGTATATAAATATATTGATAGATAATCCAGAGAAAACAAAACGAGTAGGTTAATGCAATGCCTACGCAGAACTAATTAGGTTTATACAGTTGTCTTGAAATTTTCTTTAATGTTTTGAGATGCTTAGGAACTGTAAAGATCACAGGAAAAGAGAACATACAAAATATTCCAAATTTGCTTATAAACTTGTTTAATTGTTAATAACAATTTAGAAGTTACAGGAAATTAATAATAAATTTTAAAATATTTTTTTAAATCGTTAGTAAATGTGTACTTTTTCGGTCCAATTTAAAACCCCGAAATACCGTATTCTAGTATTTGAGTTCGTTGATTTAGTAAATATAACATTTATTGAATGTATTCCATATAAATGTTTATTGTAACTGTTTATATCTACAGTTGCGTTGCAGTTTGTACTACTACTACTATTAAACATTGTCTGAACTTTACTCGAAAAGTCAGCGATAATATTGCCGGTAATAATAATTTCTTCGACAGTAATATTAGTAAATTTATCTTTGACTCTACCTTCTCTAAATATTGCATCTGCTATGTCTAGTTTATTTGTGAAAGATTTCTCTATATGTATATCCTTCGACAACGTTTGAAAATTTCATTCCCCATGTCTCTTTAATGCAATTAAATCTGCCTCAGCGTTAACCAAAATGGTCGCAGGGGATCGACGGAAACAATGTCCTGTGTATTTAACTGCATTTGGCGAAATTTTGCGACAGTTTGAGGCATTTTACCAAACTGATGTATTTCTACAACTAGTTTGCAACCTTTCCTATTTGAATATTTAAAGAAAAAGCGGCAACATTCAAAATTTTCTTAGCGACATGCAACATATTTTCTATACAGTGTCCAATAAGTTCCGTTTATTACAAATGTTTGATCCTAAACCATCTATATTATTCAAATTTTATTGTTAAGTTCATCATGTCCACATGCATCGGTAGCACCAAATATTAAAACAGTTTAAAAAGGAAAAATGAATATCTAGATATTTTAAAATTGTCATATTTAAACGTACCTTATTTATTAAGTATACAGGGTGTCTCATAATTAGCTGCCAACCCTGAACAGGCCGATTCTATGATCAAAACTAAGTAAAAAAGTTCATATGAACATGGGTCCGGAAATGCTTCCTAAGGGCACAGGGACCCATTGAAGAGGGAGGAATGGAAATCATTTTTTTGCAATATCTCTCAATCGCGTTGTGATAAATGAATGAAATTTGGTATACACAGCTAAATTTTGATGAGCAATTTGATGGACTAATCCATTTATTTCCACAAGGTCCATTGGGGTGGGTACGGGGGGGCCCTTGGTACTTTGCGTGTGTAACTTTTTCATCTTTGACTTTTTAACAAATTGGACAGCAAATTCCGTTTTCCCGAACTGTTTTACGTTAAAAAGGTACTCTTGTTTCAAATCGTTATCTTTAACGGTTTCTGAGAAAATCGCTCTTGAATTAATCCCACTTTGGTCAATTTCATAGTAATTTAAACAAAAAATAATAATAATAATTTTCCTTTCCTCTCTTTTCCATTTAAAGGATTAATTTTTATTTAATTTAATTTTTTATTATAATTTTTTTATTAAAATTAGATTAAATTTAAACAAAAAAATTTTTTTTGGTAGATTTGTTTGGTAATAAATTTAAGGTCACATTTTTTGCAGCTCTTACTATCTCTAGTGGTGTCCCGAACATCATCACCACTGTCCAATTTAAATATTTTTTAATATATTTTAGCATTTATAGGTGTTAAAACAAATTTGATATTCATCACAACAATAAATAAACAATTATTGTCAAGGAAACATTTCATAAACAATTGTAATGAAGCAATGCAATAAAAATCTCTTAGTTCATATTAATTAATTAATACGGTTTGCGATTTCGGAAAAATAGTATGTGCACCTTGTAGTAAAAGTACATTTTCGGAATCAATGCAATGCATTGTCGTCTGGGAACGTATTGCTTATACTACCAGGTACACAATATACTATTTTAGCAACAGTTTTGAAGCGTGCCAATACTTTACAAGGTAAAAAATAATAATGACATGCAAACAAAGAATAAAAAACTAACAATATATTGCCGTTATAATTTCATAAATATAATAATTGTATGTTTAAATAGTAAAGTAAAGTAAGGAATTCGCTATACCTATCCCAAGATTAAGTTAAATGGTAAAATCAATCCTATGGACTTTGTAATATATATTTTAATCTATAATATACTTAACAAGGGTTATGCCTTTGAAATCGAGACTTCAAAGAAACTGCAGAAATTGCTTTTTTATTGCTAATTTATTTTTTTGCCAATTCTCATTCCATCTTGTGATGGCTTCTTAATTTGATTTCGGTTAGCACAAAGAATTTTTTTTTAAATTATAAAGTCCCTTACCGTCGTTTCTTTATTTGTAAAATTAATAGACATCTCTAATATTCTTAATAAAAATACAAAATCCTCAATTTTAATTTCAATGCTAAAAAAATCTCAAAAATTAAGAAACAGTGTACAAGTTGATTTGACATTTTAAGTTTTTGAATATAGATTCTTTTACTAGTACTGAAATATTTATTATTAGTTCAATATAAAAATAAAAGATGTAACAATATCTCTAAGAAAAAAATACAGCTTTTTTCTGTGTGCTGTATTTCCAGGTCATTTATTATCGTTAGGTTTTTCTTTATGTGCTTTTATGGAAGAAAAAAATGTGCCGCAATATGTTTCTCTGAATAAATGGACCGCGCAATATTTCATTATAATGAACAGTACGTGGTTTTTCTATAAATGCGTATATCAGGAACAAGAAATATATAATTCATTCTGTTTTGAAGTATTGATATTATAAGCAATATGATGTTCAATATTTAATCAATTATATGTTTTAGACTTTCATCATGATTCATCTTTTTTATATTTTAAGTAGTTTTGCTAAATATTTATTATTATCTAAAGCTGTACCAAAAGTAGCACAAAGCACAGGATTTCCCGCCATTTTCATTCAGTCGCTAAAGATGAACCAATCAACGAATGTTCGGCGCATTAAATGGTCGTCTGGTTTCAATTCCTGGAGTTCTGGAGTTGTGGGGAGGGTAGCAAAGCTACAGCACTTAGGCCCCATTGGGCCCCTTGTATAGGCCATTGAAGGCCAGCGTTCTTCAATTCCTGGATTAGCTGAATCTTGAATGGATGTAGAAGCGAGTTATTTTATTAAAATCCGCTGCATTGCACTTTAATTGCAGTTACCGACGGCGCACTGAGGTTCCGGGAATTTCCGCCACATTATCATTCACAGCGGCAATATTTTCGGCTGAATGGACAGAAAGAGGCAGGATTTTTTATTGTCTGCAACCGAACCTGTTTGTTAAAATTTTGCAACTAATTTTTTCACAGTTGTTTCATTCGGGGCGTTCATTCTATCAAAAATTACAGGTAATTTGCGCACAACATGTGACCATGAACAAATGCTGCTAACTCTGTGAAATGAAAATAGCGCACAATTTAAATTATACTTTGTTATTTATTCTTTTTTCGTATAACTTGGAAATAAATGCAATTATTATTATGTAACATCATTGAGTATGTACTAATAACGATACCACTTGTCTAGGTAATATCAAACGTTAAATTATTTCTTGGAATTTATCGAAAAACTGGAGTTTTATTAAAATTGAAATAAAATAACTTAGTTTGCAGGCTTGCCAGGCAGTTGTGATTGACTGAAAAATTTACGGGTTGTTTGCCACGTTTTCGGTTCAGACTTCTTGAAGTTCCTAGAGGCATCGCCTCCTTCTTCAGAAGAAACTCAGTTGCGGGTTCTAATCCTGCTACAGTAAATCTGTACCATACATGTTTCTATTAGTGATGGGTAGTTCGCGAACGAACGAGTTAAAACGAACGACTCTTCATAGTGAACTAAAAGAACTAGTTCCCTATTCTAAAACAAAGTAGTTCGCCCGAACTATTTGTATCGAATTTGACCGATCTTATGTTTCGGTCTGTTAAAGCATAAAGCGGCGCACAGCGCATTCATTTCGTTCATTCATTACGTCTGCTCAACGAAACGGCTTCGAACCGAAATAGTTCGCGAATTAAAACAAACAATTTTTCAATACATACGTACGATTGCGATGCGGATATGAGAAGGCAGGCGTACGGAATATAAAAGCGCATCTATAATTCCTAGGATAAGGGGTTTTAAAGTCATAAAATCGAAAAAACAGTCTATTATTGTCAGCCGTTCCTAAGAAAAAAGTCTAATGAACATATTTTGTAAGAAATTCCAGCGGCAAAACAGTTTATTCTACGTTAGATTCTTAATATTGTGCATATAAACAAAGGCAGGAGAGGTACTTTAGATCGTTTTGTCTGATTGGATGAATATTTACGAAAAACCTATTATACATTCATTAGACTATTTTGCCTTAGTTTAGATCATTAGATTTTTTTGACTTTAGAAGTAAATGAAAAAACGCGCAACAACTATTAGATTCAGCGCAAATGTAAAACAATGCAACCCGCTCGTAAATATTACTAATTTGAAATTATTAATTTGTAAAACGCAGTGGTATATACATCTGCTAGCTTATTTCAGTACTCCGCCCTCTAAATGTAAACGAATCTGCATGCACATTTGACCGAGACTCAACGATCGCAATCGCGCCTGGCAACGGGAGAACGAGAGATGCTTTTACTAGTGACACGTCGCGTCGTCGAATATCTAAAGTAGTTCGCGAACTAGATTTAAGAACTAGTTCATTTGGAGCAAGTAGTTCTCGAGAACTAGTTCTCCGAAATGAACTATTATGCCCATCACTAGTTTTTATACATTATGGATTTTACAATAAGTCCTCAAGCTGCGATAATCAAAATGCATTTGCGATTTCGGCTCTCACGAAGAAAATAAAAAAAAAATCATCAATGGCTCATCACAGAAGGACTTCATTTCCAATTTCAGATATGTCTCTTGAAACGTCAAGAAGTTTAAACCGACGACATAGCAACCACAGACGGTTTTCAAACATAGCTACGACATTTTTTTTATTTGCCACTCTCAGATCGCAATTGTTTATTTGCGAATTTAGAGGTATATCAAAAGATACAACAGTAAACGTTTTTTAACATTTTTTTGCGCAAAGTTAGTACAGGCTGGTCCATTTTTGATGGGAATTCAGGGTATTTCAGAAACTACTAAAGATATAATAAATCTGACACCACGTTCTCAAGCTCGATTTTCATGGCAAACTCGACTGTCAGATCAGAAATTTGCTATCTTCATTTGTTTCTGACTTACAGGGCGTTTCTCGTTATTGTGACACTTTTTAACATGTCTGTATCTCTGCTGTTAAATAAGTTAGAGTTAAAGTAAAAACTGCTCAAGACTAATTCTTTGGCGTAGAATTGAATGCCGATATTANAAATGAAAAAACGCGCAACAACTATTAGATTCAGCGCAAATGTAAAACAATGCAACCCGCTCGTAAATATTACTAATTTGAAATTATTAATTTTTAAAACGCAGTGGTATATACATCTGCTAGCTTATTTCAGTACTCCGCCCTCTAAATGTAAACGAATCTGCATGCACATTTGACCGAGACTCGACGATCGCAATCGCGCCTGGCAACGGGAGAACTAGAGATACTTTTGCTAGTGACTCACGTCGTTGAATATCTAAAGTAGTTCGCGAACTAGATTTAAGAACTAGTTCATTTGGAGCAAGTAGTTCTCGAGAACTAGTTCACTAAAATGAACTATTATGCTCATCACTAGTTTCTATGCATTATGGATTTTACAATAAGTCCTCAAGCTGCGATAATCAGAATGCATTTGCGATTTCGTCCCTCACGAAGAAAATTTAAAAAAATCATCAATGGCTCATCACAGAAGGACTTCATTTCCAATTTCAGATGTCTCTTGAAACGTCAAGAAGTTTAAACTGACGACATAGCAACCACAGACAGTTTTATAACATAGCTACGACATTTTTTTATTTGCCACTCTCAGATCGCAATTGTTTATTTGCGAATTTAGAGGTATAGCAAAAGATACAACAGTAAACGTTTTTCAAACATTTTTTGAGCAAAGTTAGTACATAAGACAGAATAAATTTAAAAGGACTTAAATATGGAAAATAAAAATACATAGTCTGTAATTGTATAATAAATAAAAGGCTATTTGAGTGGTAAATAGTATGATTCAATTCTTTTTAAGAAAATCTTAATAAAATGATTTAGAAGAAAATAGAAGAAAATCAGATTTTCTTCAACAGGTACTTTAAAGTTAGTTTATAAGAGAAATAGATTTATAATTGAAATAGAAGTTTTTAAAAATTTGAGGCACTAATACCCTAAAATTCTATCAAATAGTTCCCATTCACGTTTCAATAAATGAAATACTAAAGTAAGCAACTGAAGCTTCAGCGCAACATTATCAAAAAATAACATAAATGGCGAATGCGCCAATGCTAACAAACAGACTTAATAATAATTTATACATATTTATATGCTCTTTTATTTCATTTTTAAATAAAAGAAATAAAAGATTATTTTAAAGTTATTACTATCAGAGTTTCAGTAAAATACTTAAGTATTATAGAGAAAAATACATGCAAAGTGATTCACAATTTATATCCAAAAATATTTGGTCATCCGTATTTCAATAAAATATAATTGATATCACTAAAAAAGTTATAATAATATTTACAAATTGCAAGAAAGACATGGTTGAAATTTGACTTTAATGTCTTTATATGTCTTTATTAAAATAAATATTAAATATTTTAATTAATTATTTTAATATAAAATAATAATGATTGTAATATTTAAACTATTTTAAATGTTTTGCACGTAAAGTCAGTCGCTTCAATTTGGCAAATGCCAATTTATACAATATTACTGTGTTTCTCACAGTGCTCCTATTATCGTGGTTATTGCTTACATCAGTTTTACAATTGTTCAAAATGGCTTTTGTTCATAGTAATGCAGAATTAATAGATACGATTTTAATTTATGTCGAAGGAAGCCAAAATGCATTAGCAGCTTCTAGTTTGTATGCAGCACGTTTGCCAGTGCCAAATGCAGTTACATTTACCGCGGGTCACCACATCATATTGTAACAGCCAAAGAGCTAATTTTAAATATTGTGGAAATCTATATTATGTATAGAGTATTAGTACCGGCGAGTTATCTGTCACTGGTTAGAGTTTGTAACAGTTGTTACAATAAAATCCTCAAAATTACCAATTTACTTCTGATATGTTAATTAAAGATGAAGCCCAGTTTTTATTTAATTGTTAAGCTGAGACTGAATCTAGAAAAGTAAAAAGTAAATAAATTTTATTTTTTTGCACTATATTATTTGTATGGATCCATTATGTATCCTATTCATTTTTCAATAAATTGAATTAATCATCCTGTATAAATTAACTTTGCATAAACATGCTGTGGTTTATGTAATATATCTAAGAAATTAAGTATTTAATGATCAGAAATTTAGTTTTTATTCTTCAAAGCCCAATAATACCATAAACATTTTTCGTGTACTGTTACTATTTTCATTTGTTTTCTGAATAGTTTTTCATAACAAATATTTCTATATTGAAAGAAAACATCAAAATCGAGTATTTACTCAGACACCATCATTTTTAATTTAAATATAAGTGCTTAAGTTTCTTATTATCTTGTTTGAAATAAGTACTTATGTATTCAACGCAGGTACATTTAATTTAAATAGAATATTCACTCTTACAACACACGTCAAAAACAACACTTTCTTTTTATCGTTTACTACTCGTAGAATAAATTTAATACAAAATTCACCTAAATATATTGGATTAAAAATATTTAACAGGCTGCTTGAACACAGGAAGTCTTGCCAAAATATACCTAAAGCAATTCAAATTGTATTTGAAAAATTATTTACTTGATAAGTCCTTTTATTCTTTGCCTGACTATATTTGCAAGAAGTGTAAATGAAATATGTATACATAATGTGTCATTTCAAATTAAGCATTTGAGTGTAATGTTTCATAGTTTTCTGTATTTATAATTACAGTATATTACTGGTCTTTATTGTACTTACTGTTGTATATATGAGATTTGATAAAAAAGTAACGGGAAATTTTACAAGATCCACAAATATGTAGAATTACGTATTAAGTTTATTTGAATTACGAATAATTTCACATCACTCGTATATGTGAAAACAAAATAGATAAACAACAATCATGTAATGCATAATTTTATATAAAATATTTAAATATCTTATGTAATTTTTTACGACTATATTTTTTAAACGAATATTTATGTCGGATCCATATTTACATATACAGGATGATTCACAAACGGTGACCAAAAATAAAACCTCATATTCTTTGATGAATTTTAAGGGAAGTCTTTCGTATAAAGTTTTTATCTAGGACGTTTCGTTAAAAAAGTACAGGGTGTTAAACTTTAAAACATATTTTTATTTTTTTTTTAATAATTTAAAAACTAGTAAGTGTAATTATTTGAAATTAGGCACATGTATTTATGCAGACATTGTCCAAAATCTAAGGCTTTTCCTAAAATTTAGATGCTCCAGTGGCGGAGATACAGTGTATTGGTGTGATATTTTTCTAAATAAAATAGTACGCCACTGCTTTACGGTAACAACCATGATATTTTCGGATTCGTCTTTCAATTTTCTACAAGTTACTCTTATGTTTCCCAAAAAAAAGTCTGATACTTCGAGTAAAACTTAAAAAGCGAACTGAAAACACTTTTACTTAAATGATGTGACAAACACTAATCATTCGATTATTTATTAATCGAATATAGAAATTAATAACATTAGTCATCATTTTAATGATTTTATTTGAGTAAATGCTGAAAAATACCTCAATTTCCACGAACACAGGTGCGACATCTTTTAGTAACGAAAATGTAATTTGTTTGAAATTTATTGTTGCTTGAATCTGATGAAAAGTATTATTTATGAATTATAGACATTATGGTATTAATAATCAAATTGACAGCAATCACAGACTACTATGTAATTTTAAACCGCATTTTATTCGAATGTGGCAGGCTTTTTCGAAAAACATAAAAGAGTAGAAATTTGTAGAAAATTGAAAGACGAATCCGAAAATATCATGATTGTTACCGTAAAGCAGTGGGGTACTATTTTATTTGGAGTGTATCTTCGTCACTGGAGCATATAAATTTTAGAAAAAGGCATCAGATTTTGGACAATGGACAATACATAAATACATGTGTCCCATTTCAAATTATTTCACTTACTTGTTTTTAAATTATTTAAAAAAATTAGAAATATTATATTTTAAGATTAACAATATTTATCTTTTTAACGAAGNTAAATTAACTTTGCATAAACATGCTGTGGTTTATGTAATATATCTAAGAAATTAAGTATTTAATAATCAGAAATTTAGTTTTTATTCTTCAAAGACCAATAATACCATACACATTTTTCGTGTACTGTTACTATTTTCGTTTGTTTTCTGAATGCATCTTAGTTTTTCATAACAAATATTCCTATATTGAAGGAAAACATCGAGTATTTACTCAGACACCATAATTTTTAATTTAAACATAAGTGCTTAAGTTTCTTATTATCTTATTTGAAATAAGTACTTACGTATTCAACAACGCACGTACATTTGATTTAAATGAAAATATTCACTCTTTCAACATAAGTAAAAAATTTCACTTTCTTTCATCATTTACTATAATAAATTTAGTACAAAAATTCACCTAAATATATTGGATTAAGAATATTTAATAGGCTGCTTGAACACATAAAGTTTTGCCAAAATATAAAGCAATTCAAATTGTATTTGAAAAATTATTTAGGTACTTGATAAGTCCTTTTATACTCTGTCTGATTATATTTGCAAGAAGTGTAAATGAAATATGCGCACATAATGTGTTACTTCAAATTAAGCATTTGAGTGTAATGTTTCATAGTTTTCAGTATATTTAGTTACAGTACATTACTGTTCTTAATTGTACTTACTGTTGTATGTACGAGATTTGATAAAAAAGTAACGGAAAATTTTACAAGATCCACAAATACGTAAAATTACTATATTTGAGTTGCACATAATTTCACATCACTCGTATATGTAAAAACAAAATAGATAAACAACATTTAATGTATAATTTTACATAAAATATTTAAATATCTTAGATATGTCATTATTTAAGACTATATTTTTAAATGAATATTTATGTCGTATATGCTCCCAAATTTAACATAACGGTCATTCATATCTGTAGGCGTGGTGCCAGAAGTGTTCAGTTTTAATAATATTTTCCACCTCACTCCAGATGAGAGAAGCATTTTGAATCAGTATAAAGTTTTTATTTTTTTAAGGGTGTTAAACTTAAAACATATTTTTAATTTTTTTAAATAATTTAAAAACTAGTCAGTGAAATAAGTTGAAATTAGGCACATGTATTTATGCAGACATTGTCCAAAATCTGAGGCCATTACCTAAAATTTAGATGATCCAGTGGCGGAAATACCGGGTATCGGTGGCATATTTTTCTAAATAAAATAGTACACCACTGCTTTACGGTAACAATCATGATATTTTCCAATTTGTTTTTCAATTTTCTACAAATTACTACTTTCTTATGTTTTCCGAAAAAAAGCCTGATTTTTCAAGTAAAACTTGAATGAAAAATGAACTGAAAACACTTTTACTTAAATGACGTGACAAACACTAATCATTCGATTATTTATTAATTAAATATAGAAATAACATTAGTGATCATTTTAATGATTTTATTTGAGTAAATGCTGAAAAATATCTCCATTTTCACGAACACAGGCGCGACATCTTTTTAGTAACGGAAATGTAATTTGTTTGAAATTTATTGTTGCTTGAATCTTATGAAAATAATTTATGATGATTTATGAATTATGGACATTATAATAATAATAGTCAAATTATTGACAGCTATCGCAGCCTACTATGAAATTTTAAACCGCATTTTATATAAATAGCGAAGTGTGTTTACAGTTGGTTTTTAAGTTTTTTTTGAAAAACAGGCTTTTTCGAAACACATAAATTGGTAGTAATTTGTAGAAAATTGAAAGACGAATCCGCAAATATCTATTATATTCTATATTCTATTCTATTTCTAGTTGGTTCTATTTTATTTGGAAAAATATGCCACCGATACATTGTATCTCCTGACTGGAGCATATAAATTTAAAAAAAAGGTCTCAAATAATTTCACTTACTAGTTTTTAAATTATTAAAAAAAAATAAAAACATTTTTTTAACTTTAACATCCTGTATCTTTATGACGAAGCGTCCTAGATAAAAACTATATAGGAAAGATTCCCCTAAAAATTCACCAAAATACGAGGTTTCATTTTTGATCATCATTTGTGCATCACCCTGTATATCAATTTTCTATTGATAACTAAAAAAATTCAGATTCGTCAATTTTTTATACTTACTACAACTTTACTATATAAGTACCTATGTGTTTTTTTTTTCAACGGATGAGTAAATTTTTTATTTGTGCAAAGGTTCCGTAACAAAAATATATGCTACGTGTTATGCAGATGTCAGCAATGCGTTTGTTTGAAAAAGGGCTTCATTACTTGTCAGAAACGAAATTCCATTAACAACAGTTCGCGTGCAGATTATCTGCATAAATTATATTTCACAACAACTGCAGTGGCACTAGCTACTTACGGTTATTTATTGTCGTACGTGAGCATGTAGATTAATTGAACATTATGAGGAGCTTTCGCACAAGTGCATTAATTTAAATGGAAAAGTTTCTACATGTTCATAACGGAGGATAAAAATTTAATCTGCATTTTAAATTCAGTGAACATCTGATATGGCGTATAGTGTCAGACATATAAAGATGAAGAAGAAAAAAGGTTCATATTGAGCCAATTTTGACATATCTTATTGCTTTATTTTCTGTGAAGCTAATTCAAATAAATTAAAAGCATTTTCTTTAAAATCTTAACAAATGAAAAAGAGCATTGTTCTAGATACCTAACTTTCAAAATTTGCTTCAAAAACTGGAATACGGTATTAAAATTTCTTGACATTCGATAGATGCAAAATATTAGTGATATGTAAAGACATAGGAAATTGTAATCATCTTTATCAGTATTTTCCTAATAAAGTTGTTAACTACACTTATATGTACATTCATTGTATCTTATTTAAAATTTTCACCAAGTATTTTGTTTTTTATAACTTTAAGTAATTACTGTTTAAATAAAACTTATGTATGTAACAATTTGTAGTAGGTATTTCACTTCCCCAAGACAATTTATAGAAAATTTGCAAATATATTTACAAAATCATTTATTGTTTAACAATAATCTCCTAGCAAAAGCTACAATACAGAAAATTTATACTTAGGTAGTCCATGTAATTTTTAAATTTTATTAGTATTAATTTAACGCAAAATCATATGCTTACATATAAAATTGTAGTCGAATGAACATTTTAAATTCAATTTGCTGGTATTGTGTAATGCGCAAATTGCAGTTAGTTGCATTTTCTATATAAATTATGCCATAATTATACCTAACAGTGCCACAATTGCTTAAAATTTTTGCTTACATTATTTTCATTTCACCAAACACTTAATTTTTGTAAAAAAGTATCAGTTTGCGCTCTTATTGTATACAGGGTAATTCAGAAAAAAATTTTTTGTATGTATATAGGACACCTACAAATAAAATTTTGTAAAGAAAAAATTAAAAAGGGCAATTCAAAAATGATTTAAAATACACCTCTGCACGGCACTGGAAACTGGTCCCCTATATAACCTGACAAAGCAAGACAAAGCATGCAGTCGGCGACCAGGATGGCAGCAATGTGTACTGAAAAATGAAAGGACAAAAAATTGAAAGAATTTCTTTCGCAACGAAAATTCAATTGCTTTTGCCGCTATTGTGATTATTAGTTAATAAAATTAATTTGTGGACTTAGTTAATAAATTTAATTTGACATACCTTAAACAACTGTTCAAAATTTTGTCCACCGACGTTAAACACATTTGGTCTCCTCCTACCCAGTTTCTACAAACTAACACCAAAAATGTTGTCTTACTTCACCATAACGCAAATGCTTCATCATAGCATTAATGTTGTCCTGCTTAACCATAAGTTAAAACGATATACATCGACTCTTGCAACGACTTGCTACATATGTAAGCCTTTTTGACACTTGAAAAGCTGTATGTAAACACTATCGCAACAACGATAATACTAAAATCCGATTTCGGTATTTGAAATTGCCTGGGGCAATGTGAGCAATGATGCTAGAGACTACAGTAGCACAGCGATGTAAAAGTTGAAAATACTACAATAATAATTTTTTTCTCGGAAGCTACAAGGATTTTACAAACATTTTTTTTACGATCTTGACTCCATTTTTCATGAAGCATTTATATCCAAATTTTTTTGGATAAGTTGTGGATCACCCTGTATATTATGGTAGAATTTAGTACTTACCTTTATCTTGGTTAAATTGTAAAATTTCTCTTTTTAGCAACCATTATCAAGTACCTACCAGTGTGGATAGTTTTACGTTCTCGGTAAATTTTTCCCAAGTCTTTATCTTCTGTTTAACTACTATTAAATTTAAAAAATTATTGTATTTTTTGAAGAACGACATTACGTGTACTTTCAAGGTTTTTAAATCAAAACACTGTTGCATTGTGTAACGCATGATAAAGCCATTAAGCTTGATTATAAATTACGTGGAACTTATAATAGTAGTTAATTATAAAGTTAATATCAACACAGTCACTACAAAATTTCCATAAACATGATGGCTGTTTGTGTATGCAAATAGCTTATTATTACATATCCGATAGTAGAGCAATTCAGATCAAATGGAATTTATACAAAAATGTATTTGCCCTTAATCTTTTTAAAATCGTCAATACGTTATTAAGGGCGTCCTTATTGAAATTATTTGATTTTTACTTCGATTTTTCAATCTGGTTTCATTATCATGAGTAATATTGAATACTTCTTTGTAGTTTTTGTTCCAAAACATTATCTGTACCACTATAGCGATCTTTCAACGACAGTTAGAAATATAAAAAAATCTTTTTGGCGCGAAGGTTATTTAATGCTATGTTCAGTCAAAATCTAATGTTTTAGATTCAAATTCAAATACGATGTTATAAATAAATATACATTTTTATAACGTAAAAATACGGCATTTCAAAGGTTCGGTGATTTATTTAAATAAGTCATAGTTTTTCAAGGAACCTATTTTTTGTATTGCTGAACTATTCTATGTATTTTATAATTAACAATTAAACAAATGTGAAGAAATATATGGATAGTTGTTTATAGAAATAAGGGCCAACATTTTTATTTTTCAAACACACAAAAATTGTATAACCAGGTCCCACTTGCATTGTCATTTACTTTGATACCTACAATATGTTGCTCGAAACAACAAGTTTAAACCGATGACTTGGCAACCATCCCGGATTATTATTATTAAACACATATATTTAGTTTAATAAATATATGTATGTAGCATATATGGATATACAACAGCAAAATATTTCTTTTTATTTTTTTTATTCCAACATCGAAAACTGTTAGCAGAGTTTCTACTTCGGCTTAATAACCAAACAATTACAGAGGGCTAAATACAGAAATCATCAGACATTGGATGAATGCTCTTTGGCTTTCGCAAAACTCATAGGGAACAAAATTATTCTCGACAAATTAGAACGAAAGTAGCATATTATGGTACTTCACCATTTATCAATACAAAGTTAAGTATATATTAAAGGATTATCTCCTTTCCATTCATACTAGCCATTATACAGGGTAGCCCATCGAAAACGTACCGCAAGGCATTACAGGGTAGTAATGAACTTTTCGGCAAAATCCAAAAACAGGTAAAGTTTGCTTCTGAGGGGGACAACTTTTGGCGCAAAAAGCATAGCAAAATCTTCAACCCCCTAAGTGGGGGTGCCATCCCCCAAATTTTTTTAAATGGGAATGGGGGTCAAGTGGGGGGTCATTAGAAAGGGCTTTTAATTCTCTATACATCGATTCTTACTTTTTGAAAATCGATCCATTATTTTAGAAAATATGCAGCTTTGAAAATACGAACAATATTTTTGACGAGAAATGCGAAAATCGATTTAATTTTACTTCAAAACTTACGGTATTAGCTTGGTAAATTCCTTCAAAAGAATTCGCTGTTTTTTTTTCTGATTTGCGAATTCTTTAGCCTGATTTTGGTGAGCAAAAAATTGTCCGCTTTTTGTTTCGTATTTAGATAGGCCACAAGAAGTTGCTAGATAACTGTCTTGTGACTTGTAGTTGAAGAGTACCAATACTGCCGAGTCTTTTAAATTGATTAATTATGGTGTACTCAATTCCAGAAAGAGTAGAAATTATTGAGCTTTTTTTCAAAAACAATGAATGCGGAAATCGGGTCGCCGAACTGTTCAACCAACGGCATCCTGAGAAACATGCGTCTGGAAAAATTGTTCGCGAATTGGTGGCCAAATTTCGCGAAACTGGCTCCGTTCATAACAAAAAGAGGCAGGTTGAAAATCCGGTACTAAATGAACCTACGGAAATAGCGGTATTGGGGCAAGTGGCAATGGATAGTACGCTGAGTACAATGCAATTGGCTACTGCGACAGGAGTGAGTCGTACAAGTGTCCAACGAATATTAAAAAAATACAAATTCCATCCTTATAAGATTCGGCTAGTGCAAGAGCTAAATGAAGACGATTTTGATCGTCGTTTGCAATTTTGCGAAATAATGACTGAACGAGCGATAAACGATAATTTCCTCTTTAATGTGTGTTTTTCGGACGAGTGTACGTTCTTCTTGAATGGTTTAGTGAATCGCCATAATTGTCGTTACTGGGCTGATACCAATCCAAGGATTTTCCATGAGACACACTCCCAACACCCCCAGAAGTTGAATGTATGGGCAGGTATTTTTGGAAATTCCATTGTAGGTCCTTTTTTCCTTCCTGGAAATTTGACAGGCGATATGTACTTGGATTTACTACAAAATGTCATCGACCCAGCTCTAACAAATATCATAGAGGACGACCCTGCTTACAATGAACACGAACTGATTTTCCAGCAAGACGGAGCTCCTCCACATTACTCGCTCAATGTGCGCAATTACCTAAATGAGACGTTTCCAGGACGCTGGATAGGACGAAGAGGTGCAATTGAGTGGCCCCCTCGGTCACCCGACTTAAATCCTTTAGATTTCTTTCTCTGGGGGCACATTAAAAGCAAAGTTTACAGCACTCCACCTGATACCTTGGAAGATCTGCGAGGACGAATCATTAATGTATGTCGCGAAGTAACACCGCAAGTGCTCCAGAATGTTCGACAACGGTTTGAAGACAACCTGTATCATTGTATGCAAGTTGGCGGACAACATTTTCAGCATTTACTTAACTAATACCGTAAGTTTTGAAATAAAATTAAATCGATTTTCGCATTTCTCGTCAAAAACATTTATTATTTTCAAAGCTGCATATTTTCTAAAATAATTAATCGATTTTCAAAAAGTAAGAATCGATGTATAGAGAATTAAAAGCCCTTTCTAATGACCCCCACTTGACCCCCATTCCCATTTGAAAAAATTTAGGGGATAGCACCCCCACTTAGGGGGTTGAAGATTTTGGTATGCTTTTTGAGCCAAAAGTTGTCCCCCTCAGAAACAAATTTGACCTGTTTTTGGATTTTGCCCTGTAATGCCTTGCGGTACGTTTTCGATGGGCTACCCTGTATATATATTTCGCGCTGCCTCAACAACCTATAATAAATATACTAAAACTTCTGGATAATGACGTATAAAACTCAGTTCATTAAAAAGAGTAATTATGCAAGAATACCCATCTTAGTCAAGAACTTTTACACCCATGGTATAAGTAAAAATTATGCACGAAGCATCTTTTTTAATACTGGATCATGTAATAAAGTTAAAGACTCTTAGTTCTGATTTTAATAAAGGTTAAAGTTGTTTTAACTTTTTACTACATTTGAGTAATATTTTTTTTTACATTCGTCAGTGTGAACAAATAAAAACCACCAGTATTATTTCAGTGCGAAATTTTTAATTAGCAGTTGCCTTTTTAATGCGTTCCTACTTTTAAAATGTAACATTATACAAATTCGTCATAACAAAATGTTCTAAATGACGACTTAGATAAAGTGAAAAATATTGACTGTCTTAAAATAAATTTATGGGTCAGATTTAAGCGAAGTGTTTAGCGAATGCAATGGATATTCGAGCCCGGATTGCTAAAACGATTTTAAATTTAATTTTAATGTATTTTGAGATAAATTCGCATTTATAATCTCGAGGAAATTAGAACCCTATTCAGAAAGCTAAACGTTATAGCAGTTATTATTTCATTTTATCGATTTTACTACAACTTCCGACTATTATAAAGACGGACGTCATTCTCAGAGGCAGAAATATTTCTTTTCTTGGTATTTACAATTTATTCAGTAATTTACGTCTAAACGATTTTAATTATGCCATACTTAACATCAAACTGTAGTAGAAATATAGGTATTTATTGAAATGTGAGTTTATTACATTACTTTATTATTCCTGGACGTTTTCTGTCAAAGATCAATTTACTAGCAGTTGTAAGTTTTAAAAACCACTTTGTATAAATAACAATAAAATGTGTCAATTGATGGCGAAAGCCCACACACCAAAAATAGTCGAAATCAATTAATGCGCATTGGAGTTACTTAAAAAATTGAAACATTTTTCAGAAACCTTGAGACCGTCTAGCTCCGAAATAAAGTGATTTTGGATATAAAGGATGTTTCAAATGCAGGATTTGCAGCACTGCGCAGGGACACGTTGTAGTAATTTGTTTAAATTAATTTAATAATTATATTTCTTTATTTTAGGACTGATTTAATTCATAAAAAGTAGTACTGTTCTCAAACTAGTCCTAACGGATTTACGATCCTTTGGATATTGGACAAGAAACAGTTTTTACATGCAAAATTTGAACAAAAGTTTGTCATGTATCAAAAAAACTTATTTGACTTAGAACGACCACTATTGTAGACCCCAAACAGTGACAGTTTGGTGTGGATTTTACGCTAGTGGGATAATTGGTACTTTCCTTTTTGAAAATGAGGCTGGAAGACTGCCAACGGATAATGATATGGAGAGATGTATTGAAAATTTTATAGCCTCATTTTAATGGCATGCATCTGGTTGACATGTGGTTCCAGCAGAATGGTGCCATATGCCATCCGGCACGTGAAACTATCCATTGTGACGGTAGAAATTTAATGGACGACTCATCTCACGTAACAGTAAAGTGAATTGACCACCAGGATCATGCGATCTTACGCTATACAACTTTTTCCTGTCGCGATTCCTGAATCAAATGCAGAAATTCGGAATTTATCAATGAAATTCAGCTGCAGGTTTGCGAAACCCTGATACAGAATGGTCTTAAAAGAAGTCGAATATGTCAAATGAGTTCGATATCGTCTTTCATATGTAATGGTTTAAAAACATGTTAAAAATTTGCTAAATTTTTAATTATAATCTTTTCTCTTCATATGAAACCTTATGTTTCTTTTGAGACACCCTTTAGATGAATTAATCTAAGTCGACTTATTTTGAGTACAGCAATTTGCGGTATATTTTATTTTATTGAATGTTTTTATAAGCATGTTTTAAAAGTAAAGGCTTTGTTATTTTAATAATTCTATTTCTTTATTATACATTATATTACAAAGGGTATAACAGTGTCGTTGCGGCAAACTTTTAGGATAGACTTAACAACAAAGTAATACTGTTCTAAAATGATTCCTAACGTATTTACGAACCTTCGGATATTAGAGAAAAACACATTTTTTACATGGAAAATTTGAACAAAATTTTGACATGCATGAAAAAACTTATTTGACTTAGCGAAAAATCTTTCTTTATAGATGTGTATAAACCATTTCTTCGTGAAAAGCTCCTTTCATGGTTAAAAGCCTAAAACCAGGAGATTGTTAGCAACGCATCAGAAATGAAAATAAGGATAACATTAAATTTTCCAAAAATTTATGAGTATTCTAAAGAATAATCACTAGATGAATACATTTAATTATTTATATTATTTATTTCTGATTTTAGTGACAATACGGTACGTTTGTGTGTCTTTATGTTAAATTTCTTTCTGATATTATGAAAAAATATATTTAGGTATACGAATGAAGAAGGTTAGATCAGACAATCCACTCCGTAGCTTTCCATTGGGTATATGAATCTGTGCAGCGGCGAGGCATCAAGATTATGAAAAAAGGGTTAAAAAATCAGTTTTTACGACAGAATTTTAGAAAAATACTGTTTCTAAAAGTAAAAGGTAGTTTCTGAATAAATATGACCCTCATTAAAAAATTCACTTTTATTTTAACGGTAATATTAATACATATTACATTTAGTAAATATCACCTCTCTTGTAACTTCAGTCCAAGGACTAGAGTCAGTTTTCACTAGAGTTCTGAAGTTGTAGGTTAATTGTGCTGTAGAATTTAATATGATTATTGCATAGAACAACCGACACTCCGAATAACGTTGTAATGATTCTTAACAATGAAGATTAAGTCAATCTCCTTTTAATAATGAAACATAGAAGAGAGAAAAAGTTATGAGAATCATATTGGAACAAAAGAGTTAAGGACAGTTTTATATCTCATACTGAATTATCGACATATGTTAGTTGAAAAAGTAGGTATTATCCAATACATCAAGCTGACATGATTGTAGGTTGGTGTGAATCACATCAGAACCAACCTTATTGTTAGATACTTACGTTTATTTACCTCATATTTAGAAGCAAATAGTACAACAGCATTTAAAATTATACGGGGTGAGTCATTAATAATGGTACACAGCTTAATGGCAAATATAGCGATTAAGCCAAATATGCCTTAATCAATTGTTGCTCCTTTTCGTTCTACAGGGTATTAAAGTTGAAAAAATATTTTCGATTTTTTGCTATATTTTGAGCATGTAAGAAGCGATTGTTTTGAAAATTTGTAGATTTACGTTTATTTAGGGGGCAATTGAAATATAATTCCAAGAACTACTGTAACAATTTACCGCGGCAATATCTTTCTATCTCGGGTGTTGAATGCGGTTAATTCCAAGAAAGTGGATTTCTATCTCAACAAATATCGTATGAACTGTACTATTAGGGCAACCTCTATTACACCCCCAATACATAATAAAATAGCTAGGATCAAACGTTGATTGAATCCACCAGACATAGACCGGTTTCGAACTTATTAGTCCTCATCGGTAGTATGTCATAGGTGGGGAGTAGCAGTGACCACGTATCAGCGCTTTGTTTATACATACCTCCATGTTTGGAGTAAAGACATCAAAGCAGCTGGATCGTTCGTCTGTTGTCTCACGTGTGACATGCTTTCAAATTATTTACTACAAAGATAATATTTTAAAACAAATAGTCAGAATAAATATCAAGCGCAAATAATATAAAACCCATAAATAAGGTGGCAGTGGCTTCTCCAGTTCTTCGACTAGTTTATCGCAAGGCATAAATGATTTTGTCTGATAGCTCTTATCTATTAAGCCCACAAATTCCCTAGAGTACCAAACGAAAAGAGTATTTTTGAATATCTGTCTACACAAATACCGTTTAAAAAAAAACAATACATTTACACTTTTCTTTCAATAGAAGTTTTAGATATAGTGATGCGTATTTTTTACTTCTTCCCCTTTTTTAATATTAATTGTTTGATAAAAATAATTTAATAAAAATAACCCTTGACTGGTCCTTTTCGCGCAATAGTCTCTAATTCTGCGAACAGCATGGACCGGTTATTAATATTAAAACTATTGACCTGATTTTTTCACCATATATTTACGGGTTCAATGTTTGCGGAAAATGTAGAAGTAAATTATAAATTAAATATTATTACTCAATGAGCCCATGGTTTTTATTTTCTTTATTATTTCTACTCAACTCTCCAAATACCACACACGAAATAGTTGCTAATATTTAGGCAGCGTTTATTTTCAACCTATAAATTCATATTTTCTAGTTATATCGGCAATATAAACGTGCCACCGATTAACAAATATCATGCTACTGAAGTTAGTCACGCTTCTGTTGCACTTTATATACTCATAACGTAAAGCTTTACTCATAAATAATGATATATTAGTTTACGCTTAACCCTAAAGTTACATATTACAGGCCGTAATAAATGGTCAACTTAGTCTGGTACTGTCACATAAAACATGTTTACAGGATGATGCCGATATAACCTCAGTTACATTTTTCTTTGTTGTTTGGAACAAGTACGGTAATATTTCTGGTAGATAAAATACATTCTTTTAGATTTGTTCAACCTGTTTATTTTTGCAAAAAAGTTTGGAGAATTTTTTCAAATAATAGGAAAAGGTACTTTTAAAATCTTGTAACAGGATATTTATGTTATTCAAATTTCCTACTCATCCAGAAGTTATTAAAAACATTCAACAGAAAAGTAATGGACTCAAAAGATATAGAAACACTGACGATACTATTTTCTTAAACAAGCTTAAAGATCAGCGGTCCCAAATAAAACGTAAAGTAAGTTTTTCTTATAAGTTGTACGTATAATGTGTTGAAAGTAATATAGAAAATAGTCAAAAAAGTTCTTTATCTGAGCCAAGAAAAATATTGCTTACATTTCCTCTATGCTTACATACATTGACAATATTGATAATCCACAGATTGTAGTTCATTAACGCATATCTACTGTTATTGACCTTATCCAAAAAACTCAATTTATTAGTGACAAACTTGATAAGATAAAACAAGTCGATGTTCTCTAAACCGACTTCACTAGGGCTCATGACAGATTCAACCACGACATTTTGTTCTACAAACTGTGTAGGTTTGATTTGTATGAATCATTATTGTAACTTATTTAATCATACTTTCAAAATAGGTATCAGTTTGTTCAATGTCGTGGTTTTAAGTCTCAAAAATTTGACCAAATATCTGGCGTGCCTCAAGGTTCTACACTCCGACCCTTACTTTTTATTTTGTTTGTGAACGACATTGTGGCTGACTTACAAGCTCACCATTTAATGTAAACATATGGCCTTAGACTATTGTGTGACATAAACACCAGTACCGATTCTTATAGGTTACACAATGCGCTTTGTGTAATTAGTAGGTGGTATCAAATTATTAATTTACCTAACGTTAAATGATTTCGAGTGTAATATCGTTACATTTAGCAGAAAGAAAAATTCTATCCTATTTGAATATAAACTGGGTAATATAACACTACATAGACCTAATTACATAAAAGACCTTGAGTTACATTTGATCAGACTTTATCTTTTACATAACAATAATTTTACGTCAATAATTGCGTCATCTGCATTCAAAAGTATTGGGTTCATCATAAGGAATTCTAAAGACTTTGTCAATATTTCTACGTTACGACTACTATACAGGGTCTGGCGTGTATATTCTATAAAAATTAAATTACAGCTTCCTAACGATATTTGTAATAGAAAAGTCTTATACGAAAAAGTTCTATATTTGCGGTTTTTTTTCGTAAATTAAAGTTCAATTATGGATTAAAATATTTCCTCTGGAACGGTCCTGTCCGTGTGCTGTACCATGAGTTACGTGTAGACTAGCCGCGTAAACAAATCGTCGTTGTGAGATAGAAAGATACTTCTCAATTTTTGGGGAATTTTTCAATGCAAAAATACAAAGAAAAATAGATAATTAAAAAAAATGTATATTTTCTTATTATAATAATTATGATTAATAGTAATTACTATCTTAAATATATTGTTGTTACTGCAAGAGTTCGCAAACGAAACCACATTTTTAGTTGCCAACTGCGTACACTAAACAAACTCCATTAAAATGAACAAAATGAAATAAAACTTACCATTTCTAGAGAAAATGTTGAAATTGATCCCCTTTAGCGCGGATACAGGCATGGCATCGACGCACCCAATTTTGGCAAATATTTCCCAAATTCCAGGTATTCCCCTAATTATGTCAGCAACTTCAAAGTATACGGTTTCGCAATTCTTCCACCGTAGCAATTGGAGTGTTGTAAACCAATGACTTCAAGTGACTCTAAAGATAAAAGTCCATTGGAGTTAGATCCGGTGACCGAGGTGGCCAGGCACAGGATCAAAGCGTCCAATCCATCGCTGAGGAAACATTTCATTCGAAATTGTCGTTACTTCTCGAGTACTGTGTGGAGGAACCCCATCTTCAAGATATAACATGCGTGCCCGAACTTTAATGCCACATCGTCCAATAATTCAGACAACCTGTTCTCCAAAAGTCAGCATATGTTGGATAGGGACCCACAACTACACCGCATATTATGCCAGCCTAAATATTTACCGAGAACCGATGTTGAAAATTAGTTTACTTAATCGCGTGAGGATTTTCATCCATGTGCATATTATAGAAATTCTCTTCATCACGGGCAAATGCCGCCTTATCTGTTACACAAACATGCAGGAAAGTATACTCGATTTGCACATTGCCGTAAAAACCATCTGCAAAAACGCATTCGTTGATCACAATCCCATAGTAAAATCTGTTAACTGGTTGCAGATGACAGGGATGCAACAGCTGGTACCTTAAGATGCGATGTACGGTACGAGATGAGATTCCTACTTGCTGTGCGACTCGTTGAGTACTAATTGTGGGGTTTTCGTCAAGATTTGCCAACACTACATCTTCAACATTAATGTTCACTTGCTGACCACGTCCTTCTCCTCGAGAACTAAAACTTCCCGTATCTCGCAGCCGCTGAACGCACTGTAGGATTGTATTTGCACATGGGGGAGGGTGGGTGACATTGTGGCTATCGTTCCCGGTACAACCTAGTCGCTGCGAGCGCATTTTCCCCGGCTACACCATACACTAATACCACATCGACACGTTCGGAAATAGTAAATGCATTGCTTTCTCGGTTCATTGTAAAACTAGTTTGTGCACAAACTAAAAAATTAAGCATAGTAAGAAATAAGAATCTCGTTTTTATTGTAATCGGCACGCTATTCTTATTTTTCACTTGTTTATAAAAATTACACTGTCACTTTCGTGGAATTACAAAATAAAAACTTTTGTCTGGAATCTTTCACTTTTTAACACTGATGAGTAAATGGACGATGCTTAATATTTAATAAGTAAGTGAATAATTAATTCAATACAAATACAAAATCAGATGACTGCACAAATTAAAAAAATTGAAAAATTAAATCAATTTTTAAATTGTTAAACAGCTGCCAAACTTTTTTCAGTATCTCAATAGTAAACATTCTGTGTCTTTTCGACAGACAGCGTACCTTCAAGTTCATATATTCATAATATATTTTAATCGCTAACAGTAGGTAGGTAGCAACCCAGTTCAGGTTATGTTTAATACAATAATTTTAATCATAACGCACACATTGTATTTGGTTTAAAACAAATATTTTTTAACTAAAATAAACGTACCGTTTAGTGCTAAATGATCTGTTATTTTAATGTACAAAAAAGACAAAAGAATTTAACATAAAAGTATTCACTTTAAACTTTATATCTTCAAAGCCAAATATTTCTAATGGAATTCTTCCCGATAACATTTGTAGCATGTTATTACAAATATTTTCTCAAAAGCATTGTTAGGCCTCTGCAAACCTTGATCTTGTCTATACTGGAAGGGCATTCAAGAATTAAGCAGCGAAATTACTTTCCATCAAATATTGTGCTCAGTTTATACATATACAGAGTGATTCAAAACTTATCCAAAAAAAATTCTGGATGTACAGGGGACTCTTACAAATACAATTTTGTAAAGAAAAAATCAAAAAGTGCAGTTCGAAAATGATTTAAAAATACACTTTTGCACGGCACTGGAAACTGGTCCACTGTAAAACCTGACCTGGCACAATGCAACCGTCAAGGCGGCAGTGATAAAAACGGGCAAAAACTTGAAAGAATTTCGCAAGGAAAAAAATAAAAGAATTTTAGAACACCTACTTTATATCAGCAAATTTAACTGATTTTACCGCTATTGTTATTATTAATTAATAAAATTCAATTGTGGTTTTAAATAATAAAATAATTTGACATACCTGATGTCACAATAACTGTTCAAAATTTTGTCCATCGACGTGTAAACACATTTGGGTCCATCTTACTCAGTTTCTACGAACTAACACAAATTCTGTCTTGTTTCACCATAACACAAATACTTCACCATAATACAAATGTTTTCTTGCTTTACCATAAACTAAAACAATATCCATCAACTCCGAGTTGCTATACACGCAAGCCATTTTTGACACTAACTACTAAAAAACTATTATAAACATCGGATTTCAGTATTCGGAGTAGCTGAGGACACATGGCTCTCCAGGCGTATTACGAATGACACTAGAGACTACAGTTGTCCAGGTATGTAATGGTTGAAAGCACTACAACTTCAATAATTTTTTTCTCGGAAACTATAAGGATTTTATAAAAAATTTTTTACAATATTGTCTCCATTTCTCATGCCGCATCTATTTCCAAATTTTTTTGGATAAGTTGTGAATCATCCTTTATACATATATACCTAATTTCATATTTTACTGCAAACTTATTGAAAAAAAAAGGATTACTTACTTTATTTTGACAAAAGTAATATAAGTATCTAAGTGAAAGTAAAATTAAATAAACAGAGAACCTATTACTTTACAGTTGTGGTTGAACAGTTTCCGAGCTGATTGCACCGTTGCCGATTTAGACCTAATATTTTTATTTAAATAATCTTGAAGAAAATGAATCACTTTAGGAAACTAATGAAGTAACAAACAGAACTGCTTCCCATTTATTAACTAGGAAATTAAAAGAGCAGTACGAAGTATCGTACAAACGATTTTTAGATCGATACGAACATAAAGCTCCTAGAATGTACAACTAACATAATATACAGGATGATGAAATGAAACTGTGTAAAATGGAATATATAATGAGACGCATGTCCGAAAGTTCGAAAATCCGCAAGCAGTTCAAGGGAATCATTTCCAGCACCATTTTCCTTTTAGTGGTTGAGTAAGAATTATTGGCTATCACTTAATTGGACCGTATATCATTACCAAATCGAATAGATAGCCTTCAGTATCTTGAATTTCTTCAAAATAAGCTGTCTGAAGATGTGTGTACGACAACAACCGATTCTTACTTGAGACTGTGCACCTTTTCATTACAGCAAAATGTTCGAGATTACTTTAATAAAGTTCAGAAAGTCCTGTGGATTAGACGTGGAAGACCGGTGGCATGGTCACCTAGGTTTCCTAACTTGAACCCTCTTGATAATTTTTATGGGAATTTTAAAAAAATGATGTGGATTGTATGGAAGTGGAAACTATTGATGATTTACGAGATAGTATTGTAGTTGCTGGTAATGACCTAAGGTTTATCATTAAATCATATGTCTAAATATTATTAATATAAAAACAATACTTGATATATTGAAATTCTTAAATAATATGTGGCTGTGGACCAGACATTATATCCTACAGTGTCTCTGTCCGCTGAATCCGAGACAAAATCAGAATTCCCGGATTGGTTCGTGTTTCGATCCTAACATCAAGTAGTTGGAAAAATACTGAAATTCACGATGTTAGAAATTCATGATATTACCTAGAATTTTTATTGAAAATTGTGTTATTTGTAAAGTATTTGTTTAATGAATAAAATATTGATGTTCATATTTTTTTGACAGGTACAAAAATATTCTTCAATAAATTAATTGATAACAGGATTCATGCAATAGGCAAGCGGTTCACCCCTAAAAAGATGCTTCTAAATGAAGGTAACCGACTAAATTTTTAAAACAAAAACCTGCAGCATGAAACTTTCTTTATTTTATAAAGTATATTTTTCTGATAATTTACATATTTTTTTTATATTTTTCGGCGTGGTCAGTCAATTGTTATAAACAAAAAAGTTGTAAAAAAAATACTCGCCGAATGGCTTTGAAAACAATCTACCAAAATAAACACTTTTTGTTCTTTGACAAAAATTCGAAAAATGCTGAAATGAAAAATTTTTTTCTCAAAAACTACTGAACAGAGATTAATTCTAAAAAAGTATAATAATCGGCAGATCTTCTATTTTAAGATATATTTTTTTGGTATGGGTCAATTATTTTATTGAAGGTCTAAAGCGAGTAAAAAATGTTTTTAAAGAAAATCATGATAAACATATTTTTGTTCATGTAGTGGAAAATGTTCTACGAAAATTTGTAACTGTTTGTCATCGAACCTAGAATGCTATGCAGTCTGTGTGTTCTCAGGTGAATGTCAGAATGTTCCATCCGAAATTGATGATGAAACGCTTATTTCAACTCAAGAACTTGTTGAAAATAACGAAAAACCTATTATTTAAAAATTAAATAAAAAAGAAATTAAAATACTTTTATTGCTCTTAATATTTTTGAAACATAAAAATAAAATAATTATCCTATATAATAAATTATACAATAACTTTTTTATTTTTCGAGACCGCTAGGTTAATTATTATTATTAGGCTAATTTTACGATTAAAAATCTTATCTTTAGTTTTGGTATAACTTTCAAGTCAATTTTAGCCATTTATAAAACCAAAAATCGAATATTTCAATTTTACTAATTACTTGCAAAAACCTTACTCCTGCTACAAAACCAAACAAAGTGATATTTGTACTGTTAACATATATCGATTAAAAAAAATCATAATAATGTTTATTGTAAATATAATCTAATCCAAGATATTGTAAAACGAAAATTTAAATTTATTTAAAGTTGTTATCATAATTTTCTTCAAAAGACTTTTTTACTCGCTTTAGAGCTTCGATAAAATGATTAACCCATACCAAAAAAATATATCTTAAAGTATAAAATCTGCCGATTATTATGCTTTTTTAGAATTAAACTGTTCAGTAGTTTTTGAGATAAAAATTCCGAAAGATTTTTTCACTTTTTTCACATTAAATTGTAAATATCTTGGAAACGAACCATTTTTCGACTTTTTGTCAAAGAACAAAAAGTGTTTATTTTATTTATAATAAATAACAGTTTTCAAAGCCATTCGGCGAGTAATTTTTTTTACAACTTTTTTGTTTATAACAATTGACTGACCACGCCGAAAAATATAAAAAAAATATGTAAATTATCAGAAAAATACACTTTATAAAATAAAGAAAGTTTCATGCTGCAGGTTTTTGTTTTAAAAATTTAGTCGGTTACCTTCATTTAGAAGCATCTTTGTAGGGGTGAACCGCTTGCCTATTGCATGAATCCTGTTATCTATTAATTTATTGAAGAATATTTTTTGTACATGTCAAAAGAATATGAACATCAATATTTTATTTATTAAACAAATACTTTACAAATAACACAATTTTCAAAAAAATTCTAGGTAACTTTCTAACATCATGAATTTCAGCCATTCGGCTTTGACCTCGCCGAAAAATATAAAAAAATATGTAAATTATCAAAAAAATACACTCTATAAAATAAAAAAAGTTTCATGCTGTAGGTTTTTGTTTTAAAAATTTAGTCGGTTCATGCCTGTTCTTTAATGCAGGTTTACGTCGAATGAGAGAGACTTTGTCAAGCGTAAAAACTATTTTTAATGTTACACAGAAATCTTAATATTATGAGGTTTATAAGTTTCTTCGAAAAAATTATATTCGCGCGATAAACGATGCTAAAAGAAACTCATATCAAAACTATATAAGTAATTCCACCATTAAGTTAAAAGCTAGCTGGAGTGTAGTAAAGTTTGAAAGTAACAAAGTACAATCCCAGCCTGTGTCTTCTACACTGATATCCGTGAATCAATTCAATACATATTTCACCAATGTAGCCAACAATATAAGTAAGTCACGTATAACCACGACTATATAAATACCTGGAGCAAAATTCAATCTTATGTGCATGCCAGTTTGGTTTTAGACCTGGGTGTTCTACGTCTAACGCAATCCATAGAATTGTAAGTGACGCAGTAGAAGGTTTTGAGAAAGGTGAGCATACAGCCATTGCTCTCTGCGATTTAACAAAGGCCTTCGATTGTGTCCCTCATGACCTACTAATTAAAAAGTTAGAACACTATGGGGTGAGGAGTTTGCCTTTGGATTTTTTAAAATCATATTTACAAAAGAGGTCTCAGTGCGTTGTAATTAATAACCCATCATCTCAATTCATGTGTATTAAGCAGGGTGTGCCACAGGGTTCAATTATGGGACCAATATTGTTTCTGTTGTTTATCAATGACCTTCATTACTTTATTGCAGCGAATAAATGTGTACTGTTCGCGGATGATACGACACTGGTCATATCTCTTGATAATTTTTTCTCTCTGAACCTACTCCTGGAAAAACTTGAAAAGAACGTAGAACAATGGTTCGTTGCTAACAAACTGAAACTTAATAACAGTAAAACTCAAAAACTCTATATTTCTTCGAATCGTGAAAATATAAAAGGCGAATGTGTTAAGTTACTCGGGGTAGTTATAGACGACAGTTTAAGTTGGTCCGGCCGTGTTGCATATCTCTTGAAGTCGCTCCCAAGCACCATTTTTTTATTACGACAGCTAAATAATATAGTTGATTTAAATACTTTAATTATGTCCTATTTTGCATTTTTTCATTCTCGCATATGCTATGCAGTTTTTCTGTGGGGCAATTGCAGACAATCTATAAAAATATTTCGCTAGCAAAAGAAAGCAATTAGAGTCATGGCTAATGTGATTAGCAAAGAACATTGTCAACCATTATTTCCCTTGGTATTTTACCCCTTCCTTGTTTATATATTTTTTTTCCAGGTTTTTGAAATTCATAAGAATATAACCAGATTTGCATTGCAGTCAGATATTCACAGTCATAATACAAAAAATGCTAATATGCTTAGAGCTGACGGCTTCCGTCTATCCAAATCAGCACATAATTCTTTAAATATGAAGCTTTATAACAAACTTCCATACTCTGTTAGACTCTTAAATATGACACGTTTTAAATTAGTAGTTAAGAAACAGTTGCTTAGGTTTTGCTTTTATACAGTGGAAGATTTTCTGGCGATGCCATATTACCAATAACATCTAATGTATGTTTTACTTATGTTGTGTGTAAGTTCTTGTTTTTTTAGTAATCTTATTTATGTACACATACTAGTTTTTATCTTTGTGTTCTTTTTTGTGTATTCTGACTTGCCATAAATGTACTATTGTATATCAAATGGTCAAATAAAGCTATCTATATATCTATCTATCTTTAGGGGTGAACCGCTCGCCTACAAGTTCAACTGGTGTAGTGTAATAAAATCATTAAATTTAACCATTTGCATCTCAATAGATAGTAATTTTATTACCATTCATTGGGAATTTATTTATTTATATTATTTGGTCTATTTAAGTCCAGTCCTGTGTTACTAAATTATGCAGCCCTTATCAAACTAAAATATCACATGCACATCCGCAAAATCGATTAACCCCGAACAGCGGGAGTTATTTTTAGTCCTATATATCTGCTGCATGAAATGGAAATAGTGCTTTGCACAAGATGACTGTTTCGATTGTTAAACGCCACCGCAGTCTAGCACAATGAATTATACGTCAGGTGTCTCCCTTTTTTCGCGCTGTGGGATTTTCATTTGTCAGATGCGACTGGAAATGTTCGACGTCTGGGAAGGGCGTTATTTATCTGTGTTTTGAGAGCATTTAGCTTCCCTGATAAATTTCATTTAGTTCGCAAACCACATTTGATACGTGTTTTTTATGCAAATTACTTGTTTTCATGTAAATTCAAACAGCATTTCACGCTGTGCGCTTTCAGTAAAAAAACAGACATTGTTTGCTGAAATGAAATACAGTATATCGATTACACATTAGAGGTTTTTGTATTGAAATAATAAAATTTATTTTAAAAATCTAAATTTGATATAGCAGCTTTTCCTTCTACTTAAAATTCATTATACAGGGTGATTTCAATTTAAATACAGAGACTGGAGAACTAGATTCATTATCAAAAAATAAGTAGAGTTTGCTCTTTAAACTTTTTCCTGCGGGACTCTGAAACTTTTTGGAAACTTGAACTCCCTGTATCTCGAATACCATGTCCCCCAGGAAAAAAGATCATAGAGCTGACTCTACTTATTTTTTGGCAACTAATCTATTCCTGCAGTTTCTGTTAAAGTGAAATCACCTGTATAATTTTCAGAATAACCATATTATTTTGAATCGCTTTTGCTCTTTGTGTTTCCTAAAGGTCCGGAATTTTTAATTTAAAGTTAAATTTCGAAGATAAAAGCATGAATTCCCACTTTTAATCCGAAATTTCGAATTTAAAGTTCGATTTACGAGCTTAATATCAGAATGTTCTGTTTAAAGTCGGAATTTCGAAATTAAAGTCGAAATTCCAAGTTTAAATTATGAATTTTAAGTTTGAATTTAAAATCAAAATTTCGAGTTTAAAGTCGTAAGTTTTTTTTAAATAAATTGTGGTGAATCCTCTACGCCTTCGTATAATATCTTGTCAGGAAATATAGAGTTTGTTTCGGCAAGCTGAATTTATCACTATACAGGGTGATCCATTAACGGCATCGAGCGGCTGTATATAGAAAACTAGACGTGCTACGGTTATGGGATAAAAAATCTATTAACAAATACGACCAAAACAAATTGATTTAAAATATTTTCAAGTTTGTAACTTCACCGTTAGGGGGCGCAAATGCTATAGTGTTACAGAAAATTATCGGTTTTTCGAAATTTCGCTTATATAACCTAAGTTGAAAATACATTTTTTGGATACACTGTTAAACCCTTCACAAGTTTTATTTGAACTTTTTTTTTTCTTATTACAATAGCAACGTCAGTATGAAGGACGCTATCTTGAAATTTTTAAATTGTCATAACTTCTAAATGCCTCAATCGATTTCAATAAACGATGGCTCATTTTTAAGAACTATTAATAAAATTTATTTTTATGATATAGAAATGAAAATATTGTTTTCCTGCGCAATGGTAGACGACGCTAATGAGAAAAGTTTTGTAATTGTCTCCGTTTACTAAAAAAATTAAATGCAACGATATAGGTTTTTTTTCATGGCTTTATAGACCATTTATTAGGGAAAACAAATACACAAACCGGAGGTCGATATCTTTTTTCGTTTTCAAGTTATTGCTAAAATAGTGAGGTTGTGTCCTCCTTTATTTAGTTCTCTAAATAACATTGACATAATCCAAGCCAAAATTAAATTGTAAAACTATACCAATCTTGTCCTTAAAAAGAATTATTGCTTTATTTTGAAATTTTTTTGATAACTGCAATATTTAATTTTTTTATTACTTCCAAATATTTGAGTAGTTATAAAGATTATTGTTTCTATAACGAGGCAGGCTATGCCCGATGAAAATAGACAACTGAAAAATTATGCCAAACGAAATGTGACAGCTCTTGCTACGTGCAAAATTAGTGTTATTTGTGTTGGAAAAGTAGACGAAAAAAAGTACTTTACTGTTTTCTCGTGGAAATGAACGGAAAAAAGTTATAAGCGAAAAACGTGAATTTACGTAAAAATTATACAATTAACCACGCTGTAAACAATCTTCCCCCCATTTTTATGATTGTGGAAACTAATATGTTATTGTACATAATATTTAGCATCTATAGTGATAAATTCAGCTTGCCGAAACAAAAAGTCGCGAAATGGTCATTTCCCAGCTCTTTTTCCTGGCCTAATCTCGTATAATATCAATTTGTTTCATTCATTCATTTAAAAAATTTTTAAGTATTTTTAGTAGGTACTTGCTGCTAAAAAGGTGTTCCAATATTCCGTGCAGGCGCTTTACTGATTTTTGAGCCAATATAAAAAGATTTAACTAAAGTGACCTCCATCTAAAGGTCATTGGTCAGAGGTTATCTAAACAATGACGTTAAAGTTTACCAAGACTTCAATTTCTTTAATTTCTCCGACTGTAAAATGCTTTCTAAATTTTAAATTAAATTTGGTACCTGTTTTTCGTTGACAATATTTGAAACATCAATCGAAGTAATTGCGCTTATTGAAATGAGAAAGATTCAACTTCCTTTCTTATCTTTTCATAAAGACGAGGATTTTATTTATTTACATTTTTTTATTTCTAATAGTGCCTCTCTAATGATTTTTTATGTTACTGTTTTAGCTGGAGACTTCTTGTTTGGTACACGCCTTTGTTTGAGTATAAAAAAGCTCTTGAAGAAAAAGCTGAGGTTGGAATAGTTTGACTTTTCAATTCTGTTTCAGGCATGATGTTTTGTTAAATTCATTTCTATTTTTGAGTGAATTTCTGTAGAGTGTAAGTCGTTTCACTGTCTTTATTCACAATTAATCCAATTTTCCACATTAACGCTATAAAATTCCATCAATCGCCTAGTCGTCACGTTCCTGATGTCTACGGCATAATGGCGTGTCCTCAACTCAGTTAAATAATTGAAGCTGCAGTTCGAGGAAGCAATTTACGTTTCCCCTAATGAAAACTCCTTGCTTTAACCCAATCATTTCAACTCCCTTAAATTTACTTAACCAATAACGTTCTCCAATACTTCTCCGAAAACTGTAACTGAAAGAAGTACTTTAATTAAGGTGTATAAGGTTTTCATTTCCATTTTTACACTAGATAGAAAGTTTATTTCAAGAACTTAAAAAATATAAAAGTTTTAGGCCCTGCCTCACAATGTATTTCCAAATTATTAATGCAAACAAATTAATAACAACAATTGTGGATATTTGGAAGGTCTATCTCTATAATTATAAGCAAAATATGGTTCCTTAAGTTTTCCGCAACTGAATCTGAATCTTATGTCTATTTTGATCGCACACTTGAACAATTTTAAAGGGGTATTTCATACAATTTTTTTTAATTGGGGCCTCCCCTAAAAACTTACAGTTCATAAAATGGAGATGATGTAAACTAGTTTATTTAAAGAAATAATTAAATAAAAATTTATAATTTAAAATAATTTTAGTAGAAATGATATTAAGTTTACACAAGTTGTTCAAAATCGCTTCCATTTTGAAGAATGTATCCATTAACTCTTTTCAAGAAATTAAAGTGTACACTTCTAAAAAAAAATTTTCTCAAAAACCAAGAACAATACAATATTTTTTTAAGAGACAAAAAAGTGTTTGAATAAACAAATGCATCTTGAAATATTATTTTGCTTAAGAAATCTGAAAGAATAAAAAGTTTGTAAAAAACATGGAGGGGGTGGTTTGTTTCATCCCCTTATAGCAAACCAGAAATGAATGAAAAATATGCTTGTAAAATATGATTTTATAAGAACTATAATTATTCCAAATTTTGGTTGCTTATTTGCAACAGTTTTTGAGGAAAATTAAAAAAAGACAGTTTACGCCATCCCCCTTTAATAAACGTAACTTTTTATGGGAGGCTCCAATTAAAAAAAATCATGAAAGGCCCCCTTTAAAATTTTCCAAAATTCAGGACTGCATTAGTTATAAATTTTGTATAATAGAACTAATTTAATAAGTTTAATAATTCCGGAAACTCTTGAAAGTCAATATGAAAATTTAAAATTAATTTAATTATACGTAGTTTTATTTTATTTAATAAAAAGAAAAATTATTCAGATTTGACAATGTGTTTATTTAAGTGTCCTTTAGAATTGATCGAAACTTAAATTCGTGTACTATTTTCAGTAACCTATTTATAGAATACGCGATACTTTTTATAGGACTGAGCTGACTAGAAAAGTCAATACTAATAAAATATTTATACAGTTAATTCAACAGTCAACAGTTAATTCATAACTCAAATGCCTATTTTCTTATATTTGTTTCATTTTCATCATTAGTCTGCTTTCCTGACAAATCTAAATTATGCGAATTATGCTCGTAAACCAGAAAGTTTTTTCTGCATCACTAAATAACTTTGTTATAATAAATAGACCAGTATACTAAAGCCAGCAACGAATTTTAGTCAATGGAATTTGCCGTTCATATTATGTTGATTAAAATTTTGAAATTTTTCGTAACAATAAGGAACGTTTATGATTTATTGTTCTACTCTAACAAATTGCGAGCTGCTCGCAAACGACTTCCACCATGACTTGAGCTTGTCAGGTGGGGATCGAGGTAACAAAATACGACCGCGAGCAAAGAAGCAATTCTTTGGAACTCTGAGCCAACTGACCTATGATGTGTAAGGATACTGTAACTTTCCTATATTTTGTTATGATAGTATGTGTGTATGGTTTTATATGTTAGCGCCAAAATAAATTTTGTTAGTTTTGATATTAATTTTGATTGGATTGGTGTATTGTGTATTGTCTATCTTTGCCCTATCTAGCTCTAGACTCTATCTCCGTAGTCGGTTCTATGTTCTAGCAAGAAACCACACCAAGCACAGCTACAAAAACAAAAGGTTTAGTAATAAATGTATTTATTAAAAAATATTTTTTTTTATATATCTCAAAATTTGTCACTCTACCCTCTTAAACACACTAGTCAATATATTTTGAAGTATTTTACAATGTTTATAAAGCCTTATACAAGAAGTTATATTGATAATATCATTAAATTAAATTTCATGCAATACTGGTTGCATACCTTAAGACACTGTAGTAATAACTTCTTGTTTAATACTTATTAATTTTCTCTACTATTAATATTTAATTCTACAAAGACTTGGCCAGTTTTAAATAGATATGAAGTGATTAGATAAATTTACTTAATAGTGAATTGGTGATTTACTAAACGTTTTATATTAATTTTTGTTTTCTGTATTATATATCGTATACGATTTTGTTTTTATTATAAAAGTACCTTTTTATACGTATAATCGTTAAAGATGTGTTGATTAACTTCTCTCCTTTACTTTGTTATCTAGATTCTTTCCTCTGCCAATGATATGTGGTTTACTTCCTATTCTCTTGACTTTCCTACTGGTCTATGGACTCTGCTACTGTTGTTCTGCGTTCCTTATATCTCCCTGGACCTGGTTTGTGGAGGATCCGCTTGTCTCGAATTTCGTAAATACCTTATTTCTCCAATTGATTATTTTAATTCCTTGTTTTCTCCTATTTGAATCTTTTTCCCTTTTCTTGCTTCTTAACTGCTTCTATTTCTCTCGGTTTTCTTTTCTTACTTTTAACAACTGTCGTTTTCAAAATTATTTTTGTAACTAATCAATAAATCCTCTTCTTTTCTTACTATCTTGATTTTTTTTTCTTTTTCTCTAAAGGCCTTTCCACATATCTTTGAACGTGTCCTTTTACTCTTATAATTCACTTCACTTCACTTTCTCTTATTCACTTATACACCTTATTCTACTTTCTTTACATTCAATTTTATCTTATACTTCAAAATATTTTTTTATTTTCTCATATTATTTGCCCTTTCTAATAACTACATAATCCTTGTGTATTCTACTTTAAATTTGACACTTTTCTGACATATATTTTAATTCATCTACAAATTGTCTTTCATTTTTAATATCATTTATTACCTCTTATTCTAACTTATTTTCTATCTATTTACTAACATGATAATCAACTCAATCATAAATTTTATAATAATCATTCCAACCATTGATTTTGCCACTTTGTCTTTTACATAACGATTTTAAATTTAAATTTTACTTTTATCCCATTAATCTGGTTTCATCTCAATATATATTCTTTCATTTCATAAGTGTATTGAACTCTGTTAAGTTTAAGCACATTGACTTACACCTGATACCTGCTGTGAATAACACCGACATCAAACAGAGACATAGAGTGCTGACTAGGGTTTCTGATTTCTCGGCCTATTTTTTCTCGGGTCTCGAGAATTCTCAACTAGGAATTCCCGGGAATTCTCGAATTCTCGAGAAATTTCTAAAACTTAAAAAAGTCATAATTTTGGTATTGCAATGCGAAATATAAACATGCTATTATACTTAACAATCATCATTAACATTTATTATTTATTCAGTATTTTTATTAATTACTTATGTTTCTACTTCTACTAACAAAACTAAATTAAACTTTGAGTTTCTTCTTAAAAACCTTTAACTTGTTTTTTTTTTAAACACTTTCAATATACTTATGTTTATTTCAATGTTTTTGAATCGTAGTTTTCTTCCAATAATAATTATTAATAATCATTAATCATGCAGTCTTTTAATTAAATAAATAGTAAATAAGGAATTTAACCGAAGAAATCTTAAAAAAAA
>NW_019416250.1:759091-775908 GCF_000390285.2 Anoplophora glabripennis
AAAATACACGCCCCTGAGGGTAAGACAATGAAGGCTAAACATACACAAAGAATTATTATTATGAAACATCTATGTTTTTCGTATAACGTATTCACGACAAAAACAAGTTAGATGTGAAACAAAGAAGTCGTTATATATATACGACAATATATACATATATATGCACTTATATATTTTTACATGTAATAAACAATGGGCAATCGTTAATAACAATTATAACAATCTTACGTTAGGAAAATATACGTCCCTGAGCATAAAACAATGAAAGTTAAACATACAAAGAATTATTATCATGAAACATCTATAACCATCACAATCATAATATTATATAGAACAATTAACAACAAAGTACTTAAAGAATATTACCTGCTAACTAATAACGGTTTAAACACTTAATTTTCCACTGCTTCTATATTTTTCGCACTACACTGATCGTCTTACTTTTCACTTCGCGCTATTCTCACTTCAACTACTTATCTTCGACTATCTAGGCTTCCTTCCAGAATTGCCCCACCTAGGTGTTTGTTTTTTTTTGTGCTTCCTTTTATCGACCGTTAATATTTCTTTTTCATTGTTATACAACACCTATGTAACAGGTGACGTCGAAGTTGATAAGATAAGTACGGTTTTGCACAATAGTTTATTTTAATTCCTAATAATATTTCAATTTTCTGTGTAACCCATTTGAATTAAATACTAATACAAACTGTCAAACAATAACAATGTTATCATGATATTACTACCTGTCACTGTCACGACCTACCATATATAAGATTGTCCATGAGTAATTGGCCTCACAAGGTCTAATTAGTGAGATTTACTTAAAATTCCTATACGCATTTTGGACTATATCAATGTCCGATATGTCAAAATATATTACAACTAAATCTAAATCCTTACGTAATTGGAAAAAGGCAGAAATGCCTGAAAGAAGTCTAACAATTACAAGATGTCTTATTTTCTTAATAAAAAAACATCATTTCGTTTTTTAATATTATCTCGCCTATTATTAGAGATGGACCCAACAAACCCTATATGACTATGCTCGACAAGGAACGTTCCATCCAAATATGTAAAAATATACAGGGTGTTCCATTTACATTAACAAAGTTAACATCCGCGGCCATTTTGTTTGAACTTTATTTGTTTTTCTACTATCATTTTCGAAAACTTCATAAACAATCGTGCAACTCTTGTATTTCACATTTTTGTATTTCACATTTTTGTATAACTCTCAAAACAAAAAAGTTAAAGGGGGGGAGTCAAAATATAGTGAATCACCCTGAACATTAAAAAAAAGAATCATCAAAGTAAACTAAAGCCTTAAAAACTTAAAATAAATAAATCATGAGCTGGTAGAGAAACTACTTTAACCGCTCAGTTATTTGTCGAGAAACGAATTGAAGCATGAACGAAACGAACTCCAGTCAAGAACTTGACGCGCGTGATTTTTAAATTTCTCGATTTCTCGACACTTTTTTCTCGTCTCGAATAAGGCCAAATTTCCCAGGAATTCTCGCTTCGAGAAGTCTCTACCAGAAACCCTAGTGCTGACATGCGCCACGATGATCTGGTGGCTGTGAATAAAACTGTAATTGACTGACTGTAATAAAATCTTCAATGATCGAAAGACGTGTACGTACAATGACGTAAACCTGGAGCCAACATTCTTTTGGGTATGCCAATTTAAAATACATAACGCACGATCTGTTTGAGTTGTTATTTTGTCTTTGATAATATTAAGATAAATTTTTAAGGAAGCAAGTTTATACTAAAATAACCTGATCTAAGCTGGTTTTCCATCCGAGGAGACCACTCTTAAAGTATGACCTATTCAGTTCTGCCATTCTGCATATAACAGAGCAGGAACTGGTTGACTTTTGGACTGTCAATAGCCTTTTTCAAAAAATAAAATACGGTACGATTTCAAAAAGGGTAGGTATCTTTTTGTCAAAATTTATTTGGAAATGTATCCTCAAAAAAAACTATGTCATAATATATCGCTGGATTAGGTGACAACTAACGAAATCTAGCAGATGGTCAAAAACGAATCCCTTTAACGTATTTACCACCCTCTAAACTTGTCATATGTACTGTTTAATTAGTATTTTTATTAGATTGTTTATACAGGGTGTCTCGAAATTCATGCAACAAAATTTGGACATAGATTCTTAACACAAATTTAGAGGACCCGTATTTTTTCATTTTGCCAACTGGCTCCCTCTTTAGGAGTTACAGCCCCCTGAAATCTGCCCCTAAAAAGTCTTTTTTATATCTCAAAACCATGTTGTACGAGAATCACTAAATTTGGTACACAAGGGTTTTTATGACATGTGGAATCTCACAGTGCTACTCTTTTTGGAGAGAAACCCCCTTAAGACACTTTTTCGTGAGCCCTCTTGTCTTTGGAACCAGAAAAATTTGGTCGCAAATTTGATTTTTTTTTTAAATTATTAGTTAGTTAGAAAGCCATTGAATTTAGAAACACTTTTGTCTCTTGATATTTGTTTCGAAAAACGCAAGTTTTTGAGGAAAATTGCGAATCACGATATGCATTCGATCACATTTTGATATTTTTCTCGAAAACATTGCGTTTTACGAAAAAAATATAAAGAGACAAAAAGTTTCTAAATTTAATGGTTTTCTAGTGGACAGATAATTTTTAAGAAATTTAAGTATGCGACCAAAGACACGGGGGCCCACGAAAAATTGTCTTAAGGGTGTTCCCCGCCCATCAGATTCCACATGTCATAAAACCCCTGTGTACCAAATTTAGTGATTCTCGTACAACAGGGATCTGAGATATAAAAAAAAAACATTATTCTTAGGGGCGGACTTCAGGGGGCTGTAACTGCGAAAGAGGGGCCAGTTGGCAAAATGAAAAAATACGGGTCCCCTAAATTTGTCTTAAGAATCTGAGAAAAAATTTTGTTGCATGAATTTCGGGACACCCTATTTAAATATTTGCTAATGTCTAATATTGACTTGAACACCGAATAAAAGTGATTTGTAGATATATTTCTAATTGATTACAACTATTGTCACTATCTCTCTATCTATATATTACTACCTCTCTATCTATTTATTTTATCGTCTTTTGTATACAGGTGGTCCAGATTTTAATAGACAAACTTCGGGAAAGTAATAAATAATGAAAATTAACATTACTTTCTACTATGAACATAGGCACAGATAGCCACCGTTTATGAATCAGGGCGTTGAAATTAACAAAAATAAAACATTTTTTTTAAATAACTGGAAAACCGTTTCATCAAATTATTCAAATTTGGTATAAATTTTGTTTTCGAATATTTCTTCTAGTTCTATATGCACACAGTCCAAATTAAAAAACTAATGGCGAAGAAACAAGGATGTCGTTTCCTTATTTAAAGTAAAATAGCCTCTTCGATGTAAACTAAAAAATGATGTTTATACCGTTCTTATGGCAAATAGAGACCAGCTAGTGAAAAGGCTAAATGGAGCACTAATTTAAAGCAAAATCCAGTCTTAATCAGAGCTGCTGTGAATTCTATAACCAAAAGATGCCAAAAGTGCATTGAGTTTGGAGATGGACACTTCGAGCAATTGATTTAATTTATTTACTGTGTACCAAATGTCAATTATTGTTTTTAATGTATTTCTTTTAAAATCACAAAAGAATTGCTGAAACCTTGGTATATACACTAAAAAAAATTACTGGAAAAAGTTATTGATGCATGTTTTTAATATACAATGCTAACTGGCGCATTCGCCAGTAATTGAAATTGTTCAGCGAACAAATATTTTGTTGGTCAGCCCAATCAGCTGATTGGGAATATTGAGCAGGTTTTAATACAGTTACTAAAGGCCGTTCAGCGAATTGTTTGATTTAAGGAAGTTTGACCGATCTAGTCCGACCATTCTATTTTAGTGTAGTGAAAGAATGTCGAAGACTTTGTGGAACTACGAAACTACCCTATCCGCCGTTTTTGAGGGTACTGAATCCAAATTTGAGGTCCGTTAAATTTCTAACCCTAAGCATCCTTCGCAATTGACCAAAAACTACCCCGGAGCCCAAAGATGAAGTTCCATTTTTAACTGCATCACTTTCTTGGGAATAACCGCATTCGACTCCCGAGTTAGAAAGACGGAAAATTTCAAAGCACGCCCCTTCCATGGTAAATTGTTACAGTAGTTCCTATACCTTTATTGGCTTATTTTTTTTCTTGGAATTCTATCTATTGTACGGGCTGTATAATGGTTAAATAATCGTCACTCCTCGGTTATGATCATAAAATTTCCGACGGTCTGCTGTGCAGCGATTATTACGCTCCTTCTAGTTGGATGAGGATAGATAATAGAGATACATGTTTGTGGGATACATGACCATACCGCGTTGTGTGAAGTAGAAAGTTATGTAAATATTTACGATTTACCATAATTTTTAATATTTAAATTATATTAGAATCTCAGCTTGTAATTACAGTTCTACAATAACATTTCCGAAAACTTAACGTCATATGTTTGAACTGATACAGAGTATATGTATAACAGTTTAACACATTTTATTATTATAAAACTTATAACGATTATGGAACACTTTAATAACAGTTATAGCTATCATTTCATAAAGAGTATAAATGACGTTATATGCTAGTTGTACGATAATTTATTAAAGAATATGGTTTATAGTCACTATCCAACTGTTTTATCAATACGTGTTATATATCCAATATTCATTCACCTGTCTATCTGTCACATAGAGTAAACAATGTTCTTATAATGAACTTAGAATTCTAGTAAAGAATTTCTTTCGGTGCAACAGAAATATCAATCAAATGTTATGTCATGGATTTTTTTACCAAATATACAGATACTTAACACTGAAGTATCTTGTGTAAGCTTACTACCCTAATAAATAAAAAAACGTATCCTTGCTTAATATCTTCTGTCTTCATAAATTAGGATGGTCTTGTCCGGCTTACTTCACAAAATAAATTACTCGTCGGTATCGAGACAGTCTGCCTCGGGTCAAACTTTATATATTGCCAATAATCTTGTCCGCAATCCCTAGGGTAACTTTCGTTATTCTTAATCTTTCCACGTATTTCATGAAGAAGTTAAATTGTGTCGGTAGAAAATAATCTTTTTAAGTATACCATCACGAGCTTATGGGGTAGAATAATGGAGAGTGTAGTTCATGATTGGAATTTAAACTAAATCTATGTTCACGCAATTATTTTGGAATTAGTAATATAATTTAGTACACATTTTGCACATTTCGTATGTAAAAATATTAAAAGGGTAAGAATATACAGGGTGTAAGTGATGAAGTTCAGCCAAACTTTAATGGCGTATCCTACCGATGAAAATAAACAACTTTTGCCCTATAAAAATGCCCTTGTTAAGATGCTTTCTGACGGAGGTACAGGGTGTTGAAAGTTTCAAATATTTATATAATTTTTCCTGTAACTTCACTGGCAAAAAAGATTTAGTGATAAAATTTGGGGGATGGCATTTTTTAGTAGGGATTATTTTTTCATGGATAAATTCCAAAATATACTCCAGTGGCATAGTTATTGGGGGAGTAGAAGACCTTTTTTAAAAAAAAAATCATACGCCATACTGGCTTTTTAAATAATTTTAAATGTTTTTAAAATGTTCAATCAATGTGTGGCAATTTACCATTTTTTATTGATATCTAGATTTGTAACAATAAATTCAATACCTAATAAGTCGTCAGTGCCGCGAAAAACAATTACTACGAGGGCTATTTGCCTCTACCGGCATTGAATTACATATTCGCGACACTCATTACAACAGCTAGGATCGCTCATCAGCGGGTCCCACCAGACACAGACCGGTTTCGGACTTATTAGTCCTCATCAGTGTGTCATAGATGAACAACCGATGAACGATCCAGCTGTTAAAAGTCGTTAACTCCCGACAAGAGGTACATAGTACGCGAAGCACAAAGGCTCCATCTATCGCGCTGACTTCCACTATGCCATTCAAATGGCTACTACGGTGAAAGCGACCAGCCAAAATTTCCCAGGTACTTTATTGCACGAATGTCGCCTATAGAGGGCGAAACACAATATAAGTCGTCAGTGCCGCGAAATCCTATATAGGCGACATTCGTGCAATAAAGTACCTGGTAAATTTTAGCAGGTCGCTTCCACCGTAGTAGCCATTTGAATGGCATAGTGGAAGTCTGCGCGATAGATGGAGCCTTTGTGCTTCGCGTACTATGTACCTCTTGTCGGGAGTTTACGACTTTTAACAGCTGGATCGTTCATCGGTTGTCCTACCTATGACACACTGATGAAGACTAATAAGTCCGAAACCGGTCTGTGCCTGGTGGGACCAGCTGATGAGCGATCCTAGCTGTTGTACTGGGTGTCGCGAATGCAATTCAAAGCCAGTAGGGGCAAATACCCCTCGGAGTAGTTGTTTTTCGCGGCACTGACGACTTATATTGTGTTTCGCCCTCTATAGGCGACATTCGTGCAATAAAGTACCTGGCAAATTTTAGCAGGTCGCTTCCACCGTAGTAGCCATTTGAATGGCATAGTGGAAGTCAGCGCGATAGATGGAGCCTTTGTGCTTCGCGTACACAATACCTAAAGTTTTTGAGAGATTTCAAAACACTATACAACATCACAAGAATTATTCAAAATATAAAAAAATAATATAAATATTTGAAACTCTTAACACCCTGTATCTCCGTAGAGAAGCGTCCTAACAAAAATTGTTATAGGACAAAACTTAATCATTTTCATCGGTTGAATACGCCACTAACTTATTTGATAAAATTTATAACAAGGTAAATAACACAACCCCACAAAAAGAAAGTTCTGTACCAGGGATATGAGTACCTACATAGTTCTTGTACCTATATTTTTTTTGCAAAATCCGAATCCGTAGCTCAAAAAAAAACGAACTATCGAGGCATTTTTTAGTAAAACGCTAAAATAGGATGAAATAGTGAGGACAAGGTAAAGCTTTTTAATGAAAAGCAACAATTTATAAATACATTGAGAAAACATTTTAAATAAATTATTTTAAGCATTGGAAAGAAATATATGCAAATTAAATCCACACCCACCCCTACGAAGGGATTAATTCCACGCCCAATATCAATTAACGAATGTTAGTGCAAAACAACGTGAAAAACTATACCTTTGTATTTTATACGGTCAAATATATAAATGTAGATTGATATATAACATAACAAAAATATGTAGGTCTCAGCATTTTTCACGGTGCATCCGATGGTTCTTGAGGTCAAGGTCAAGTTTCAAGGTCATATCAAGATCAAATGGTTGTTTTTTTCAATGGCGATCCTCCTTTTCGACCCCGGAAATGGAAAGAGCAGAAAATTCGGCATCCGAATATGACATTGACCGTGACCTCAAGGTCAATAGTCAAGGTCATTTCAAGGTCAAATGTTGATTTTTACTGTAATTTTTTATTTTTAACTACGGAATCGGAGGGAGTGACAGTCTGATCGATTGAGGTAAGAATATTTGAATAAAACTAAGACATTCTATCTAAAATATTTGTTTAAGCTTCCTTGTCGAATAGCATATTAACAAGTTGTTGTAAGGTCCTCCAGGATTGAATGATATTTAATATTTTCCACTTTTTTTGGGTAATCGATATTCCTCCACTTTCTTTTAATATACAGAATATTGTATATTCAGGAGCGTACGCAAGGAGTCCTAAGAGGGTCATGCCCTTTTCAACTACTTATTTATTTGTTTGGTTGTTTGTTTGTTTGCTTGTTTGTGTGTTTGTTTGTTTGTGTGATTGTTTGCTTGTTTTGTTTCTTTGTTTGTTTATTTATTTATTTATGTAAATAATTTTATAAAATATAACGAAGACATATAAAAAAGATTAGAACGTAAGAAATCCAAATGAAATACAAAAAATGTAAAAGAAAAATATATCAAAAATTACAGCAGCATACACAAAAAAAAACTCCAGTGCGAAGATGTAGACTCCGGTAGTGCTACTCATTTTGATGCAAATAATCGATAAAACATATTCTTAGTCAAAGTTTGATTTTTAATATTTACGGTTGACCATTTTAATTAATAGAATTAGGCATACGAAAAAACCAAACCCAAAGATCTGACATATCATTTCCGACGTATTTTGACGTCAGTCAATATCTTGTAAAATCTTTATTTGGGATGAAAACGGACACAAAATTCGCTTAATCATAGTCCAAATTTGATGTTGCTCTACATATTCTGAACATACCATTTTCGACGTATTTTGACGAGTTGAAAACGATCCCGTAGTCAAAAAGTACTATCTTACTTATCTGAAAGTACTAAATACATATTTTTAAACTGTTACATTTTTGGAAAAAATTTTCGGAAAAAGTTTGCCCAGTTCAAAGAGGAGTATCGTTTAGACATAACACTTTCCTACCCCTACCCATAATGATTTTTTATTTTTTTCTTAGAGTCGTTAGAAATCACATAGATTTTTATTTGTTATGTTCCAATATCATATGTCATATGTTTTTTTCTATTTTTACAAAAACAAATTCGAAGAAATAGTTACAAAAATGGCCAGCAACTTCAAGAGTCTAGGCTGTTTAATGAATCTGAAGTTAAGTATATTTCCTCGATTCACACCTCGATTACTTTCCAGACAACCTCAAAGAAATGGAAAAGTTATATCAAGGAAGATGGAACGCAAATATGTTAGCTGAGTATTGTTGGAAACTGAAAAGGAATATACAGGAAATTGAAGACGTAGAAAAGGAAAAGACATCATCTTCGCAGATCATTTGAAAACAAAAGAGTAAGATATTCTAGAAAAAAACATAATGTCGTAAGTCTGAGCAAACCAACCGAAGACACCTTCTTTGGCTAAATAGAGCGATTTTTTGGTCCGTTTTCACTCTAAATATTAATTTTACCAGATAGGTGCATAAATTCTGAGTACAGTATCGTTTTCAACTCATCAACATCTGTTGGAAATGGTAGTAAGATTTTTGGGTTAGGAATTTTTTGCCTGATATTGTATTAATTAAAATGGTCAACGCTAAATATTGGGAACCAAATTTTGACTAATTGTAAGAGCGCCTTTTATAGATTATATTACACAGGTCAACATTTTATCTAGGCACGTGCACGGGAATCGAATATGGTGTTTTAGGGTTTTTGGGGCGCGCTGATTACGATGAGCGGTTAGGCTTCATCACGTCAAGTTCAAGGTCATTTGACGGTCAAACGGTCAAAAAACCTTCAAATAATCTGAAAAAATTCACGGACATGTTTTTGAGGTCGCTGATTTCGAATCAGGTGTTTATTTTTACTTTGCATGCATCCTCGAGGTTATTCAAGGTCATCTCAAGGCAGGTATTCTAGTTAACACAATTGTGCATTTCGCAGATTGAGATTGTTATCATGTTATGCATTAATGAAATTTATACCAGAAAATATTCTTGGGAAAATGACTGTAGATTTCACGTAAAAAATCCCTTAAATGACCTTGAGATGACCTTTAATGACCTCGAGGAAGCGTGCAAAATAAAAATAAACACCGGATTTGGATTCAGCAACCACAAAAACATGTCCATGATTTTTTTCAGATTTTTGGAAGGTTTTTTGACCATAACCTTGAAATGAGGTCGACTGACCTCAGATTCAGATTCAGATTTAGGGTCCTCGAAAACATATGTATGAATTTTTTCAGATTTTTCGGATGGTAGTTTTTTTGGAAGGTTTTTTGACCGTTTGACCTTCAAATGACCTTAAACTTGACGTGATGGAGCCTAACCGACCCGCTCATCGTAATCAGCGACCCCAAAAACCCTAGGATACCATCTTCGATTCCCATGCAAAAGCCTAGATAACATGTTGACCTGTGTTATTGGTATTAAAATGAGTAGCACTACCGGAGTCTACATCTTCACACTCGAATTTTTACACTTCATTTTTTTTGTGTGTGACGGTGTATGAAAAAAATTTAGAATATATCTAATTTCAACTAAGTAGAAAGGGAACATGCACTGTTAATAAATTTAGATTTGCAGCTACAAATATCTACCTCATTATACATATACCTATTACAAATTGATTTTTACACTTGCCAAAATTGGAGAATTACTATGGACAACAGTTCTAAAACTAGACAAATGATGTACCGGTACTTGATACGATCGAGGTCAAAATAATATCAGTTCCTCATATAAATTTTTTTCATACGGGCCATCGTTAACAAGTTACGGGCCCTCAAAGGTGAAATTTAAAAAGTTATTTTTATTTACAGTCCCTAAATCATTAACTTCAGCATGATGTAAATTTGGTGATCGATAACACATGCGTATAGCTTGTTTTTGATGTTGTAAGTGAAACTTCATTATACCCAGAACGCCAGGAACGGACTATGCCTAATGGTTAACAACCCAGAATTTTTGTACAGATGACGATCGCAATCTGACTGTATCAAAAATAAGTTGCCTGAAGAATTTGCCAACGATAATACCCTCTTGGTTCAACTCGGTAAAATTAACAGTTTACGAAATATTTGTGAGTTTGTCACAGTGCAAATCGAGCGGCGCCTCCACCATTTTTTGTTTTTAATGTTTAATTGTACTTAGTTACTATGTTGGAAGCATACGTATTTTTAAAATAGGAGCCGAGAAAATCTTATTGACTGCTAGTTAATTTTAATTAACAAAATTTGGCAAACACACTTTACACATAACACAAAATAGAAAAACAAAACAAGAATAAAAGTTGAAAAAATAATTTAAAAGAAAGAAAACTATCAAATACATTTTCAGTATGGACATTGGACACCTTCCACCTCCACACACATTCAAGGCTACGACTGTTATTTGTTTGTACACGAAAAAGGGTAATAATTTAATAAGTTCATATGTTTGTGAGGAACTTCTGAATGGATATCGATATCTGGAGTTTTTGCAAAATAATTTGCAGCTACTATTAGATGTTCGATTAGATACCTGAAGAAACGTTTGGTTCATGCACGACGGGGCTCCTCCCCATTTCAATATTGATGTACGAAATTATTTATCTATTGTGTTAATAATAAATGGATTGGGAGAGGGGGCCCAATTTCATGGCCACCAAGTTCTCCAGACTTTAACCCGATGGACTTCTTCCATCGAGTGTACACAACCCCAGCACATTGTGATAATATTAAACATACCACAGAAATGCTTTTTTGTGTACAAACAAATAACATTTGTAGACTTAGGAAGTGTGTGAAGATGGAAAATGTCCATATTGAAAATGTATTTTGATGGTTTTCTTTTTATTAAATAATAACTTACTTATTCTTATTTTGTTTTTGTATTTTGTGTTATGTGTAGTGTATTTGTCAAATTTTGTTAGAGAAAATTACAGTAGCAGACAGTAAAATTATCTAGGCTTTAAAAATATGTACGGTTCTAACATAGTAATTATGTCCAATTAAAAATTAAAAACAAAAAATCACAAATATTTCCTAAACTGTTAATTTTACCGAGTTGGACTAAGAGGGTATTATCGTTGGTAAATTCTTCAGGCAACTTATTTTTTATGCAGGCAGATTGCGATCGTCATCCATATAAAAATTCTAGGTTGTTAACCATTAGGCATAATCCGTCCCTGGCATTCTGGGCATAATGAACTTTCACTTATAGTATCAGAAACAAGCTGTACGCATGTGTTATCGACCACCAAATTTGCATCATGCTGAAGTTAATGGTTTAGAGACTGTAACTAAAAATAACTTTTTAATTTTCACTTTTGAGGGCCTGTAACTTGTTAACAAAGGCCTGTATGAAAAAAAAATATATATGAAGAAAATATTATTTTGACCTCATCTATTTGTACCCGACCTTTTTTGAATCAAGTACCGGGACACCCTGTAGAAAAACGTGAACGGATGCAAAAATATGGCAAACATACCTTAGTTGATATAATTGACAAGCTCAAGAGACATTCAGGCCGAGTATGTATCCCATTTTATCATAATAACAGTTATGTTATTTCAGGAATGCTAACGTTACCTGTTAAGATATAACATGCATGTTATTGAGGAATTAAGACCATTTTTAGCAAATACTCGTATTGCAATTTTGTTGTTTTTTGAAGACGCTTTTGTGTCGACATTTTTAATAATAATTATGCAAAATTATTATAAACAAGAGTCAGTATTAGACAAAAACACATATAACTGACAGATGTCTTTTAGTTTTTGAAACATGAAACAAATGCAAACTCATAAATAATGGATAAGTACAACATAAAATAGTTTGTAACATGTTATCTTAAATTATAACAGAGTTTCTTAAAGGCAAGGAATTTGGTGTTGCTATAGTTTAACGTAGGTGTTATTTGTCTAATGAAAATGAACGGCTTGTTAAATTTCCATTTACTTGCCGGTTTTATAAACGCACATCGAAGGTAAGTTGTAAAATTTAAGTAATTAGGTAGTAATATATACTATAACGTACGTATATATAAGTATTTACCCTAAAATTATTGTTAGGTTAAATCAAACGAAGAATCTAACAAGGAAACTACCCTAACCCGAACTCTCCGATTTCCCATATTTTTATATATGTTGTAGACTCGGTTGTAGAACATAAAAAATTAAATGACATATTTTTTTTATCGGCGGAAAAACATATTTAGGGGGTGAAATACATCCTCAAAGTTCACCCCCCAAAACAGTTTTTTCTAAATATCTGGGGTTCTAATCAATATTTTGGAATGAAAAAAAATGTAAATTGCTTCTTATAAAAAAACAAATGTTTCACATTAGATTCCGTGTTTGGAGGCTGCTACCCTTATTTTTTATTTCAGAAAAACTATATTTTTCAAACATTTTTTATATATATAAAAATTCATATTAAAAAAAATAAAAAATATGATTTATGTAAAGAAATTGACAAAATAAAGTTCTCTTTTTAGGGGGTGAACAACCCTCTAGTGTGCTAAAAATGTCTGTACGATTAGAATTAACATTGCAAAATAAAAAGTTTTTACTTTTTCTCTAATCATACGAATAATTTGTTCTATTAGCCGCAAACAGATTTAAACGGATGCAAACTACCCCTCATGGTCACCCCCAAAATATTTCTGTGACATCTCAATATTTTGAAATGAAATAAAATGGAAATTACTTCTTTTAAAAAAATAAAATGTTTCACAAGTGATTTCGTGTTTGGGGGTTGCAACCCTTATTTTTTATTTCAGGAAAACAAAGTATATTTTCAAACATTTTTTATATATAAAAAATTCATATTGATTCAAAATATTAAAAATAAGTATGATTTATGTAAACAAATTGACAAAAATAATTTCTCATTTTAGGGGGCGAACAACCCCCTAGTAATCCCCTAGTGTGCGAAAAATGTTTTAACTTTTTCTCTAATCATACGAATAATTTTTTCTCTTGGTCTAAAACGGATTTAAACAGATGCAAACTACCCCTGATGTTCACCCCCAAAAACAGTATATCCGTGATATCTCGGATTCTAATAAATATTTTGGAATGAAACAAAATGGAAATTACTGAACCCGTTTATTGGGGGATGAACAGCAGGGGTAGTTGATGAACAGCAGGGGTAGTTTGCATCAGTTTAAATCCGTTTTAGACCAATAGAAAAAATTATTCGTATGATTAGAGAAAAAGTAAAAACTTTTTATTTTAAAATGTTAATTCTAGTCAGCACAGAAATTTTTCGCACACTAGGGGGTTGTTCACCCCTTAAAAAGAGAACTTAATTTTGTCAATTTATTTACATAAATCATATTTTTAATTTTTTTTAACAAATATGAATTTTTTATATACCTATAAAAATTGTTTGAAAAATATAGTCTGAAATAAAAAATAAGGGTAGCAACCCCCAAACACGAAAACACTAATGAAACAACTGGTTTTTTATAAGAAGTAATTTTGCATTTTGATTCGTTCCAAAATATTGATGAGAACCCCAGATATTTAGAAAAATCTGTTTTGAGCAGGGGCGAACTTTGAAGATGTATTTCACCCCTAAACATGTTTTTCCGCCGATAAAAAAAATACGTCTTTTAATTTTTTTTTGTTTTGTGTGGTTTTTCCCCAAATTCATGCTCAATAAATTAACTTTAGTAGCAAACTGTTGTCATAAAGCATTAATAAGTTTTAATTGTGATGGTTTCGTTCTGCCGGTAGTCGTAGTCTGTTGTTATGAAACATGAAACAAATACCTACAACGTAGAGCGCAAACTCGTAAATAACGGATACATACAACATAAAATAGCGGCCATGTTCCGTTTCATTTCATTACAATTAAATAACATGTCTGTTTGATGGATACTTATGTTATTACGGCATGTTATTTAAAAATGTTATTTCTAACATAACATTTTAACGTAAATGGGATACATACTCGGCCTGATTATTTAATTATTTAAACAAATACGGAACAGAGTAGTATTTACGATGCAGTACAACTCTGGTAAGCCAAACAATACATCATTGGAAAATTCAAAAGTTGGACATACTCTCTTACCATTATTCTCTGTTCAATGTATGAAATTAGGTATATTTATTCAATTTTACCTGAACACTAACATTGTAAATCATCAAATAACTCCCCCAAATACTCCAATATTGCACTGTAGAACATTTTTATGATAACGATTCTTGTTGAAAGTGAGCTGAAATGTGTCTCATTTTCTGTTTGGTAGACTACATCCACGTTAAAAATACAAAGGATAACAATTAACCTCCATAGAAAGATTAGGATAACGTTGTTTACGTTCATCAGCTCCCTTTTACCTTACTCTAATTGTCTGCGAAAACGTAAGCGTCCCTAAACTTTTACGGCTGTACCGGCACAACAAAAAATAAATTGAATTTTCCGAAGCCGTACAAAGTTGGAATCACACACATTCATTAGTGTTTTGTAGTCCTATTAAAACTTCTGACAGGGGATAATAACACGCGTCAGGTTATTTTGTTCGTTACGTTGAACAAGGGTAAATTCAATCGAAATTAATCGAGAATTAATCTACGAAAACGTTGGTCGCAAAACTTGCGTACGCAATCAAATTATTTTCGAATATTCGAATTTTGTGAGTAAATTAGATATGCACGATATACAACCGGAAATAATTGTTAAGAATTCATTCAAGAGAATGAACATAAGATTTAAAGAGACTGTTGTCGTGTTACCGAAAGATTGGCTTTTCCATTTGACAAGTTAATTCGGGATATCGTGGAACTAAAAGATCGGACTGTTCAGCTATCTGCGGATCTCGATTAGTTCTTTGGATTTGCCAGTCTTTTCAACCTTCCACACGTTGGTTTCTGTATGATTGTTCACGCTCTATTTTGAGTTCGGAGGCACACTTAGGGAATTCACTTTTTCTTAGCTTCTAATTTTGGATTTCTGAAGGTTTCGACTGACCCTGTATAGTTTTCTCCACTGATTTTAAGGAGCACTTACGTTTTAGGAGCTTTTTCCACTACACCTCGTAGGAGGACTAGTGTACGGTAGCTTCAAGGTTGTTGTTTAAAACAGCTTTAGTGCTGTGTACTCTTTGAAATTCTACAGCGTAGGTAGGAGTGACTTAGGCGGGAAACTTGAGGAGTTTCGGGAGCGTTAGAGCTCGTTTGTGATTTTTTGGGAGAGAATCTAACTCGGGTGTGAATTTTTGGAGAGAATCTATGTCGGGTGATTTTTTGGCGAGAATATAACTCGGGATGATTTTCTGTAAGAGAATCTAACTCGGGGGTGATCTTTTGTGAGAGAATCTAACTCAAATATTTTAAGTAAAATTTTATTTATTATTTATTCTGTGTAAAATATAACAATCTTATATGTACATGGTCTCAGTTATACAATACGAAAGTGGAATGAGCATATGCTATAAAAATTCAATAGCCAGTACACACTATGGTCAGGATTCCGTTCGTGCTTAATAGACTGCAAATGTCCAGGGTTGACGTTCGGTCACCAAGTAGATTTTGGATCTGGCGTTTCTTGGTTAAGCGGGTTGGATTATGATCTCTCTGGAACATTGAATCTTCCTGGGTTTCTCAGATTATCGATGGAGGGTGTCGTGTCGATTAGGTCCGAATTTCGTAATATTCGGAAATATTTGGAATTTCCGAATTCGGACCTAATTTTTGGTGGCCGCACGCAAATCGTGTTGTCGGGGATGAGAATTACTGCACCGGGGTAGTTTGTGCTGCGTGCATCCGTTTTTGGGCGCGGTGACGAGAAAATTTGGAAACATCGGCGTCATTCAGAAGGCGACTGTTGACGGCATTGGCTTTCGTCAACATCGATCACCGTAGAGAGTGTTTTATGGCTGCTTGGACTGGTGTGGGATTGTTTACAAATGCTGACTGAACTGGCCAACAACAATACAGTCAGACTGTGTTGGGTTCCAGGGCACAAAGGCATTTGTGGAAATGAGAAAGCGGGTGAACTTGCTAGGAAGGGATCCGAGACAGAGTTCATTGGCCCGGAGCCCTTCTGTGGCACATCTCCCAGTGTGGTCAGGCGGGCTCTGGGCAAATGGACTGAGACAGAACACAGGAAATACTGGACTTCAAGGCCAGGACATAGCCATTCCAAGGAGCTTATGGAGTATCCTTCGAATGGAAGAGCGATTGAGTTACTGAGCTTGAACAGAATCCGGCTCAGGAGAGTGACAGGACTCATAACGGGACACTGTCACTTTAGGAAACATCTACATAAGCTAAAGCTTGTAGACAGTCCGGTCTGCCGAGGATGTGAATCGGCGGATGAAACTTCTCTGCATATCCTGGGCGAGTGCCCGGGATTTGCACGTAGCAGAATG
>NW_019416250.1:776175-829048 GCF_000390285.2 Anoplophora glabripennis
AGGAAGAGGAAGAGGAAGAGGAAGAGGAAGAGGAAGAGGAAGAGGAAGAGGAGGAAGATCATTTTGATTGGTTATTATAGTTGTTTGATAAATGAGCCCGTGTGACAATTAATACAGAAGGAATGTGCATTGAATATGTTGTAAGACAATATATATTTTAAAACAATAAATATACTTTTATACTTTAGAACAATAGATATACTTTATACTTTAGAACAATAAATATATTTAAAAAAATTAACAGGCTTATCCTTTCTTTTTCCAACCGAACTTTTTAGATTGAATTTCGTCTCATGATTTTCCATTAATTTATATTCATCATCCTTAGAAGATTAACGCCCTTCCCAAAAATAATCAAGAAATAGTCATCGGACGCATTTGGCAGGGTCAGATTCGGAACCAGCACCGGCAAAAACCCCTGAGATCCATTTTCCCAGTCATTTCGAGAACTTTAGATTTCATTCTCGAATTCCCACTTCTAGATGCACTTTATGCACCCGCGATGTATTTCCAGCACTTCCGGATAATAAAAAAGGCGGGACTTTTATCCGACGGTCTTTCTGAAGAAAATGCAAAAAACCGCATTAAAATCGGACCGGGCCGCGAAAATTTAGATATTTTTCACTTTATTGCCTGGTCTAAAGCTAAAGCTTGCAGACAGTCCGGTCTGTCGAGGATGTGAATCGGCGGATGAAACTTCTCTGCATATCCTGGGCGAGTGCCCGGGATTTGCACGTAGCAGAATGGCGCTCCTTGGGAGACCCTATTTGGAACCCAAGGAATTGAGANAACTTCTCTGCATATCCTGGGCGAGTGCCCGGGATTTGCACGTAGCAGAATGGCGCTCCTTGGGGAACCCTATTTGGAACCCAAGGAACTGAGAGAAGTGTCAGCCAGGAAGCTTTTGGACTTTGTAAAAAGGACAAATCTACTTGCTGAATAGGACTAGTAGTGGGACGCACAATAGGCCTAATTAGGCCGCAGTGCTATGGGACTTATTAAGACCAACCACTAGATGAAGAAGAAGAAGAAGATGGCTCCTTGGAGCGGTTTTTCACGCAACGGCAGAAAAATTGGAAAGATCAGTGAAAATTTGACTGCATCATCGTACAGGAGTTCCGGGTCCTTTGGGGCATCGTCTTTGACTCTGGGTACAAGGTGTTAAAGTTACTTCGAAGAGGGTTTTTCTTAATTATGTATAAGTCAGCCAAAGCTGAACATGTAATTATTATTATTCCTAATAGTAGTGGCATAAATACGAGTATTGTAAGAGCTATATATTGAAGAAACGTTTTGTTGAAAGTTAAAATTTCTTAAGGTATACTAGTTGATAACAAATTTTAATTGTCACAAACTTGTAAGGATTTTACAAATTTCAAAGGGTAATACAAAAAAATACCGGGTAAAAATCGTTAAGGACGTACATTTTTCAAGAAAAATGAAGGTTAAATTCTACTCGCATGTAATCTCAAGTAAATTTAATAGCATATTACATCATAAGACGATTATATTGAGTTTAACATGCGAGCATCGAAGTTATCTGTGCGGTAGCGAATTCATTCAGTTCAGTTATCCATGTGAGCATGTACATAAAATACAACATTTTATATTATACTGAAGCTCTTCTCATCGAAAAAAAGTAGAAAATAAATGGATAAAATTTATTAGTAAATTTTATTCATCCATATCACGAATATTAGTACAGGTAAAAATTTAGTTGCATTTTTGGACAGACAATTGTGTTTTCATAGCAACAAGTAACCGGTAGTACCTAATTTTTACCAGTGTAGCCTTCTATGAATATTTTTACCAAAATACAGAGCTTCATAAATGTTTATAAACCACTTGAACAATGCACAATTGGTACTGGTAAAATATTCCCGAAATATTGGCGTCGCCAATATTAATTATTCGTTTACAATGAACAATTGCAAACTGTTACGTCTACGCTCGAGATCGCTGATTGGTTGAATAGAATCTCGCGAAAAATTACACCAATTACAACCGGTGAAACAGAATATTGTGCTTTAATGTAATTTTGATCTTATTGTTTTAATTTTGCCAAAATATATGCCAAAACAAAAAAAAAAAAAAAACACTGCCAAAAAAAAAAATACAGAACACGGCAAGTAAAAACATATAAAAACCCCCTATATTAAAACAAGCGAAAATCACAACTCATTCCAGTTCCATCCAGACTAAGTAAACATATTTATACCTTATTTTGTCAGAGTAATAATAATAATCAGGAAGCTTTTTCATGTGGGCAGAGTAAATACTGACAGTTCATTTACCCGTTATATTCTATATAAAAGTTCGCAAATGGCAGGAAACTTGCTTTTTATTAAACAATGGCCAGTTAAAACGCTTCCGGGGTGCAAACTTTGTTGTGATTATTCGATTTCCGTGTTTAATATGGATTAAATTTAGAAGTTACTAACACGTTAAAAGCATTTTTTGTTGTGAGCATAAAAGTTACATTTTTTAAATATAAGTGTAATACAATGTACAGTGACAATTTATGTTCAAAATGAGATCGATCTACGGTAACAACTGATTGCAAATGCAAAATTTTTAAAATTGCAATTGAACTATGTAATTTATTAGCTATAGTTTATAATTTATTTTTCTCTCAGACATGATCTAACAAACGTGTATAGGAATAGTTAAACTTACAAACACAAACATAAATTACATAGAAGGGTAGAATTTTAATACGGAATACAAACACTGATTTATTAAATATTGTTTCAATTTCATCTTGAATAAAAACTCACTATTTATAGTTCTTAGTTCCACGGGTAAAAACTGAATATTTTAGGCGCTACAAAGTTTGAAGAACGAGTAGTTAAATGAAAATTAATCGGTATTTATCACAAAGCTTTTGTGATTGAATATGTACATACATACATATATCAAAAATATGTGCAAAGTGAAAATTCTATACTTACTGTTGAAATATATTGCTACAAAACACACAGTTGAAACACCAAACATACATATCAAATCATGTTTCTGCACAGTAAAATGATGGGACGAAATAATTGAATTACCTCAGAAACACTGTACCTCAATCGAGATTCAACTTGGGCATAGTAAAAACAACGGAGTTGATCGGTACTGAGGACTGTTTTTAATACATATTTCGAAATAAATAATTTAATCAAGGCAACTTTGATATTATATTTATAAGGTTTGTGTCCAAATTTAAACCTATAAATTTTACGATCACAATATCAGTAGGTAGAGTATTATTAATATTCAAATTTAATGTTTTGCCATTTTTATTTTGAATATTGCAAAATCAAAATGGTTGAGTTTTTTCAATATTAATATATATTGAATTTTAGGCAAATCGGCTACTTAAGTTACTCAGTAAAATGTCACATTCAAGTTTTAAGGTTCGATTTGATTGATTAGATATTACTAAAGACATATCATCAGCGTACATAGAAAAATGAGTATTACGTGAGAAAGTATCGATATCATTTGTATATGGTAAAAATAACACAGGACCTAATGCGCATTCCGAGTTAGATTTACCACAAACATTCTGATTATTATAATTTATACTTACAAATTACTTTCTATTTTTAATAAAAGTAATCATCCAATTTAATGCGGATCCTCCTTTGAAACGCGTATGAATAAAATAGTAGAACAATTATAGTGTATTTGATTTCTGAAATCAACTAGACAATTCCAGTTACAAGTTTCTAACTATACTTGTACTTAATTTTTAATTTATTAAAAAAACTAAATATCTGTCTTAAAAATGAAAGGCTACCAGAAACTTCATTTTTTAATATTTTCCAATTATTATATTTTAAAAGTACATAGGTATCTTAAACAATTGGGCAGGCAATACACAATCCATATACCTACTTATATTTTACGGTAGTTATCTTCTAAAATATCTAAATTATACTAATTTTCTTATAAAAAGTTAAAATAATTCGACTGTACATTTCCATATCTTTTTCACAAAGCTTTAACTTTATTATGGAGAGTGAAATTTGAATTTCAGATTTGTTATTAACTTTCAGAGTAGTTAGCTTTAAGTCATTTGTTTACTAAAATATGTCATACTTATATTTCAAAAAGTATTGTATTTAGAACAAATGAAATTTACGAATTCTGAAATTTAACGTCCTCTGTAAAATAATTAAAATAACGATGAAATTCAAATGGTTCATTCTGAAATTAATTTGACTGTTCCTGAAATACGTTTGAAAAAGATGTCGATTAAAAAAACATGATATCTAATGAACAGTGAGCAAATCAATAAAACAAAAAACCCGTTAATTTAACAAATTTTGGAAAAGATCTCTTCAGACGAATTTATTTTGTTGTAAGCAGATTTTTTTACAGCTTTATTAAATTATAACCCCGATATCTTAAATAATATTTAAGTATCGTTTAAATCAGATTTTTTTTTACGATTTGGGACACAAACAGGCGAAAATCCTACTACAATATCAACTAAATTCAACAAATATACATCAAACAAACAGTACAAAACATATATAAGATTTTATGTATCGCATAAAGATATTACTAAAGAAGTACACGTTTGAGAAATCTATTAAATGAAACTAAGGATCTTGAGAATTCAATCTACACTGCAACCGACAAATATCGTTAAGAACGCACCATTCTGCACACAGGAGACTTTACGGATGCATTGGCGTGTTTAAATGGAAAAAAGAATAAGTCATAGGACCTAAACGGTATATTAACAAATATTTGACTAATTAATTGATAACAATCGTTTTTACCATTAATAATACCGCCACATAAAAAAGTGGTCTGTACCTTTGGTTTTACCCTATACAGGGTCGGATGGTCCATCTGCCGTTACGTGAGAGTGATAAAGTAAGTCATAGAAATTCGTGCGATAGAGAAAGATGGCTATAATGAAGGCGTCTAATAGTCACCGCCCATTTCGCCCTTCCACAAATAAGAAGTGGATCTTATTTGTAGAAGGGCGAAATGGGCGGTGACTATGAGACGCCTTCATTATAGCCATCCTTCTCTATCGCATGGATTTCTATGTCTTACTTTATCGCTCTCACGTAACGGCAGATGGACCATCCGACCCTGTATAGGGTAAAACCAAAGGTACAGACCACTTTTTTATGTGGCGGTATTATTAATGGTAAAATCGATTGTTATCAATTAATTAGTCAAATATTTGTTAATATACCGTTTAGGTCCTATGACTTATTCTTTTTTCCATTTAAACACGCCAATGCATCCGTAAAGTCTCCTGTGTGCAGAATGGTGCGTTCTTAACGATATTTGTCGGTTGCAGTGTAGATTGAATTCTCAAGATCCTTAGTTTCATTTAATAGATTTCTCAAACGTGTACTTCTTTAGTAATATCTTTATGCGATACATAAAATCTTATATATGTTTTGTACTGTTTGTTTGATGTATATTTGTTGAATTTAGTTGATATTGTAGTAGGATTTTCGCCTGTTTGTGTCCCAAATCGTAAAAAAAATCTGATTTAAACGATACTTAAATATTATTTAAGATATCGGGGTTATAATTTAATAAAGCTGTAAAAAAATCTGCTTACAACAAATAAGAAGTGGATCTTATTTGTAGAAGGGCGAAATGGGCGGTGACTATGAGACGCCTTCATTATAGCCATCCTTCTCTATCGCATGGATTTCTATGTCTTACTTTATCGCTCTCACGTAACGGCAGATGGACCATCGGTACTTTCCGAACCTGTATGTATGTTGACGTACTGAACCCGAATCTGAAGTTCGTTTAGTTTAAACATCCTCAAAATTTTGAGTAATTGTCAAAAATAGTGAAAAATCGCCGAAAATCACGTTAGAGAGCGCAAAAAAATTCGAAAAAATTTGTTCTGAACTTGATCAAGTGGGATTTGTATGTATTTCGATGTGCTAAATCCAAATCTGAAGTCTATTAGGCTGAATTCCGGTCAGATTTTGCAAAAATCGCAAAATAATAGCGAAGAATCACCAAAAACTGCGAAAAATCACAAAAAATCACGTTAGTGAACGCAAAAAAAATGAAAAATTATTTTCTGACCTTCATCATGTGAGTTTCTTATGTATTTTAATACGCTGAATTCGAGTCTGAAGTGTATTAGTTGTATCGCCCCACAGATTTAAAAAAAAAAAACAAAAAAATAGCTGAATATGCAAAAAATCATATGAATGAGAGTGAGAAAATTTAGAAAGAGGTTTTCTAGATTGGAAAAAGTGTTCTTCTCATAAATATTGTCGAGTCGAATTTGAATCTAAAGTCTGTTGAGCCTCATTACCCAAAAATTTTACAAAAATCGCAAAATATCGCATAAAAATGGAAATCGTTAAAAAAATCTCCAATAAATGTCATGGATATGAATTACTTCCATATAAATTCGACTGACTCAAACCAGGCTTTCTTTGATTTTGCTCTTACACGTTTCTTTTCTTGTAGCGAACGCTTTTCTCTGCGAATGGCCTATGCAGCGAGTTTCTCTTTCTCTTCTGTCTATTCTGAATCGTTTCTCTCTTTAGTGTCCAACAGAAATCTGCTATCATGTTGATATATCATCTTCCTTGGTATCCTTGAAAATATAACAGTTTCGTTACTTTCAAATTTGGATAGTACATTACAAAACCATTTGTGTTTATAAATTGCAATTCACTTCAATTCATTAAATTAACACACCACTAAAAATTAACCACTATCGTACCCTATTTTTCCTCAATGGCTGATCTGATTTTGCTGATCTTTTTTTAATTATTGATTTATTACTAACGATGTCAAAACAGGAAGTAAAAAGTTTTCCCCTTTAAAATTAGATCTCTCTGTAGTACCCAACAATTGGAGTGTTTACTATTATGTTGATGTATACTGAAATATCGTAGTGGTTTTTATTGAATTCAAAATTTACTACATTTTAATAAACACAGTAGGTATATCTTAAACAAATACGAACTAATGTGGGACATATGTATGACTCTATTGCTTATAATTATTGTCTCTTGCTTGCCAAAACTCGGGTAGTTTTTTCTATTCCACAAAATGCGCAACATCAGATTACGGAAATGGGTACCTCGGGGAGTTGCTTTTCTGTTAGGGCTAAGCTATTCTGTTCTATTTAAAGTACGATGGTCTTTCGGGTTCTTATGCCGTGACCTGTGTACGTGGCCACCGCGAGTTAGATAATTATCATGCACTTCCTTAGTCTTAGCTAGGAAACTTTGACCTGCCCTTTTCGTTCTCGAGCTAAGCTCTGTGCGGGCGGACCCACCTGATCCTTTGAGACGTTCCATAATGGTCTCTGTAACTAGCAACCCATGCCTCCTGCACGCCTACACAGTAGGGTGAGGGGTGGCGTTTCACGTTCATCTATTTATAGTATCTCTGCTCATGCAAATACATTTAGGCCTGTGCAGTAATGTATCCTGTGAGTCACGCCGTTGCGTTGCTTCTACTCATCCGAAAATCTTCATATTATTTGGATGTTTTTAGATTTCCAATGATTCCCGTCTCACCAGGTTGTAAAACTATGTCGATCTCACTAATATCTGGGTGTCTTGGAAGTTTATTGTATGTACTTGTGCGATGGCTGTTTTATCGCACTGGTTAAGCTTTTTTGTAATGGCCAATCTTTTGTCATATTTATACAGGGTGTTTCTAAAATAGGGTTCCAAACTTCTGCTGCGTTTATAATTCATTAAAATAAGTCAAAAAGTTCCTATTAACATGTGCCCTAAAACGCACCCTTAGGAAGTTATATGCCCTTGAACGGGCTCAAACAAAACTGGTTTTTTTCTGTTATTGACAAAACGGTCGCAAATAAATAGAAAAAAATTTATGGGTCTTACATAACTTTTTACGTTAAATAACATGGGCTACTCCGTTTTTCGACATGCAAATCATATGCGTCCCATTTAGGTTGGTGAAGGGGGTTTTCGGCCCGTAATTTTTTTTATTTCAATTTTTTTACAATTTTCTCTACAGATTTATAAAATCTTAACAATTTTACGTAAAAAATATTATCTTTGTCCAAATCGATATTTCCAATGGTTTTCGAGTAAATTGAGTTTGAAAATTACTCTGCTCTTTAAGTTATTAGGCCAAAAATTACAAAAATCTGTTTACCATGGCAAATAAAAGACTGACGTTGCCACAACGCTTAACAATTTAAGTTATTGATAAACTGTCAATTGAGCTTTGCAGTGTTTAATTAGTAAAAGTGGTGAGTGGAAAATTTAAGTATACAACATTATTGCAACTCATAAAATGGAGTCATATTCAAACACGGAAATGGCAGATATGCACTTTATGTACGGCCGTGCGGCTGGAAATGCATCAGAAGCGAGGCGTCTGTATGCGGCAGCATACCCGAATAGAAGACTTCCTTCTCGACAGGTATTTCAGAGGATCCATCAACGTTTAAGAGAAAATGGTTCGTTCCAACCAAGAGTAAATGATCGTGGCAGAGACAGATTTGTAAGAACACCGGTGATGGAAGAAAATGTATTGAGAAAATAAGAGATGCAAAATTCGGAATCCGCCTCGATTTTCGCAAAAACCATTGGCAGAACTGCCGACGTGGTTCGTAGTCATTCGGATTTAAAGCTTGAACACGCTGGATATGAAAAGGATGAAGTAGTTGTTCGCAAAGAATTCGCCAAACTACGGAAAAACTTATGTTATGCATACGTGCGACACTTCTTACACTAACCCTTGGATTGTCCTGCACAGCTCTCAATACATTTTCTTCCATCACCGGTGTTCTTACAAATCTGTCTCTGCCACGATCATTTACTCTTGGTTGGAACGAACCATTTTCTCTTAAACGTTGATGGATCCTCTGAAATACCTGTCGAGAAGGAAGTCTTCTATTCGGGTATGCTGCCGCATACAGACGCCTCGCTTCTGATGCATTTCCAGCCGCACGGCCGTACATAAAGTGCATATCTGCCATTTCCGTGTTTGAATATGACTCCATTTTATGAGTTGCAATAATGTTGTATACTTAAATTTTCCACTCACCACTTTTACTAATTAAACACTGCAAAGCTCAATTGACAGTTTATCAATAACTTAAATTGTTAAGCGTTGTGGCAACGTCAGTCTTTTATTTGCCATGGTAAACAGATTTTTGTAATTTTTGGCCTAATAACTTAAAGAGCAGAGTAATTTTCAAACTCAATTTACTCGAAAACCATTGGAAATATCGATTTGGACAAAGATAATATTTTTTACGTAAAATTGTTAAGATTTTATAAATCTGTAGAGAAAATTGTAAAAAAATTGAAATAAAAAAAATTACGGGCCGAAAACCCCCTTCACCAACCTAAATGGGACGCATATGATTTGCATGTCGAAAAACGGAGTAGCCCATGTTATTTAACGTAAAAAGTTATGTAAGACCCATAAATTTTTTTCTATTTATTTGCGACCGTTTTGTCAATAACAGAAGAAAACCAGTTTTGTTTGAGCCCTTTTAAGGGCATATATCTTCCTAAGGGTGCGTTTTAGGACACATGTTAATAGGAACTTTTTGGCTTATTTTAATGAGTTATAAACGCAGCAGAAGTTTTAGAAACACCCTGTACAACCCTTCCTTCATTCACATGGTATACCTCAGAGTAAACAGAGAGTTAAGCCCGTCTTTTGTTAGTGTTAAGCCCTTCTGGACTTCTCGTGTAGGGATAAACCTTGAATTTACCCCCTTTCTCTGCAATATCTTAGCGATACGGTCTGTTAGAATTATGAACATAAGGTAGACATACTACCTGCTCATCATCAGGATTGTCATAGTCCTTTCGTGAACGTACAGGGATCTTTATAATTGATTTTGCAAAACTTCAATGAGATGTGTCAGGTTAAATGCTCCAGGTCCGATATAGTCCTTTCTTGTGCCGGGTGGTGGTTCGAGTTCGTTGTAAGTAGGTATCTATCAATATAGGTGTGTATATACAAAGTGGTCCAACGAAAAGTATGCACCGAACGTTACGTCTTTTTGTGAAATTGGAAGCAAACATGCTCGAACACGTCGATTTCGGTTTTGAGGGGGACACATTTTAAGCACATTTTTCAAATTGCCCCTTCATCCCCCTAGCTGGGGACAATCACATCCAATGGAAAGTGGGTTCGAGTGATACATCATTTCAAAGGGCACAAAATGTTCTTTCCAATGATACCTTATCTGTTGGATTTTACTTGAACAGTTACTGCGAAAACGGCTGTAACTATAGGATTTAGTATAGTTTTAGTACTCGTGAAAAAACACCTAGGTGTTAGTTGTTAGTAGTCAATACAACCACAATCGATCACTTTTAAATTCCCTTAACCAAAAACGTTGAGATTTAAATGCCAATACAGTTGGGATCACTCTATATACTATAGACACTAAGAGCCAGCTACCACTGATTTTTAGTTGGAAACATATTCAAGAAAGCCAATTCTCCTCTTTCTCTATAATGAACTGAATGTTTGGATGACGGCAGTTAAAATAGTTTAGAAAACAGTAAAGGGAACTCTTTACTATGTGGCCAAATGAATTTGAGTCACCTGTCTTCAATGTTGCCGTTTCAAAGTGTTCCATGAAAAAGTTTGCCATTACTGTACTCAAAGGCTCCCTATAGCAATACCATAGGTTTGTTAATAAAAATCTTCTTTCCACAATAAGTAACAGGAGAAAGTACTAGTTCCTGAGATGGACACACAGTGTAGTTCTAATTTGTCTTTTACCGGTAAATTGGTGAACAAGGACTTCAGATGTTTGAGCTACTCAAGAGTATGTAGAATGTCCAACAAATGTATTGAATTCTTTATGTGGTGAGCTGAATTCGTGCTTTAAATAATAAAAAAAGAAACAAACAGAGAGAATGTATTCTGGCCTCTATTCAACGGTTTCACATCGACAACTTACAATTGAAACCAAACGTTTTTCGTAGTACATTTCTCTGAGAAGTTTTCAGTGTCGTCAAGGCAGATTAAGTTATCTAACCATGAGTCTTATTCCGAAAATGTTGGAAGAGATAGAGGAAACGAAGATTGAAATTTATACGCGCAAGGGCTGCCGTTTTCCACGACATGATAACATAAGTGGGGGAATTTTTTTTTTAAAATGGACTAAACCTATAGTAAGTAAAACTTAACTGTAGGTACACTTGAGCTGCCCAACAGTAAAATAGCGAAGTGGTGGTAAGTGATGACAAGAATGCGTACCTAATTGGTAGGATGCGCAATAGTATATGTCTTATCTATTTCTTTTTACATCTATGTCCCATACATACTCTATGGTATTGCGATCTGGATTATATGAAGGCCAGCTTAAAGAATCCCATTATTTGAACTACACACTTACACTACAGACAATTTTATTATTATTGTTCTATTTTCGTTTTTAAATTTGTTCAATAAACTGCTACGCTTTAATTTATTTGCGATTGTATTTTAATTAATAACAGAGATATTGACGTCAATCAATTAAATTCATTGGAAAATATGCGACTGTAGTTTGATTCAAGCAAATATTCGTTATGCAGGAATGTATAACATTTTTTAAGAAAAACTTTAAAAAAAAATCATCAAAATCAGATTAGCCGCTTCCGAAGAATCTAATTTTAAATTCGTGCCTGCATTATAAGTAGATACCTATAGAGTTAAGTACATTTCCTCTAATGACTGTGGTTTAAACGTTTATAAAAAAAGCATGTACTGTACTATTGATATTTCATCGCTAAGACGGCTTAAAATATGAGAAATATGTCACCGTATTTCCTGCCATTCGGGGCGAAATTGCAGTCGAATATTGAATATGGAGGAACGCTAGACGCTTACATTATGTAAGCCGGCCCGAAGCATCCCTTGCAATCGATAAGACAAAGAAATGGCAAGTATCCTCTTTTGCGGAGCGACCCGTCACGTCCGCTATATTTTTAACGCTGGCAGTAATTTGTTATCTTCACACTGCACTTTAATCATGGGCTGAGCAAAATTATGGTCTAGTTTAGTAACGTTGTGTTCTATTTCCGAATTGGCGAATAAAACGCGATTTCAACACGAACATACGATAAGACAGAATTAAATTAATAAATTGCTCTTTCCAAAAGATAATTTGATTTTTTTGAGGTAATAGGTAGTTGTTATTATATTGTACCGTGAAGGCTTAGTTAAAGACTAAAAAAAGATCATGTTGATACAGGGTGTCCGGAAACCATGTATAAAGAAATAATTTTATGAAAATGATGGCAAAAGTTAACACAACAATTTTTCGACTCTATATTAACAGAGTTACATGTTCTCAAAGTTTATTTATTAATTTTTGAAATTGCAACTTTTCACTGAAACGATTTACTTCAAATTTATAGTTTACTCAACACAAACTGCACCAACGAAAAAATAAAATATTCTGCGTTCTAAAAGCCTAAAGAACTGAACTGACTTTTACTTTTACTAAACTGATCATAACCTTTTTATTTGCTTCAAATGATCAGACAATTTAATCTTACAAAAAAGTTTCCCCATAAATTCATAAGACAAGTTTACGGGTCCCGTATTTATTTTGCCAAGTGTAGTCTTTTTTATATCTCAGAACCCTGTTGTATGAGAATCACTAAATTTGGTACACAGGGATATTATAATATGTGGAATCTGATAGCGCTACGCTTTTTGGCGGGGAGCACCCTTAAGACACTTTTTCGTGGGACCCCTTCTCTTTGGAACCAAAAAAATTTAGTCGCAAATTTTAAACTAAAAAACTAAAACTTATTAGTTAGCTAGAAAGCCATTGAATTTATACACTTTTTTGTCTCTTTATAAGTATTTTTTTCGTAAAACTCAATGTTCTTGAGGAAAATGGCGAATCACGATATCCATTCGATCACATTTTGACATTTTTCTTGAGAACATTGTGTTTTACGAAAAAAATATCACGAGACAAGAAAGTTTTTAAATTTAATGGCTTTCTAGCGGACGCAAGAATTTTTAAAAAGTGATCTCATCCTAATCCTAATATGACTAACTTAGACGTAAGCTTCGCACAGTTCAGTTGCATTGTTTCAGTTTTTTCTTATTGCATTACTCATAATCTTATTTTAATCTTAGTTTATACATTTACTGTTTGTTTGTTTTGTTGTCTTCTTACAAACATTTTGTTTTCTATCTACCTATCTAATAATTTTTAAGAAATTTAAATATGTGACCAAATTTTTTTGGCTCCAAAGACAAGGGGGCCTACGAAAAATTGTCTTAAGGGGCTTACCCGCCAAAAAGCGTAGTACCATCAGATTCCACATTCTCGTACAACAGGGTTCGGAGATATAAAAAAAAAAGATTAATCTTAGGGTCGGATTTTAGGGGGCTGTGACTCCGAAAGAGGGGGGTCACTTGGCAAAAATAAAGAATACGGGTCCCCTTTTGTCTTAAGAATCTGTGACCAAATTTTGTTGCACTAATTCGGGACACCCTGTATAAGGATAATTATTTTGGATTTATTATTTGTTTATTTAACTGCTTTTAAGGGTTACCGCAAAATAATACATTGTTTTTTTTTTCTGGGAAACGGTTGGATTGATAAATTTTTTGTAAATTTTTTTAATGTTTTTTTTTAGTTGAAAAGTGTTGTTCCAATTTTTTTGCCGTTAATTTATAGACAACAAATTTAAAATTTAGTCGATTTTAATTAAAAATTAAAAAAAAAGAGACAACAGATTTGGAAGGAAATATTTGAAAATAATTTTAAGTTTCAATTTAGTAGGCTTTTATTTAAAAAATTGCAGCAGACTTTTAAGAAAAAATTTGAAAATAAATATGTATATACTGCATAAATTAGTGGTCTAATTTTAAAATGTAAAAAATATATCTCAAAGAATCTTAAGATATCTAATAACCCTATTTAAAGGGGTTATTGATGTTTAACAGAGTAAGAGAAAAGAATTCTCTATCCCTCCTGAAAACATCAGGGTACAATTTAGGACTACCCTATATAATTTTTGGGCGGATTTAATTAGACACTTCTTACTTGGTTCACATCCTTATTATTTGACTATAATATAAGAAAATAGTATATAGAGTACTATTTTTTAAACCTGTCCTTTTGATCTTCTCATACTTTTATAATTAGTAAAACAAATAAATTTCCGGCAATAACTTACTGGAATACGAATTATATTTTTATATTTGGCGAAGGAAAAGATGAGAATCAAAGACAAATATTTTTATGGGAATTAAAAACCTGTCACATTTTTAAATATGTGTAGATGTATTAAGTAGGTATACGTTTCTTTATCTTCGACAATAGAAATCAAAGTGATTATTGAATTTATTTGATATCATCCTTTGGCCATATATCGTTAAACAAAATACTTTTGAAGTTTTGGATTTAACTGTTTTTAGATTAAGAATTTATTTGATATAAAAATACTTCTTTATAGATAGATTTATGTTATAATTTAATATAAAACCAAAATAAATACAATATTTTAGAATAACATCAATTTTTGTGATAATGATTAATGTAGACATCTTGATATATAGTAGTTTAGTAAATTTATCTAGAAAAAGTTAAAGTTACCAATAAATACGAATAAATAATGAATTTATTTTAATCCATCGAAATTTAAATCAAGACTAAGAAGCTGCCGCCATCTATTGCCTTGTAGATAAATTATAGAATATACGAAAAGGAAAGAGGAAAGTGCTCGAATTATTCTTATTCATTGATGTTGAGTATAAATTGTTCTTGGACAGAGGGCACTGTTAATGCAGTCGACCAATTTTCCACACGAAAGCACAAGATACAGTCTGATATAGTCTTACCGTTATTAATGCAATACACTGTTTAAATTTTTAAAAATACCTATGTTCTGTAATTCTACAGATAACTTTTAACATTAATAAACAAAAATTTTCCCAAAATTCATGCAAGAAGTAATTTTGACACAGGTTTTTAATTAAAAATTTTAATTTTTTTTATTGATTCATAAAATATAGGTACAGTGGAACGGAATAACATATTGGGTACATGGCCTCCACCGCTTTGCTGTCGGGGAGAGTTTTGAAAACTGTTTTTCTTAGAAAATTCAAATTTGGTACACATATTTTTTTATATAAGTGCAATGTAAATATAGAATTTGGTGAGAATACATATAGACAGTATGTTCTCTTTCTAGTGCCTGTGCGCCACTGGCTATCCCATAACTTTTTTGTATGTACGCCAATGACGACAGAATTTATATTTTTAAAATTAAGCACTATTTTAGAAGATTTTTTGCCTCTTACAAATTTTTGATAGCGTTTATGGATTTCCAGTAAAATTGGCATTTTTTACACATTAAATAATATAAAATCAGTTTAAGATAAATAGAACATTCTAGTACGAGGTACCATATAACAGAGAAACAAATTCATAACAATAATTAAAAGGTTCTGTATCAAGATAGCTGTGATTTAATTTTAGCTTACTTTATTTTTTATCGCAAATTATACTTTTGCTGATCAAACTGATATGTTAGTAGTTTTGGGTTAATGTAAAGGAAATTGTTGTGCTACTGTTCGAACATATGCTGAAAGATTTCCTAATCGAAGAACTCCGAATCACAAAACATTTGCTAATGCGGAGAGATGCCTTCGGGAAACAGGACGTTTTTTACCTGTAACATTAAATCGTGGATAATGTACGGCCGAAATTATTCAGCTGGCGGAACAAATTTTGGAAAGGGTCGAAGAAATTGCTCAGGTAAATAAAAGGCGTTTAGCGGCAGAGGTTGGCTTTTAAAAAGTTCCTTTAATAGAGTATTAAAAGACCAGTTATTACAGGTTACAGGTATTACAGTGTACAGGTAGGTATTACAGGTTATTAAAAGTCTAACAGGTGGATAGGTAGAGGAAATAGTGCCCCTTTAAAATGGCCACCTCAATCCCCGGACCCATGTAATTATTTCATTTGGAGAGCGTTGAGGACCACAGTTTAAAATAACTTTTCAGTAAATAAAGAAAACGAATATGGGAAAGAATACAACATGAAATTAATGTTATGAGAGGTAATGCACAATTATTGGATAATTTCTAAATTTCGAAGAACTAATGTTTGCGTTTAAGAACAAGAAAGTAACTTTGAGCATTTACTGTAATATTGTTTTAATGTGATTACAAATATCAGTTTATTTAAAATGTTAATGTTGCCTTTCTTACATTATTAGTTGATATTGTTTATTTAAAATATTAGTGTTGATGATTATTTTATTGATTGATAATACTAATACTAAAAATTTGCAGTTATTTTTTTTTAATGTGACGTTTTTTCATTATTATTCCCTGCTTTGAGGCTGCAGTTATAAATTATTTTTTATAAATCGGAATTTTGCCCATATTTAATGTATAAAATATGCGAATTTTACTCGAAAGCCATAAACGATATCGAAATTTTGTAAGAGCAAACAAATCTTCTAAAATACTGCTTATTTTTAAAAAAATAAATTCTGTCGTCATTGGCATGCACACAAAAATGTTACAGGATAGCCAGTGGCGCACAGGCACTAAAAATAGAACATTCTCTCCAAATTCTATATTTACCTTACCTAAAAAAATAAGTGTACCAAATTTGAAGTTTCTAAGAAAAATAGTTTTCAAATTATTTGGAAAAAATAGGTTATCTATTCTATATTTAGAAGGCTATAACTCAGTAGGCATGCACTTTTGTATAGGTAAGTTAGGCTAAATAGTCTTATTTTCATGCAAGGAACCTGTGGTCAAGCGTTGTCCATCCTTTTCAGGGACACCATGTATATAAAATACTAATGAAACTATACGTAAATAGTAATTAAATCACATAACAGCCTCCTTTCACTTTCATTTCACCTTATAAAAAAAAAACAGAATGGGAAGTCACTAAAATTCACTATTCTCGATTCCTTACACTTACTTAATTCTGAATTATTGGAAAGGTTTCTAATTCATTTGATATTGTTATTTTTTTTGTGATATACGTATAATTTTATTTGAATGTCAATGCCCAGTGTTTTTTCCAGGCTGTGTTTGTTGTTAGTAATAAAGAGTGAAAGTTAGTTTCTGTTCGACTACAGCGATTCAGTAAAGTATAACAACCTCATGCTATATGTTAAACATGAAGAATTATTCCCGCTCTATTAATTAAACAAATATTGAAAGTACCTATATCAAGAAGAACTTAATTGACTGATTCTGAAGTATTAATAGAAGGTATTTCAAAGACGTTTAGTCCACTTTTCTATTTGTATACGTATCTACAAAAGGTAACATGACAACGCGTCAAAAATGAAGTTTTGTTCATCCATGTATTAACATTGGCCATTTGTTATTTATACCGAGTGTCCCAGAATATGTGGGCAATCTCTCGGATTTATACAGGGGACGTTAAAATAACATGACAAATTCCAATAAGGGGTCCCTAGAGGGACCCCCTACGCATATATAGACCCCTAAAGGACACCCCTGAAAATCGATTTTTTTTGACTTGAAATAATTTGGCTTATTTGGTTTGCGAGGGACGGACTAGCTGTAGTACAATAATGTCATTTTTTTACACCCTTTACGATAAAGGCATAAAAATAATATTTTTAGATAGCTTGAACTTTAAAATAAAAAAGGGACTCTCGATTTATAACGATAAAATAAAATATTTGCGATAAAAAACTATTTGATTTTTATTAATAATAATATAATTTTTTGTTGGTTCAACATGAGCTCCATCTAATGTTATGCATTCCCGGGCCCTGTGAATAGAAAATTGTTCCATCCTCTGTTGTCCATCGTGTATTATTAAGCTATTAAAAAAAAAACGATTTTCAGGGTCGTCCTTTAGGGGGGTTCTCTAGAGAAACTTTTTTCTTTGGGGACTTCTATAGGAACTTGTCAAGTTATTTTAACGTCCCCTGTATGAATCCAAGCGATTGTCCACATATTCTGGAACACCCTGTATTACTGTGTTCTAAATATTCTGTGTCATTTTTTAAATCGAACAGTGTATAAGACACAGGTATTTAGCAGAATGGAAATAATTGATTCATTGGATAGTAGTAATTAATATAACTAAACTTCAGTGCAATATTTGGTATCTAAAAATTTTCATTGAAATGATAGTTAAAATTATTTCGATTTTTTTAATCTCAATCTTCTTATACAAGTATTTCAAACACTATACATCGATCCAATTAATAACTGGTAGATATTTTATAATGAATATAGTTTAGAATGCCTAATTACAGAAAATGAAATAGACTTGATATCCTGATTACATAAAAGATAGGAATTCCAAGAAATTATTCTAATAAGCAAATATGAAAGTGGGGACTATACAAGAAGATAGCAGTGTGTTACTTTCTTTACCTGCAACAACAGTTCTATAGGAAACCTTCTAAAATCACAATAGTGATGTGATTTTAACTACTGTTTTGGATTGTAATTTTAAAATAGTGAATGCTTTTGTGGTTCTTCAAATGTATGAGAATTAAAATGTTTCCCAGTTTATTCATATTTTTTTCTTGTGCTTTCGTACTCACACAATGCCAAATGGATTTAGGTAAATATTAATTCGATATTTGCTTATTTACCTTACTGCTTTTAATTTGATATCATGATAGAAATGAAGTCGTATTAGAAGATTTAAGGACAGAGGAGAGAAAAGAGAATTTAGAGATAATAATTAATTATTATATTATTTTTCTGACGACAAGAAAAAAATGTTCAGTCAATTTCGTCAAGTCATAATTATTATTTTTTAATAGCTAGTAGTGTTTAATGGAAGGTTTTATTAAATTCGACGCTGTAAGACAATTAAAATTTGGATTAGCAGTTTTCCCGATATTTTGAAATAAATTTTAAAATTGCTTACTATCAATAACAAATTAATTAATAAAAGATATTCGCCACACAGGTGACTACAACTTACAATTAGTCTCAATTACCTTTTTTTGAAGAATTGTCGTTTTGGCACTACACATTATTGAAAGAAACTTTATAAGGTGAGATAGAATTGACAAAATGGGCTTTATTCTTGCCAAGAAGTAAACAGAAGATATTGCTTTTGTGGTTATTGATACAAATTACAGAATTAAATTTAACAAAGTTTAATTCAAAATATCTCAAAATAATCCATATTTGAATTTATTTACATCCTGATTTTAAATTATTTCACTGTAATAGTGGCGGTTGTCCTTTTATGAACAAAAACCACATGAAACTTCATTCTCCTGGTCAAATTTTGGCATTCAAATTCACACGTTATATTGTTGACTGTTAAAAAAAACGAGTGTCATTTTATTTATACAAATTTTCGAAAATGACCTTAATCAAGTTACCAACATTTTACATTTATGACTACAAATAATGTTAATTTAATTATCATTGTTATGCTGAACAAATTTAGCTAGTCATTATTAAAATTTGATAATTAAAAACAAACTTTTAAAACACTATTATGATGTGATTTATGTAATAGGCACATTTTGATGATCATAAGTTTTAACTATCAGTTTAACGCAGAAATAATTATAAAAGTATTCATTGCTTAATGTTTTCATCCAACATTGTAATTGTATTATTCATTTGTAGCATTTTCAGTTACTCTTTTTATTTGGTTGGTTGTTTTTGTCACATTGAAGAGGAAACATTTTACATAAATACTCCCTGCGCCAAAAAGAATCAGACAAAGGGTTGAATTTATAAATTTAGTTTTATCTAACCGAAAATATACCAAGCTGAGGAAGTAGACAATAATTCTTCACGGCGACACAATAATCATTGAAACTCATTACATGTTCCAAAAAACTTTCTGTTGTCGTTGTCTCAACTTTAGTTATAAAATTGAATAAACACAATAATAACACAATTGTTCGTTTTTGGTGTAAAAGAAATACATAAACAAATAAAAAATTTCTTATGTCGTATACATAAAATATCGTAATTAAAAAAAACAATAAAAAACCTAAGACACGTCGATTTTCTTTTCAAGAGAGACATATGATGGCGTAAGTTTCGAAAGCTACCCCTTAGACAGGGGTATAAATGCGTGATGATTTTATTGTCATATCCAAACAAAAATTTAAAAAGTCAATATCAACTCAACATAAGGTGTCAATTAAAGTTTAAGGGTATTTTACACCCCTGCCTAAGGGGTAGCTTCCAAAATACCAAAACTTACGATATTATGTGTCCCACTTGAAAAGAAAATTGACGACTCAGTTTTTTTTGTTTTTTTTAATTCAGATATTTTCCAGGTGGGAAGTTTTAATTGGTAGGATCATAAAAAAATATTTGTTATACACTTGTACAAAAATAAATTGTTTCTGAAAAATTATGGAAAGAACTATTTTAATGACTTCAAATGTTTAATATATCCTAAGATTGTATGTATAAAGAAAATATTATACATGAATGAAAGAATAACAATACATGACATCATTTTGGAATTTGCTGCGACAATTCCTTAATAATTACACCGACAATTAAAGCTATTTTGATGTTTGTAATAATTAAGTAATCTTACGTCGTTGTATTTATCGTCAAAATCTTTTATCTACTATCAAAATCTGTTAAAACTAGTTTTAAATCTATAAGGTTTTATTCCTTAGAATGAAATGAAGGGTCACCTCTTTCAATACTTTAAATTACCTACTTAAAAAATAGCTTTGTTACAATAACGTCAAGAAAATAAAAAATATATAGGTACCAATATTGTAACAAAGGTACAACTCTGAATGCTGAATAAAAATAAAACTCGAACTAACGTTTTAAAAAAGTAGAATTGCAAGAGAAAGTGAGTATATTATGTATACGTTCTCTATAAGATTTCCTCTATTACATATTATTGCAGAACCTTGACCTTGTTTCATATTACATTATAAGAACTTTAGACGTGGATTTTTATCGTACCTATTTTGTGCCAGCAAGAATTTAAATAGTGATATTAATGTTTTAGCGGAACATTTCAAAGATTGTCACGTAAGTGGTCCCGATTTTGATACCTGCATTAAAGACGGCTTAAATGATTTACGACCTTTTTTTAATGAAGGTAAGTATCATTATATTTCTAACAGACAATATAGTCACTTCAGAATACAGCATGTCTGATAAAGAATGGGAAATACTTTAAGGATCAGAATAAATCACCTAAACCTAGTGACTACAAAATTAGTACAGTTACAGGCTACAAAAAAGTTTTTATTTGCTTAATTTTATTAGGTAGGTACTATTATTCTCTCACTTTTAAGGACACTACTCGTATAATGAGGGTAGTTTTTTTAAGTACAAATTTAAACGTTTTTTATCCTAAAACATAAAAGTCGCTAAAAAAACCTTAGATAGTATTTTGTTGTATTTTTTTTGGTAAAGATTTTGAGCGGAAATGATATTTGACTATAGTCTGTTTAGAAATGAAAGAGAGTAATAAAAGCTCATTATGTATGCAAATCGTAAATAAATGTAGTACTGGTGCTTATATTCAATATTTTTATATTATGTATTTTCCGTATAGATGAGGTCTACTTTTAACAAAACTTTGTGCGATCGGACCACTAAATTGTAGCAGGTAGCTAAAATTTAATCCACGACAATTCGTCTTTGTCTATGCCGCTCCAATTTCTCGGTCCATTTCTCTTATAAGTAAACAATATAAAAACAGAATTTCAAAACATGAGGCTACTTTAAGCATCATAACCGGGTTAAGAGGGTTTTTAGTAATTCAAATAAAATTATTCAATATTATTATCAAAATATTTATTTAAATTTAATGAATAGACTTTTATTCCACACAAAAATATATGTATTTTGAAAATTCAAATTATGGTGAGTAAATGTAGTGTTGTATAAATGTACAATAAAGAAAATAAAAAAGTAGGTATATTAAAATTCATCCTCTGAATATTCTGATGAATTATCTTCGTCTCCTAGATTGATAACGATAGGTTCCACAGTAACGTCAATTAAATTATCGAGTTCCCACATTTTCTCCTCTTCTTTTTGTACATGATGTATACATCTTTGCCAGTTATCTGCAGTTACTCGTTCCAAGGAATTTTTTAACAAAATTTTCACGTCACTTAATTTAAACGTCGTATTATTTCGCGCTACATCTCCTTTTACCTGCGCCCAGACTAATTCGATTGGGTTAAGTTCACAGTGATAAGGTGGTAACCGTAGTACCGTTATTTGGCGATTTGTTGCCATTTCATCGATAACATATTTTTTCTGATCTTTATTAAGATTGACAAGTGTCAAAAGTTCCTTTTTCACCATATTTGTTTCAAAAGAAATGTTTTTTCCGGATAACCATTGAATTATATCGGCTTTCCTCCAAGCAGTCGTAGGCGTCCGCTCGGTCTGCCGTGAATGGTAACTGGCATTATCCATGACAATTACAGACCCCGGAGGAATAAGATCCAACATCTGTGTAAAATACTCTTCGAAAACATCTGCGTTCATGTCTTCGTGATAGTCACCTGTATTTTTAGATTCAAATAAAAGTAAACCGCCATCTACAAAACCACTGGCACTACCTATATGTGTCACTATTAATCTTCGCCCTTTACCTGAAGGTGCCTTGAACCCTGTTGAAAGTCCATCCAAAAATGCTTGTCGAAAACTTTTTACATTTTTATCTTGCCATACTTTTGTTACAGTATATCCCTCGTTGACCCAAGTTTCGTCTAGATAATAAATATTCCTCCCTTCGTCACGGAATTTTCTAATTGATCTTAAGTAGGATCTTCGCCAACAAATAATTTCATCTTTATCGATAAGAACTGACTTCCTGTTCTGCTTTTCCCAGCAAAAATTCAACTCTCGTAAGACGGCCCATAATTTGCTTCTACTGATTTTTGGCAAATCGTTGTCCTCTGAAAGTTCACTTAAAATTTTGTTTAGCGTTGGTATTTCTTTTTTAAAATAAAATGAGTGTACTTTTCTGCGAATGACATTTTTGAAGAAATCATCTATAACGACTTTTGACCTCCCTGTAGATGATTTTGGGGGATTTACAGTATCTTGTTCATTTTTTGTTTCCTTTAAAAGTCTGTAGATAGTCGATTTTCCAATCCCTGTCATTTTTGTTAGCATTAGTGTTACCCGATAATTACCTGAAACGAAATATTACCACGCCCATGGCCGGTTCTTATCTCGGGGTTTTATTACTCTCTTTCATTTCCAAACAGACTGTACTTTATTTACTACTAGCGGACCCGACAGACGTTGTCCTGTACACACGTCTTTAATTCGAAAATTTCAAACTTTTTTTAATAGGCTGTAACAATCTGGACCGTTTTGATGAAAATATTTATTAACGCAACGTTTTACGTTCGGAAACGGGTCGATATATAAAAAAAATCGACCCAATCGACCCCATAGACGTCTTTGGCAACACGGAGGAATTTCATTTGAAGGTCTCGACCCGACCCCACGAAAATGGGGTTGGTTCAAATGCACCCCACAAAAAAAAATCGATGGATTTTCACCAAAATCGACGTGGACCACACACGCGACGAAGCGCAAGTCCGTAGCACCTACGGTTCGGCCGGAAATCGCTATAAAGTGTTCGCGCATGCGCAGAATTTTTTATTTTTTTTTTCACAGAATCCGCCCGCCCCGCTGTATCCGACAACGCCCCGTGCGCATCCGTAGCACATACCGCCGAAGCGCACGGCGACTTTTACGTCCTGCGCAGCGTCGTAACCGATCCACCTATAGAGGTAAATCGAACCGTCGTCCCGTCCGGAATGCAGCATTGCAGCGGTGCGTCGAACGTCGCCCCACCTATAGCCGTTCGCATTTCGACGCATAACTCGGAAATACGCAGGCGCACAGAATTCCATGCGGTCGAGCATGGAGGGGCACAGATCCTCTACCGAAGGAACCCCCACGCGCAGCCCTAGGTCGTACCACAACCTACCGCGCAGAGATTCCGACCGATTCCGGTAACATGAGCCCCACTTTTTATGGCAGTGCCGAGCCCGCCTCGGTGCCGCGCATACGGTCATATGTCGTTTTTCCCCCTCAGTCCAAAAACGCACGACTTGCACCGTAGCAAATTTATGCGCAGGCGCACAAAAACTGGTCCAGGTGAGCACGGACGCTTTATGTCCCTCTACATCAGGGGTCGGCAAATAATTTTAGGTGGGGTCCGGATACTTTTGAAAATTTTTAACGAGGTCCAGAAAAAAAACTCCGTTCCTTGTAAAACAAGGTTTATCGGTACAAAACTATTTTTGAAGCAATTTAACTTCTGCTAAGCCATTCACCAACCAGTGGCAAAATTGTAAATAATGTAATGAAGTGTCTATGAATTTTGTTAACAGTTGTGGTAAAATAAAAAAAATATTTATCTGTGAGGTGGCTCCAACTCCAGATATTAGAGAGAGTGTTCCCGTATCCCTTATTTTGACGTTTTACTAGTTTGTAACGCAATTTTTAAGCCTCCCTGTATTTTTCAAAATATGTATATTAAATTTACCATGATGAGGATCCTTGCTTAACAATTTAAGAGTTGTTGAAAGCATCTGGACATCATGAGTATAATCCTTACTTATTTTAATTTGCACTCACAAAATAATAGGAAATACAACAATAGATAAGGAATATTTGTATTCAAAAATCAATGGAAAAAATTACATTTGCGGTCTAGAGCCAGTTTTTTTTTAACTAACCTATTAACCATTAAAAAATGATAAGGGTGACACTCAAATGTATTGTTATCTACAGAAAAATATTTTTTACATAATTTGAGTATTATACTTTCAAAAAATTTTTGGCGGTCCAGGTTTTTACCTCCCGCGGTCCGGATCTGGACCGCGGTCTGCCAGTTGCCGACCGCTGCTCTACATCCTCGACCGTTCTGCGCATAATTTCGCCTTCCCGCAACTCTACACACAGCTCGACCGGGTTAACCTTGAGGATTTCGAGGTCGGACCATAGGGGCTCTCCGATAGCCCCATCTTTTGCGCGTACGACGGCGCAAACCGCGCCTCTTTACGACGTCCCGTTCCCGAGCTGGAAAGCGGGTTATACTCGAAAACACGGGGTTCCGCCCCGCCGCCCCCAGGGGCGGTAGGAGGCCCGCGACAGTCGGGCCGTACGTAAATCTACCCCCTGACTTCGATTCCGGGGTCGTTTCGCCGCTACGCCGCCGTCCGATATCGGCCGCCCCCGCTGTCGCCTAAACGCCGCCTCTAATTGGACCGAATTGTAAATCTAAACCATTCTCGAATCCACTTGAACACACACAAAAAATTTCATTAAAATCGATTCAGTGACATACACACGCACAGAAGAATTATATACAGGGTGATTCAGAACTTATCCAAAAAAAAAATTCTGGATGTACAGGGGACTCTTACAAATACAATTTTTTAAAGAAAAAATCAAAAAGTGCAGTTCGAAAATGATTTAAAAATACACTTCTGCACGACACTGGAAACTGGTCCACTGTAAAACCTGACCTGGCACAATGCGGCCGTCAAGGCGGCAGTGATAAAAACGGGCAAAAACTAGTAATTTCGCAAGGAAAAGAATAAATAGAATTTCATAGCACCTACTTTATATCAGCAAATTCAACTGATTTTGCCGCTATTGTTATTATTAATTAATAAAATTCATTTGTGGTTTTAAATAATAAAGTAATTTGACATACCTGATGTTACAATAACTGTTCAAAATTTTGTCCACTGACGTGTAAACAGATTTGGGTCCGTCTTACTCAGTTTCTACGAACTAACACAAATACTTCACCATAATACAAATGTTTTCTTACTTCACCATAAACTAAAACGATATCCATCAACTCTGAGTTGCTATACACGCAAGCCATTTTTGACACTAACTACTAAAAAACTATTATAAACATCGGATTTCAGTATTCGGAGACGCTGAGGCCACGCGGCCCGCCAGGCGTATTACGAATGACACTAGAGACTACAGTTGTCCAGCTATGTAATGGTTGAAAGCACTACAACTTCAATAATTTTTTTCTCGGAAACTATAAGGATTTTACAAAAATGTGTTTTACAATATTGACTCTATTTCTCATGCCGCATCTATTCCCAATTTTTTTTTGGATAAGTTGTGAATCACCCTGTATATAAAGATATAAAGGAATATTATATTGAAATACCTCAAAAAGTGACTATAGTAGGATCGTATTCGATGCAAAGTAGAGCAAAAATTTGTCGGTCTTTTATCAAAGGAAAATCGTGTCATCATTTTTAGGAGGCGTAAGACGAACCATTTCAAATTTAAAATGAAATTCAATGTTAAATCTGAAATACCGCTGCATATGCACTGTGTTCTGGTAGTAGCTGTAGTCGCCCAGGTGCATCGAGTGTACGAAGTGGTCGGTTATACGTCAAATACTAACCTGGCAAGCTTGATCGTAAAACAGAGAGCGCCTCCAAAAAACAAGTAAACAACAGTGGCGCGTACAGAGGTAAAATGTAGTACATATGTGGAAATTAAAAAACAAATTGGATTTATAATAAATTACATTTAAAATAAATAGCTTATGAGAATAAAGGAATTTTTGTAGGAACAAGGATGCCAGACTGATCTGATCCCTTCGTCCCTTCATAATGTATAAAAAAATTATTCAATTTCTGAAACCCTTAAAAGTGTATGGCACTACTATAAGTTACCTTAAAGAAAAATAAATAAGACAAATATATGAAGACCTTCATTTTCTAGGGAAGCAAAATTATGCTAAAGTAATTGTATCTATGGTTTCTTTTCATCTAAGGCTGCAACCCTTGAAGTAAAGCTATTCTTTACCAGAAACCCTGTAGAGATAAATTCATACAATGCACTCTTAAACATTTAGAGGACTAGAGAAATCTCGAAAATTGCTTGTTATTTCTTTACCTGAATCACATTGTTATTATCCTAATTTGTTTAGAATCGACCTCATTCATGCTATTTTGTTTATACCAAATCAGGATAATAAGTAATTAGTACTAGATCTACCTTGAAGAGTAATAATTGATCTATTGTTTAGATTTTAGTCGTAACAGTGTTGTGAACTAAAACTATTGAATGGAAATACATATATCGAGAATTCCTGTAGTTACCTCGTGCAATTATATTTCAAAGTTTTTTCTTTAATGCGTTAAAGAATAACAATTTTGATGACTGAATCGTTTGTCACTATGACTAATATTGATAATAAATGAAGTAGAGTAGTATCCTAATGATTATATCGCCTCCTGTATTTCTCAATAGATATTCGGTTGTCGTTACTATGATTCAGTGGAAATATGACAGAGACTCCCAAATATTTAGTAGCATATTTAGTTATACTAGGACAATAATTATTAATTCATAAGAATAACTCGTTTAATTCTATTCACATTCACAATATAATTTAATATTAAATGGTAAAAATATATTCTACAATAATTTTTCTTAATGTTGCGGTGAAGTCACAAGTAGGTACTTAAAATTGAAGACACCATATACTTTATAGCCCTTCCCTAATTCCATTTTCACTAGAATCAAATTATGTGCTACACTTTATTATCATAAACTGTATTAGGTATTAGAAAGCATTTGTTTCAATATAATAATATTTCAGGTTTACCGGATTATGAAATACTTCCATTTGATCCATTTTTCGCCCCAGAAGTCCCACAAAAAAGGTCACTTCCTTTTTTCAATTATAAGCTGTTGTTAAAAAATGTTACAGAATCTGGATGGACAGCATCTCAAGTTACTAGATTTAAGTAAGTAAAAAAAGGAAAATTTTGAACGTTAATAAACAAAACATCTGATATCAAATTAACAAAATTAGTAAATTTCTTGGTTAAAAATATATATTTTTTTGATATGAAGGAAAGCTATCCTTTTACTGAAATCCAATAAATTGTACAAGAAAATTTATTTGAAAAATTACTTTCATTCGGTAGGAATATTCGTGGCACCTTTTTTACACATTTCCATCAATTGGTAAATTTAAGCAAGCACTACCAACTACGACTAACTTATAGCATATTACTATTATGCAACTAACGTTTTAAATATTTAATAGTATAATTATCTCCAATTCATTGAAACTAATAAGTTTGGGTACCGGTATTTTTATAGTACATCCAATAGAACTTGTTCAAATGATTGGATCGAAAGTTGGTAAATATAAGTTGGGTACTAATTAAAACTAGAAGAAATCTAATGATTTCGATTATGAACAACAATTATTATACAGCATTCATGGGCGCCGTTAACCCCGAATCCAGGAAGAGCCTGTATTTAACTATTACAGAACTTGTTGGGGGACGATGGCGACGACGACGACAGCAACTGCCTCCTTTGTCCTCCCCAATCGGCGCCCATGACAGCATTGGCATTGTATTCTGACTGAAATATGTATTAGCAGTTATATATGTAGGTATTTCAATCATGTTGCAAAAATTAAGCACCTATGATTTTAATTATAGGAAACTGAATAATAAATAGTTATTTTTGTATCTAGTGCGCGAAATGCTATTTTGGTGATCGAGAATTGAATTTTTTAACGAGGCGAAGCCGAGTTAAAAAATTATTCGAGACCACCAAAGTAGTTCGCGCACGAGATGCAAACAATATTTTTTCTACAAACGTCAAACTCTTTCTCTTAAAAATATTATAAATAAGTAAAATGCCTAATTTATTATAGAAAATAGTGTTGAGCTGGCTTAAAATGTCTTTCCTAATCAAATTTTCACTGTTACTATGGAAACAAAGTGGCTGTTGTTGACAACAATAATAATTATTTTAAAGTGACGTTTGTGCTCGCGTCTTCAATTTTTAAGTGCCAGATATTATTTAAAATAATGGAAATTGCTAGTGACGATGAACTAAGTAGTACCCCACCTAATTTGGCAGATGCGGCCAATTTGGTAACTTCAAATCTTTTACCGGAAAAATCGAAGCGCCAATATGAAAATGCATATCGGCAATTTAAGGAGTGGTGTGAAACAAATAAAGCAAGAAAAGCATCCGAAAATGTGCTGTTAGCATATTTTGCAGAAAGATCCAAGAAGGTGAAGCCTTCCACATTATGGGCAGTATATTCTATGCTAAAATCAACACTTAATGCTAAGGAAAACGTAGATATTAAAAAATTTACCAAGTTGGTTCCATATTTGAAAAAATTGTCAGTTGGACACAACCCTAAGAAATCCAAGGTATTAACTCGAGAAGAAGTAAATCAATTCATAAGAGAGGCAGATGATGAAATATATTTGATGGCTAAGGTATATTTTTAATCATTGTTTTATATGTATTTTAAATTACTAAATATCGATATCCTTTTAGGTCGTTTTAATATTGGGTATTTCTGGTGCTTGCCGCCGTGAAGAACTCACTAAAATGAGTGTCGATGACATAGAAGATAAAGGTTCCATCTTGATTGTNCTCTTCAAACTACATATATCACCCCCAGCATTAGCAAGAAGTGTGGCCGAGGTTCTCCGAAAACAGTGACCTGTGTAAGCATCAGAATTTGGTAATTTTAAGTATTTTGCTATTAAGCTGGGCATCCCTCCAATAGAATTTATTCCAACAACTTGGTTAATGCATCTCTTATTTTGATACTTCAAAAACAATCGGCGACTGCTAGCATAACTTGGACGAAGAGCCACGTATTTTCGGTAAATATCGATATAATCTAGATTCGAAACCGTAAAAATTCGTTGTATGTTCGTTTTTGTATCCGGTACTTTCACAATCAAGATGGAACCTTTATCTTCTATGTCATCGACACTCATTTTAGTGAGTTCTTCACGGCGGCAAGCACCAGAAATACCCAATATTAAAACGACCTAAAAGGATATCGATATTTAGTAATTTAAAATACATATAAAACAATGATTAAAAATATACCTTAGCCATCAAATATATTTCATCATCTGCCTCTCTTATGAATTGATTTACTTCTTCTCGAGTTAATACCTTGGATTTCTTAGGGTTGTGTCCAACTGACAATTTTTTCAAATATGGAACCAACTTGGTAAATTTTTTAATATCTACGTTTTCCTTAGCATTAAGTGTTGATTTTAGCATAGAATATACTGCCCATAATGTGGAAGGCTTCACCTTCTTGGATCTTTCTGCAAAATATGCTAACAGCACATTTTCGGATGCTTTTCTTGCTTTATTTGTTTCACACCACTCCTTAAATTGCCGATATGCATTTTCATATTGGCGCTTCGATTTTTCCGGTAAAAGATTTGAAGTTACCAAATTGGCCGCATCTGCCAAATTAGGTGGGGTACTACTTAGTTCATCGTCACTAGCAATTTCCATTATTTTAAATAATATCTGGCACTTAAAAATTGAAGACGCGAGCACAAACGTCACTTTAAAATAATTATTATTGTTGTCAACAACAGCCACTTTGTTTCCATAGTAACAGTGAAAATTTGATTAGGAAAGACATTTTAAGCCAGCTCAACACTATTTTCTATAATAAATTAGGCATTTTACTTATTTATAATATTTTTAAGAGATAGATTTTGACGTTTGTAGAAAAAATATTGTTTGCATCTCGTGCGTGAACTACTTTGGTGGTCTCGAATAATTTTTTAACTCGGCTTCGCCTCGTTAAAAAATTCAATTCTCGATCACCAAAGTAGCATTTCGCGCACTAGATACAAAAATAACTATTTCACAATTAAGTATCATTAATAAAACAAATAGTCATATTCTATTATAATTATTTGCTTGTATTGAGTGTTACTGACCGATATCTTTGTTTATTGGATAGGACTCTTTTCTATGCTAAAATAAAAACATTCTCACTTCATCAACAATACAGTGATAGAGTAACTTGTCACTACTTATAACCTTGGTCTCGCAGAAAGCGGGTAAAAGTTTTGAATTAGTTCGGCTTCTGTAAATTCTTCTACGTTATTTTTCGTTTTTGCAGGAATTATAATGTGTTAACAGAGAATCAGTAAAAGGAGCAAGCATATTAATCTGAATTTTTGTTAAAACATGCACCAATAATAATTGTAAAATACTACAACCATTGAAATTGTTTTTTAGAACCGACTTTTCCAAAAATCAAATACAGGTAACTCAGTTCTTCCCTGATAAAAAATTAGATGGATGGTATGAAATAGAGGGTTCATTTTTTGGACGAAAATTTCAAAACCAGGGTTCATGGAAGTTGTCGCTTTTTGACTACATTCAAACACTGACAGTTGTTAGAAAATCAGTAAAAGATTCGGATGGGTACGAGAAGGAGAATCCACAAATTAAAGTTAAATGTAGTATACAGTCATGCAAGAAACTAGGACTCCATATAGATCACCTGGCTGGAGGATTGACTATAGTGGGTGAGTGATTTTAGAAATGACGTTCTACTAATATTTTTTTTTCATGGATAAATTGTTCAAGAAATTGATCACGAAATTTTCACAATTTATACTATATAGGGTGTTTTCTATGTCAGAACTTTAGGAGATTGTTCTTTGGATTTAATCAAGCTTTAATGAACAAAGCTAATTAACACATTTTCACATTTATGTGAATATAACTTAAAATTAATTATTTTTCAAATCTGTTAACCAGCAATCGAGATACTGCAAGGTATTGTCACTAACGAGGAAGGTTATCGAAATGTCAATACCGATTTTAATGAAACTTCGCTATATTGAAGAAGAGAAAAATATACGAGACATATATTTTCTTTTCTACCGAAAGCACATCTCTAAAGTTTTTCCCCAAAAACAGTTTTTTCAAATAATTGTCGTTTCTATACAATTTTTTTTATATCGACTACGAAAAATCTCCAATTGGTTTAAAAATAAATTGTACAGACTGTTTTTGGGGCTAAACTTTAGGGGAGCTTTGATTTTTTTTTTCTACAAAACTAATATAAATAGACAATAGGCCCATTCAGTGATATATAATTTTAAACTTTTTCTTTCATTTTCTGATAATATTTAACCACCTAAATATATCTTAAAAAAATTAGGTCAATAGGATTAATAATAAGTGATATATTTAATTCTGAATTTGTAAGACCCTTGAAAAGGTCAACACTGCGAGAGAACAGCTAATGACGTCACGATACCGGCCACTCGGCGATCAAGTCGCGAGCCGACGGAGAGATGTGTAGATATTTGCTATACTTTTACCTATATTATATACCTATATTTTTAAGTGTATAAATAGAGAGTGTATAAGAGATATACATCAAGTCTTGTTGAAATGCATTTTTCACACAAAATATTTATTATAAACATAGAATGTCTTGGAATATCTAAATACATTTTCGGATTTTTCTCAATGACGTAATTTTGCCTTCCATTTTGTGTACAAATGTACCCAACGTACTAGACTCGGTACTTGTGGATGTATGCGACGACGTGTATGTGCGAGCAACTCAGAACCACCCTCGTTTTTCTTTGATTGCCCGTCTATATTATTATTTAAATAAATTACTTATAGGTGCCTCTCGCAACGTATTTCGAAATTTTTGTGGACGGGAACGTTTAGATGGGGTAGAATTTATTTTTTCGACATAAATTTGAAAATTCTGCTCTAAATGTTTAAATAATAATATTTATAACCTCTTAGACGGGCAACCAAAGAAAAACGAGGGTGGTTCTGAGTTGCTTATAGGTCCCTCTCGCCGACGTATTTCGAAATTTTTGTGAACGGGTACGTTTAGATGGGGCAGAAATTTTTTCCAGCATAAATTTTATAATTCTGCTCTAAATGTTCAAATAATAATATTTAAAACCCTCTAGATGGAAAACCAAAGAAAAACTAGAGTGGTTCTTAACTGCTTATAGGTCCCTGTCGCCGTCGTATTTCGAATTTTTTGTGAACACGAACATTTAGATGGGGCAGAATTTATTTCCGGCATAAAGTTGAGAATTGTGCTCTAAATGTTCAAATAATAATATTTTACAACCCCCTAGACGTGCATCCAAAGAAAAACGAAGGTGGTTTTGAGTTGCATACCGTGGCTGGGGAAACCGTGGATAACATCACACAAACTTTTCATTTTTCGGTAATGAAATAAATATTTTATTCGGAGTCGATCCTGAGGTACTTTTGCAGCCTGGAACTATACAATATTTGTACAATCCTCGGTTTCGACCCATTTAGACATAAAAACAATAATTAACGAAACTGCGAATCGATCCACATATCGTATGTATTATGAGAGCGAGCGGAGTGCTCTGCCCGTCGCCCGTACCGGTATTATGACGTCAGGCAATGGTTGCTCAACGTTTTTCCGCGCTCTGTTTTCATTAATTTATTTCACACATTTCTCGTTGAAACAAAAAATTGATTTTTGGCATACTAACTAATTAAAGGGTAAACTTTTGAAATATGCAATAAAAAAATTTTACGGAATGGGCCTATTGAGTACATTATATTTATTATATATTATTTATTGCGTTTCGAACAAAAAAAATTGTAGATATATTTTCAGTCAAACGAATAATTTGAATGAATTTAAAAAAATAATAATTCGAAAAATAGCTAGTTTTACTAATAAAATATCCGATTTTTCTTCTTTTTCTTCTTGTTTTAAACGTATTTCAGTGAGCTTGAGTCTTTAATTAATTAAATCGTTCGCCCTGGTTTCCCAAGGAAAAAAATAAATAAAATTTTATCTATTTTATATCAGCAATTTCAACTGCTTTTGCTGCTATTATTATTAATTAATAAATTTAATGTGTGTCTTTAAATAACACATACCTGATGTTACAACTGTTTAAAATTTATCTACCGACGTGTAAACACATTTGGGTCCGTCTTACCCAGTTTCTACGAACTAACACAAATGTTGGCTTGATTCACCATAACACAAATGCTTCTATGTAACACAAATGCTGTCTTGCTTCACCATAAATTAAAACGATATCCATCAACTCCCGAGTTGCTTTATACGTAAACCATTTTTGATAATTGAAAAACTAATGTAACCACTATCCCAAAAACGTAAATACTAACATCGGGTTTCAATATTCGGAATCGCCTAGAGCCATCAATGACGCTAGAGGCTACAGTAATCCAGGGATGTAAATGTTGAAAATACTATAATTTCAATAATTTGTTTCTCGGAAATTATAAGGATTTTACAAAAAATTTTTACGATATTGACTCCATTTTTCATGACGCATCTATTCCCAAATTTTTTTGGATAAGTGAATCACCATGTATATAATTAATATTGTTGCAAGAAAAACGCCTGCTTTTAACCTATTTTTTAATGTTTTCAAAAATAGACAATAAATTTCGTTTTCTTCAATTTCTTGGCCATTTTATTGTAGCTAAAAATATGTACATCTATTATACAGGGTGTCCCGTTTATACTTTAAAAAAATGGTAATGAGAAAAGCGTTATATAAACTACTTTTCCAATGGGAACTCATTCCCGTTTTTTTAAGTTTTAACGGAACATCCTCTATGACTCAGTATATTTCAGTTAGGTAACTTTAAAAAATAAACACATTTGTTTAAAAAACAAAGATTAAACGCTTCAGAACTATTTTACAGAATATTTTTTTTATGTTAGAAAATATATTGGATCGGATCATCAACAACGCTTGGCAGCCAGGCTTTGTGGTACTTAGTCCCCTGATAAACGACTTGGTGGGAACAGCATTCACGGAAATATTCAACAAAAATTTTCAGCATTTTCCATTTGAGAGAATATTTCACAATTAAACATGTAATTCGAAACGGTAAAAACATTTACTGGAGAAGTTCTCAAACAGCCAAATTCCGTTTTGTATAAACGTGTAAATATGTAAATAGTTAAAGAGATTAAAATCATGTTAAATTGAGGGTTCTGATGTTAACACTTAACAGATATAATTATGGTTATGCCTTTATAAATGAAATATATAGGGTTAACCAGCTCTCTAAACTCAGCAGGTTCTTGCAGATAATGGAACAAATGATTTTAAGCAAAAAGGCTACAATTATGACACTAGAACCGGACACCATAAGAAAAAGATTTTTGATGTAACAGAAACCTCAAATTTGCTACTGATTATAAAGGTATATGATGTAACAATTAGTAGTAAACTTACTTTTTACTGGTTTTTATTTTTGATTTCTACAATTTTTTTATTTTTCAAAATGTATTTTTTGATAACGCACGCATTAAATTTTTTAATTGCTCAATCAACTATTTATAAAAATTACTACACCTGTTGTCAGTTTCTTAAAGTTGCAAAATTTTGCGTAGATAGTTGTTCTGAAACATGAAAAACCAATGTGATTATGGATTTAAAGCTAGACCGCCCTGTATATATGAATATAATGAAACACATCAAAATTCATGTTTACCTTTTAAATACCTACCTAATTGATCCAATTATAAGTATAGATAATATCTACCCAACGAAAAAAATGTATGCAGTTTACAGATTGCATAATTCGTGGAAACATTTATTTTTCTACATTTACTTTTATTTGTAATAGTTTAAAAATAAAAGTACTGTAGACTTGGTACTTAGATTATTATAATTCATTGATTGTAATCTGTGATTGTAATGATATAGAATTGCAACCAGGATAAAATCGATATTCGAATATTTCACGATATACGGATTTTTTTTATTGTCAATTGTCCTCAATTAAAAAAAAAACAAATAAACTCTAGATAAATATGTACTTACTTATCATTAAATATATTTAATATATACAAATAAACATGTAAATAAGTGGCCTTATATTTGTTTTCATTGTTAACACTTATTACTATTGTAGCTTGTTTAGAGTTTCTGGTCGAGACTTCTCGAAGCGAGAATTCCCGGGAAATCTGGCCTTACTCGAGACGAGAAAAAAGTGTCGAGAAATCGAGAAATTTAAAAATCACGCGCTTCTTAAGTTCTTGATTGGAGTTCGTTTCGTTCATGAGTTCAATTCGTTTCTCGACAAATAACTGAGCGGTTAAAGTGGTTTCTCGACTAGCTCATGATTTATTTACTTTAAGTTTTTAAGGCTTTAGTTTACTTTGACGATTCTTATTTTTTTAATGTACCTTGTTATAAGTCTGTGTAGAAATTTTATTATAAGCAGATACCTAATGTTGATGTTGAGTCTGAAAATATTTAGTTCATGTTCCTTTAGTTGATTATTTTATTTTTGTTTTGTTAATTAAAAGATTGTGATTATAAGTGATAAATTAATAGGAAAAACGCTTCTGTATCTTTAAATTAAAGCTTGTTTTTTAAGATTTCTTCGGTTAAATTCGTTATTTACTATTTGGTTAATTAAAAGACTGCATGATTAATAATTATTAATAATTATTGGAAGAAAACTACGATTCAAAAACATTGAAATAAACATAAGTATAATGAAAGTGTTTAATAAAAAAACAAGTTAAAGGTTTTTGAGAATATGCTCAAAGTTTAATTTAGTTTTGTTAGTAAAAGTAGAAACATATTAATAAATTAATTAATAAAAATACTGAAAAAATAATAAATGTTAATGATGATTGTTAAGTATAATAGCATGTTTATATTTCGCATTGTAATATCAGAATTATGACTTTTTAAGTTGTAGAAATTTCTCGAGAATTCGAGAATTCCCGGGAATTCCTAGTCGAGAATTCTCGAGTCCCGAGAAAAAAAGTAGGGCGAGAAATCAGAAACTCTAAGCTTGTTACACAATATACATAAAAAGTTACCACTAAATTAGAAATATGTATAAATCTATTGTAACGGTGCTCTGTGATTGTAACATACCTATTTATACCTAGGAACATATTTTATCTCCTATATTTCCCAACATCCTTCCTATGATATTTCCAAATAGATAAGAAGGAAATACAAAATCAGAACCAGTAAGTACCTAAGTAAATTAGCAGTTATAAGTATAATAGAAAATGAATCTATAGACTCCTCCAAGAATCAAAACTTAGGTAGATATAATCGAAAAACATTTTTTAATTAAACTACTACTAATTCTAGAAACATAAATTTACATTTATGTTGGCTATGGCTAACTAGATATATTTCTGCATAATAATAAGTAAATAGCAATGAATAATATGTATTATTTATTTCATATGTAGTTGCAACTAAAAACACTTAAATATAGAGTGTCGTTTTAATAGAACACTATTATCTTTTGATTCCAATTAAATACATCTCTAAAATTTTGATCTTGATCAACGTATTTTTCGGTCATTGCGTTAATTAAAATTTCAAATGTCAATTTTCCTTTAGACGAACTACTCTATTGCAGCGTTTCTTAAAAATTTGCTTTCAGATATGTTGCTACATCAGATGTATTGAATTGAATGTATTGTATGAAATGGAACCTCGTAAATTGTATAGGTAATAATTTTAATATCTTTGGTAACATGAAATGCGAAATTTTCATTTTAATATTCAAGCAGCTTTTTTATATTTTTTTTTACGATAGCAGTTTTACAGTCAAAGAAACTGATACATTTTTTGACCTTGAATTAATCGTTACTTACGTGTAATACACAAAATTTTCAATTTATTTGACAATAAATCACGATGAAATTTTAAAACTATTATTGGTTCTATTATTAAACAATTTTTTAATGAATTTTGGTTACATATAATACTAACAATGTTTATGATAAAAATCATTTAACATTATTTAAATTGGTATTAATTCTCTTGCTATAGTGTAATCACTAATCAGATATTAACCAGTCAAACTTAAAAACTGTTTTTTTATTTTCAGAATTAAAAATAGAAGAATAGAAAATGTTCATATGAACTTTTGTTAAAATCAAGAATATAAAGCCTTGCTTATACAGGGTGATTCACAAATGGTGACCAAAAACGAAACCTCGTATTCTTTGATTAATTTTAAGGGGAATCTTTCCTATAAAGTTTTCATCTAGTACGCTTCGTTAAAAAGATACAGGGTGTTAAACTTCAAAAAATATTTTTAATTTTTTTAAATAATTTAACAACTAGTAAGTGAAATAATTTGAAATTGGGCATATGTATTTATGCAAAATTATCCAAAATCTGAGAGTATTTCCTAAAATTTACACGCTCCAGTGGCGGAGATACAGGGAATCGGTAGCATATTTTTCTAAATAAAATAGTACGCCACTTCTTTACTATAACAACCATGATATTTTCAGATTCGTCTTTCAATTCTCTACTTAAGAACCTAACTGAAAACATTACATTACAAGCACTAATCATTCGATTATTCGAATAAAGAAATTAATAACATTAGTCATCATTTTAATGATTTTATATGAGTAAGTGCTCAAAAATACCTTCATTTACTCGAAAATCGGGCTTTTTTGAAAAACATAAGAGAATAGTAATTTGTAAAAATTGAAAGACGAATCCGAAAATATCATGTTTGTTACTGTAAAGCAGTGGTGTACTATTTTATTTAGAAAAATATGCTACCGATACCCTGTAACTCCGCCACTGATGTATCTAAATTTTAGAAAAAAGCCTCAGATTTTGGACAATGTTTACATAAATGCGTGTGCCTAATTTCAAATTATTTCACTAACTAGTTTTTAAATTATTATTTAAAAGAATTAAAAAAAATTTTTGAACTTTAACAGCCTGTATCTTTTTAACGAAGCGTCCTAGATAAAAACTTTATAGGAAAGACTCCTCTTAAAATTCACCAAAGAATACGAGGTTTTATTTTTGGTCATCATTTGTGAATCATCCTATATAATAAATTATACGGGGTGGTCCGAATTCTATGCAGGAAACTTCGAAGGCAGATAGATTTCTTTAAAATAATATGTGTTATATCTCCGGAATCTATTAACCGATCTCAATAAAATTTGGTACATATAATGTATGATAGTAGGCCTTATATTCCCTGAAATATGAGCTTTAAAGGTTCAACCAGTGGTGTACAACTGGACAGGGGTCACCCCCTTTTTTACAAAAAAAACCTACGCCACTGCATTTTTACATGTCATTGTAACTGATTTATATTTTAATGCAAAAAATACGTAAAAAAGGTGGCTTTAATTTTTTCCCTAAAATTCGCCATGCTCAAGTTATTCATACCAATACAATCCCCTTGTGGCAGACACTTCTAACGATAATATTACAAGAATATTTGTTTATGTTTAAAGTAAGTGCAATTTGTAAGCACATCAACAAAATTATTTTTACACCACCTGTGAGGTAGCGTGCGATATAAACAAAAAATCATTTTTTTTTAACCTGAACACCCTGTATCTCCAAAACGGGGCCGTTCCAGACCTATGTTTATAAGGCAAACACATATTATTTTAAAGAGATCTATCTACCCTCGAAGTTTACTGCATAAAATTCTGACCACCCTGTATGTATAAGCAAGGACAGAGTTCTAGTCACCATGTTTGGCAATATAAATACATTATTTCGACTTTCGATAGGTATACATTTTTGGTGTAGAATAAAATTCTCTACCTATTTCTGATAGTTGCGTGTAACAATTTAGTGTAACAATTTAAACGTACAAAAAAGTTACAGAAGAATATTCACAATGGGTCGTAGTAAAATGAATGCCCTGTACGATTTAACCTAATGGGAACATAATAACTGCATACTTCATGAAGAAAGAAACTAAGCAACAGCAAATTTTGCTCAAATCGGTTAACTGTGTTCTGAGTTAAGGAGAAAACAAGATATAAAAAAAAACTTTAACATCCTGTAACTTTTTTTGCGATATTTTTCATTTAAGCAAGTTTGGTTAAATCGGCACCATTCGGGTTCTAGATTATACCCTTGAATGTAACATTCGTTGGCAGTGTACTAATTTTTACATGCCTATAGGTAAATCAAAGAAAAATTTAAATTAGTCATCAATCTGTTTTACAAAGGGTCGTAAGAGTTATTGATATGAAATTGAGGTCTCCTCTACAGATACTCTCCATGTCAAATTTGAAAAAAAAAAACGAGTTTTGTACATGTCCGAAAACATTTTCTCAATATCAACATCCTGCATCTAGGAAATGAAGCATTTTTTAACAAAACCTTGTTTGTACTATGCCTTTAATTTTTGTCGCTAAATCTAATGGTGGTATTATTTAGCAGCTTAGTAACTGAAATAGACTATATAACATGTAATAATAGAATTTTTCCTTTATTTTAATACCAAGAAATCCACCAAACACCGTGTAAGTATGTATATATAATGTTCCATTTAAAAATAGTATAAAAAATATTGATTTTGGAATACAATTTTGAACACCCTATACAGAACATTCTTGTTTATGCGGTATACATAAGGAATGCCTAATATTCATCAAGTTGTGAGTTTAAAACCCAATCGAAAATCTCACAAAATATTGATAAAAATTTATTATGATAATAATTAATAATAGTTCATGACGATAAAGATAATATGTTTCTACGTAATCGCAGAATTTTAATAAAAAAATTCCGGTAGTGATTTTTTATAAAATCGTTTCTAAAATAATGAATGCTGCAGGCCATAGATGATCAATTGAATCATCGTAACCTAGAAAGCTCCTACATATAAAAAAATCGTTCGAACCTTATATGCGTCCGGATATAAGAGAAACGCTAATAATTTTTGTTAATTTTACACAGACAATATAGCTGAGCGATAAGCTATATTGCCTGTGATTTTTATAAATACTACGTACTAAAAAAAAATGAGGGAGAGGGGTAGTGTTCTGAGTTCTTAGTGGGTCACATTCTCACACTGTGTATAATAAATAAATGAGTGTACTCCTCTCTGGTATAAATAATCTATATGTACCCATACAAAATTTTCCAGGGTCCAAATCCATCTGTGAGATCTGGGGGATATGAGAATTGCACAATATTTTGCATTTTCCCTATGAATAAAATAATATAGTTGTATAAAATAATTAATAACAATAAATTAGATAATGCTGGTTTGTGTTGATGTCAAACAAGCAACTTTTGGCCAAAAATCTTACTTTTGTTTCAATTGTGGATCTCAAACAAGAGACATTTAGAAAAAAGGAAATGGGCCACTGCATGATAGAGCTGATTAACATCTCTGCAACACTGTTGAAGATTGTCATCGTCACACAGAGTTACGCCCTAAATTTCTTTCACAAGTGTTTTTAAATTTTAAAAACACAGACACATATGTGAAGTAAGACAACTTATTACATCACAATTAATCAGTAGCAAAATACAGAAAAGAGTATTTATTGGTAATAATGTTCAATGTTAATAAATCATAAATAAAAATATTACACAAAATCATGGGCTAGGGGGGAAGCACGGGAATGCCCCCCTTGCCCCTCTTATATGGGCGCCCGCATGTATTTAGGTACGTATTTTTGTTTTGTCCTGGCTACTCCCTTGTAACCAATACCTATAACGCTTTACATAAATTAGAAATTGATATTTTTCAATACCGATTATGAAAAAATATCAGTCTGGTTATTTTTTTACATTCAGTAGGTACATCATTAAATTGAATTTCTGATAGAATATATATTTTCTATACGTATATCTATATTTAGAGCTTTATTAAAAAAAATAAAATTAAATTAAAAATTGTCTCCGTTTTAAATGTGCCTAAAAATATCCTTCGCAAAAAATTGTTTTACTTTTTTGCCTATTGCCCACAGGTCGAATTTTGTAAATACTTTATACTAAGGTTGGCACAACTGGAAGAAACTGACTCAGAAGATAATTTTGTTTATCGGTCTGTGTCTCTGTATACAACGGTTGGAAGTGGTGTTTTTTGTTTTATGTTGTGTTTTGTTTTCTCTTATGTAAAATTTTCTTTCATGAAAATAGTACTCGGGACATTCTTGTAAATAGTTATAATATGTAAAGTTTTTAGAAAAATGAACTATTAGTGTTTTTATGTGATAACCATTGTCCTGATGGAATCGGAGTCGACGATTTCTAAATTAAATAGTTATAAACAACTAGTTGATGAAAATGATTTAAACGATTTTCTTGACTATTTGATTTCTCAAAAAATTATTAAAGAAGCTGATTACTTTAGAATTTACAATTGCAATGTAAGTGATCATATTATTCTAGGTTATGTTTCCAAAATTCCCTTTTGTTTTAGAGCCCAGAAAATAAATTACATGAAATATATACAATCATAGATTCTAACGATACAAATACTTTGCAAAAAGTTTTCACTTACTTGGATATATTATATCCAAAGAATAAAAAACTTAGGGAAGATGAGGAAAATTTTCGAATTTCTTCTGTACGAGGAGGATTTCCAAAATTGCCCCCAAATTATGTTACAAGGAGATCACTTGTAAGTATTAATTTCATTGTAAGAATATCTACTACAATAGTTATAAAAGTTATCTATCCTTATTTATTCAATAACTATGAAAAATTAAGGATATAGTGTACCTATAAATACCTACTCTTTTAAGAGTATTTGCTTGAGTATTTGTTAGTGATGTAATTAGTGATGTAGCAGAAGTACATGAAATATGTTGGCTAATTGAGTTGAGAAGTTTTTGATTTTGAAAACTTGTTTTTTTTTTTGTACCCAATAATAAACAGAGTATTAAAATATGCAATGATAACAAAAATACCTAGAATAAAACGGTAATATTTGAAAAACGAACTTTAGAATTTCGTTTGTTCGTAATATTGAAATAAGGTATTAATGTTTGTAAGTATATTGAAATTATAGTTAGTATACATATTTTATCAGAAATAAAGTTAGCATTATCATAAATTGATTAAGTTACATTTTTTCTTAGAGTATTTTCATAACTTGATATGATTAATAACTAGAGCTGTCACACGCGGTTCGCTAGCCATTGACGCTGTCAGTCAGCCACGTGAGCTTCCTATCTGTTGGTGTAATCGTCGATTTCCCTATAATCGAACAATTTACGATTTTAATTGTCTTGATGCATAATTGTATGTATTTATGTTGAGCGTAGTTAGTGCTAAAAAACAGTAAACAATTCATACTCTTCTGACTAAAAAAAAAAAACAAATTTACTGGTAAGTAGCTATAAAATTATTAACATATAAAAACTATTCAGGTGGAAAATAAAATAAAACAGATATATTTTTTGGAATAGAAAAGAATTTTATGAAAGTAAGTAAAGGAAAATAATGAGCTAAAAATACCTATTTAAGCTGCTCCCTTCGGTGTTAAATATTTGTTGTTTTATTTTTTTATAAAATTAAAAAAAAGCAAGGAGTAATAAATTATGTACTCAGTTCAGCATCACAGCTTTATCAGTAGTAAATTTGTCCAACAAAGCCCCACTCAACATACCTATTTGTTATTTCAAGTGCATGTGGTCATAGGGAAAGTAAAATAACGAACAGTGCTTTCTTTAACTAAAAAACTATAAACAATAATGTAATTCAGTATATACATATTTGTATATGTATAAAAACGTTTAAAACAAACATTAGTAAATGTAAAGTAATAAGTATTAAGCAATGAAAAACACACACACACAAAAAAACTTGCAAAAACCAGAAGACTCAATTTATGTTTGATTTAATCTTCATAATGATTGCATGTAACCTACTATTTCATATAGTAAATAATAAAACATTTAATTTCTATTGGAATAAATGCAACCCCGAGTGGAAATTGCCATGTCGGTCCAGCTTGGAAGTAGAAGTTAATTATGCAAATATTACATCAATAGATGTCAAACAGTCGTTCTTTTCAGATTAAGATATTTTATGTGAATAAGTTTCGCTGAAACAAGGGTAGAAACGTACCTGATGATGTGATCTATAACGGATCCCATCCAGATTGTGGAATCGATAGCAATGATGAGTAATAGTTATTTATGATACTAGTGTGTTACGGTATATAAGTCACGCTGGGAAATGTTTAATTTTTCCAAGTGACATATGATGTAACACCATATAAAATTTTTTCCAACACTCATAGAATTTTATTTTAATAATAAATAAAAGTAACTAAAAATTTCAAGGTGCCAATGTCAGAAAAAGTAATTTAACTAAATGAATGCATTTTTAAATACAGGGTGTCCCACCACGAACTCCATCGATGGATATCTGGAAAACCGCTCAAAGGATTTTTTTGAAATTATGTTGGTGTGATACAGACCGTGGGGCCTACCAAGCTAAAATATTTTCAAGGTCATCGTACTTCCGGTTATACCTGAAGTGAATGGAACCCCCTGTAAATTTTTAAGTTGAAAACATATAACACACTCCATACTTAGGATTGACCGTTTCCGAGATATTTTGATTTGAAGCAAAAATTGACAGATGCAGACTATCAGCAAAATTTAGTTTTCCCGAAAACATAGGTTTATTTTTTTGTGCAAATTGGACATGTTGTAGAGGAAGTACTACCCGTATAACCAGGCTGTATATAACCTCTATCGGTTCTATATTAAAATCTTTACTCGATAAAGATAGCCTGTATTCTTTGGGTACAGCGACGATACGGGTTTAAGTATATTCTAGATTTAGACAGAATAACGTTGGTATTTATCGATTCGCTATCGCCACTGCGTATTTTGGATTTAGATCAGATAAAGTTCAATTTATCGATTCTCTATCGCAACAATACAGGCCAATTATCGAATATGCTATATAGGCTATATATCAAAGCGACATTATATAGTCAGTTTTCCTTAATGTAACCTACACTAGATATTTACACTAGCAAGTAAAGTGCGTAGCCTATTATTTACGCAATCGTCACTCAACCTTTACTGTATTTAATTATTAGATACATTTGCAATACAAAATAATTTACAAAATAATGTTATTTATGTTTTTTAGCGGTTTTAAGACATACTTTATTTTTATTATAATTTTACTGTACTAATTTAATATTGAAAAACTCTAGATATACCTTACCTTATGTTGAATGTAACGGACGGGTGCTGGTGGGACTCGAACCTTGGACGCAGATTTAGCGTAGACAGTAGTTTCAGTGCAGTTGGTGGATTAATGCTTTCGGCTATAGGACCTGTGTTGTGAAACGTGCTTTGTATGTTTTCGTTAGGTATACTGACATTAAAATTGAATGAAATGCCGAAAATTAAAACCAATAATTGTCGCCGTTGGGCGGAAATGCGAACTGAAACGTCTAGAGGATATCAAACACGACGATTAGTAACACTTAAAAATAATATTACAATAGAAGGTTAGATCTTTTTCACTCAATACGAGATATAGTGTGAACTACTTAGTACTCAATAAATTTGTTTTACAGAATCATGTGTTCAAGATACACAAGAAACAAATGTGATTAATACCTATTATTCTACAGATTATGAAATTTATGAAGAAAATACAAGTAACGAAGATGTACATAACACAGAAGTACATACATCAGGTTTGTTTGATGATAATGTCGAAGAAGAATTTAATACGCAGGTATTAATCCAAAAATCATTTTCCGATAAATTACGGGAATGGGCAGTAAACGGGAATATTGAATTAACCCAAGTTTCTAAATCATTACGAATCTTGGTCTATGATGGGAATCATATTGAACTACCATTGGATGCAAGAACATTATTGAAAACACCTAGAGTTACAAACGTTCGTTGTATGGATAATGGATATTATGTTCACTTGGGTATTAAAGACTATCTCAATACGTGCTTTGAGCGCTTTGGAACCGATATATTAAATTTAAAATTAACACATTTGCAGCTATCATTCAACATGGATGGAACGCCCATTAGCACAAGTGGTGGGGCAAGCTTTTGGCCAATATTAGGCATTCTCTCCAACTTGTTTGGTAGCCACCCTGATGTCTTTATGGTTGGAATATTTAATGGACCTCAAAAACCCGAATCGTACAATAACTATTTATTAGAATTTGTCGAGGAGATGAAAGATTTAATGGAAAATGGATTTTTGTGGAATGGAATCATTTATCCAGTAAAATTAAAGGCCATTGTATGTGATGCCCCAGCCATGGCTTTTGTAAAAGGTATCAAATGTCATGGCGGTTATTACTGTTGTTCAAAATGTTATATAAAAGGTGAACCTGTGTTATCATCTTCGGGGAACAAATCTAAAATAGTTTATCCAAATCTTCGTTCTGAACAGAGAACTGAAGAAGCTTTTAGAAGTAGAAAGATAATATTTTCTGGTGAAGATGATATTGGACATCACATGAATAAGGAACGAAGCGTCTTGGAACAACTAACTATTGATATGATAAAGACATTTCCTGTCGATAAAATGCATTTAGTTGATGAAGGTGTTGTAAAGAAGATAGTAAATATATGGTTAGGAAAACCAGGTTCACAGAAATTACAAGCTTCTAAAGTTACTATTATTAACCAACACCTTGAAAATTGTTATTCGTATACTCCTATTGACTTTCAACGAAAACCAAGAACTCTGAAATATGCACATTTTCTTAAGGCGTCAGAATGTAGGGTTTTTTTGCTTTATACGGGACCAATAGTGCTAAAAAACGTGTTGCACAAGGAACCGTATGAACATTTTATGTCTTTAAGCTTAGCAATTCGAATATTGACATCCCCCTTATATTATGACAAATGTAATGAATATGCCCATTCTCTTTTAGTATATTTTGTGAAAAATTTTATCAAGCTTTTTGGTAAACAAAATGTCACCTACAATGTTCACGGACTTCTGCATTTAGCAGAAGATGCAAAATTCCTCGGCCCTTTAGATGAAAATAGTTGCTACTTATATGAAGCATTTATAAAAGTAATAAAAAAGAAACTGCACAGTTTCAATCGTCCACTACAGCAGTGCAGCAATAGAATGAATGAACTCAAAAAAATACATCAAAATAATTCTGGATTTGGTAATAGAATAACAGACTTGCAAACAACACGCCATTTCATACCAGCATTGACACATTCTGTGGGCGGAAACAAATTTACAGCTGCTTCATTTTACAATTTTAAAATACTAACAAATCGAAAAAGTGATGATTGTGTAATGTTGAGCAGCAAAACAATTAGGTATTCGGATAAAATACTTTGGAAAACAAGAGAATATTATTAGTGTAGAAGGACAAATATTTATAAAATCAGGTGTGTTATCTAAGACAAACATAGAAATTTATGAAAAATTTAATTTCTTTATCGGAAATTTTGAAGATAGAATTTGTAAAATTTCATTAACAGAAGACCCTATCATTTGCAAAATGTGCTGCCTTCCCAATAAAGATGCATACGATTTTTTTGTTGTACCTATAAATCATACTCTGCTATGTTGTGAATGAGTTTTTATTTAAAATGAAAGTCGATCTCGTAACAAAACATGTAAATAAAATATTAATATAATCCTTAATAAAATAAATATATGTATATCCAGTAGGTATTAACTTATTTTATTTTCTTCGTCAATGCTCGAATGCAATCGGTTACATGCTGCAAGTGATACATGTATTCACTAATAGCTTCCACCTGAGTTCTACCGGTATTGCTTTGCATTACTTCTGTGAATTACATTATAAAGTGTTAATAATTTGTAACTCAAGTTTGACAATTTTTACTCACCTATTATTAATTTAGTTTGAAGTAAATTTTTAGTTGGAAATTTTCCTTCCCGCCCAGAGTAGTTAAAAGTTAAACGACATCGCTCGGATTTGAACTACATACACTGAGATCTACAATATGAATTCTTATTAAATGCCACGGTTTGTTACAATAATACGTACCTAATACTGTTTCATTTCTATACGAGGGATAACTGTCATACTGCCAGTATCAATAGTGGATTGAGAATTATTTAAACCACTATCAATAATAATACTAGGATACTTTATTAAATCTGTATCCGAAAAATGAACAGGATATATATTAGTGCGTTATCTCGTCTATAAAATAATGATGCTCTCTAGGTATGGATCAAGTAAAGGTTCAATACTTAAATTCGTATATATGGCATATAGATTTAATAAAGTATTAATACATTTTCCGGAACAGGAGATATTTCATCAAATATCAAATATTTTTTGTAGTTAACAATATTGTCGTATTAAGTACTTACCTGCCCTTCAATAACCCAACATGTAGGTAATACACAAGTTTCCCCAGTTCCAGTAAACTGATAAACAGCATAAGTGGTCATTTTTCATTTATTTTGGACTTTTTTTATTATATCCACTCAATAGCTTCAGTTTTGCGTAAGAGCGTGGATCGAACTCTACCTAATCTACAGTGGATCGTTGAACATATAACCTGACGTTTACAATAACGTGTTCTTATCCCATCTCGTTATATTTAATGTAGAATATCCCTAGCATTCGTATAGATGTTGTATAGATTTAGTAAAGTATTAATATATATTCTAAAACAGGAAATGATTTTATTTGAGAACTTTACAGGATCTATATTGATGAGTTAATGATAATGTAACTATACTTGATGTATTCTATAAAAATGTAAAAATAATTAATATATATTTTATACAGGGAAAGTATTTAAAGGTAATGCTTTATAATCGCTATGCAGATTAAGTAGAGAATATGCCTGTAAAGGAAATATTTATTTATGCTGTAAATATGCTATATAGTAGAAATATTTATCGACAAATCTATATAGAATAGTGTCAGATCTATATAGTTCACGAAAACCTGTACCGCTTGGTTATACGGGTAATTTATCGAATTTAACATGAAAATGTTACAGTTTTTATACAGGGTGGTCAAAAAAAAATTTATCGAATATGAAGTTCAGAAAATGTGGAAAACTCAAAATTTTTAAATGGTACCCCTAATTTTTTTTAACGTATTCACATTTTGCACTAAAATTAAGTGTAACTTTGTTATAGTTTCCCTATACCTAAACCCAGTGGTTTTCATTTTATTTACGAATAAACATTTCCCTTTTCTTAATATGATGTTTCCATTTGTTTCACACATTTTAGGTTGGCCGTGACAGGGGAGTAACAATCAACATAACAACTGTCACGGGTTTTTAGCTGTCAAATTTATTTAGTTCCTTGTGGGTTGCTGCTCTAATAGAATCCGGTGATATATGCTATTTTATTTGGGACACTAAAAAATAATGTGTATAGTACTCCAGTAACAATAAAGGAAAATTGGGTGCATAGAGTAAGGCAAGCATTTGAGCATCTATCACCGGAATCTATTAAAGAAGCGACCCACAAGGAACTAATTCAAAGGTGTGAAAAATGTTTGAAAGTTGAGAAGTTGAAGAAAGACATTTTGAACATTTATTAAAATAAATTTGACAATTAAAAACCTGTGACAGTTGTCATGTTGATTGTTACTTACATATCATGGCTAACCTAAAATGTACGAAACAAATGGAAACATCATTTTAAGAAATGTTTATTCGTAAATAAAATGAAAACCACTGGATTTAGGTATAGGGAAACATTAACAAAGTTACACTTAATTTTAGTGCAGAATGCAAATACGTTAAAAAAATTAGGGGTTTCCATTTAAAAATTTCGATTTTTCCACATTTTCTGAACTTCATATTCGATAAAAAAAAATTTACCACCATGTATATATTTTCATGTCATATTCGATAAATTAGGTCTTCCTCTACAAAATGTCCAATTTGCACAAAAAAATTAACCAATGTTTCCGGGAAAACTAAATTTTGTTGACAGCCGGTATAACCGGAAGTACGATGATCTTGAAAATATTTTAGCTTGGTAGGCCCCACGGTCTGTATCACACCATCATAATTTCATTAAAATCCTTCGAGCGGTTTCCCAGATATCTATCGATGGAGTTCGTGGTGGGACACCCTGTATTACAAAGGATGCGAGTGTCAACCTAAATTGTGTCTGTAACCAATATTTCATAACTCACTAGTGACTTATGACTTATAACTCAATAGTGAGTTATAGGCCACATTATTCTTTTAAAACCAAAGAAATTATAGGATCATTCATTATATGTATACAAGTGTTGGATAAAACAATTACGTGTTTCACAATGATACAATGACATATCATTTTTTTATTTTATGTTGATGATCCCCATGCCTTTGGTGCACTGCCAATTATCTCTATTGATAACTGATTTTATCCACAATCACTTTATAATCGGACTTTTATCCACACTAGTGGAATAAAGTAACTTTATTTCAGTAGTAAAATAATTATGAAGAAATAAACATATAATAAATCAAATTTAATTTATTTACCTATTAACATTAACATTTACATTTATAGTAATAGATATTTCGTTTTTTGTTTTATCACATTTAACTTAATTTCCATAAATAACAACCCTTGTAGCATTGTTGTCATCATTTTCGGAACGCATAACATCTGCCGAAGTTTGTGAAGAATTTGCACAAGTTACAGATGTCACTTCTTGTAAGGAACAACTATATTTTCCTCTGATTTTCTTTGCAATGTCAAGTTTGTTAGATATAGACTCATCAACATAACTTTCTGCTACAGAGGAGCTCATCCATCCACCTTGCCGTTTGATGGTTGTAAGATCAGCACCTTTATTGACCAATAAAGTTGTTGAAGTGCGCTTCATACAATGGTCAGTATATGCTTCTGGATTTGCAATATTCAGGAATGAAGCAACTATTAAGGGTACCTTCGTGAATGTGTTGATTCCAACAGGCTGAGAAGTACATTTTTGATTGATGTACCTATCTTAAAAAGAATCTGTCTTGTGTTAGGTGAATTGGGCACGAAGAAATATATTTCCTGTATATTTCAACAGCATTCACGCAAAATCCTTCTTCTATAATTGTAAATTTTCTTGAAATGCCTGTTTTGGTGTCAGGTATTGAAACAATTTGTCAATTCGCAGCATCGACAGGCACCAGAAACTTCCATTATTAGTGCAACCTAAAACAATTCAAAGTTCACTATATACCTAACATGTAAAAGGTAAAGAAATATTACCTTAATCATTAAATATTCTTTATCGGAAGCCTCAGTTAAAAATTCTTCAATATGTGCTCTTTCCAATACTTTTTTTGCTTTGTATCCTTTCGATTCACTCTTCAAATAAGCAGTAAGCTTGTTACATTTTCCAATATCTATATTTTTGTAAACCTTTAGTAGGTATAACAAAACCTACCATATTTCATTTAGTAGTAAGCAATATCAAGTCGTGTGATTATTTTTTTTATTAAATTCCAATAATTCTGACTACAAATATGATTGCGATGTGGTTATGGATAAAACGTTGTATTGCATTCCTGTTTTAGTTGCCTTTTATCCACTTAAGAATATTTAGTAAACGCTCAAACTACGTTCTCGCATTTAAACATTATTGTGTGGATAAAATGCTACTTAAAACACTTATACAATAAATATTATTTCTAATGAAATACCACAAACAAAAAGTAGTAATGACTTGTGATTTTGAATTAATTAAACTGGCTGGTGAATGAATCTTTTTTGAAGGAAATGTGAATTAATTCTAATCCATGTGGAATTGCATAACAAAATTTGACATTTTAAATATATACAAAAACAGTTCATTAAACTATAAGAATAAAGTAAGTAAATTTTAATAAAAAATTTATCGAATGTGGTTCACATACTAAAATATGCATATAATTTTGGCTTTAGCAGAAGTAAAAATAGTTTTATTATATTATTGTTTATCATAAAAAGAAAACTGTCCTTCAATTAAGTAGATAGCACATGATCAATTGTTAATATTGCTAATTAATATATTTCATTTTATATGTCTACAGGATTGGATAACATGGGTAAATATTTATTTTTAATTTGTATATAGCTAAGCTTTTAGACAATATTATCATTTCCTACATGTATAATATATATAGAGTGTCACAAGAAATTATACAAAAAATCTATTAACAAATACGCCCAAAAGAAATTGATTTAAAATATTTTCAAATTTGTAACTTCACCGCTAGGGGCGCAATTGCTATAGTATTACAGAGAAGTGTCGGTATTTTGAAATTTCGCCTATATAACCTAAGTTGAAAATACACTTTTTAGATACACTGTTAAACCCTTCACAAGTTTTGTTTGAACTTTTTTTTTGTTATTACCATAGCAACGCCAGTATGAAGGACACCATCTTGAAATTTGTAAAGTTTTATAACTTCTAAACGCCTTAATCGATTTTCAGAAACGACTACTCATTTTAAAAAACTATTAATAACATTTATATTTATGATATGGTAATAAAGATATTATTTTCCTGCACAACGGCAGACGACGCTAATGAGAAAAGTTTTGTAATTGTTTCCGTTTACTAAAAAAATTAAATGCAACGATATAGTTTTTTTTTCATGGCTTGATAGACCATTCATTATAGAAAACAAATACACAAATCGGAGGTCGATATCTTTTTTCGTTTTCAAGTTATTGCTAAAATAGTGAAGTTGTGCTAGAACATTATTCTTTTTTCAGTTCTATAAATAACATTAACATAGTCCAAGCCAAAATAGGGTATTTTCACATTTTTTTTTTTAATTGAAAAATAGAAAGTACTTAAGCCATATATAACTAATGAAAACTTTTTTTGTTTAAAAAAATCGCTATAATAGTTTTAAAACAAATATAAATTTAAGTAAAATATTTGGCGCGAAAAATGTCTAATCGAGTACGACTGGTTGCCTAGACTATTGTGACGTAGGAACTCATATCAACAAAGCCAAGTACAACTACCAGTTGAGGTTATTTTATTTACTCCTGTTTTTATTGAGATTTTGCCAAGTTTATTTACTTTTTTTAAATAATAATTATATAATACAAAAAAAATAATAATACATGTACGAATCACAAAATAAGTGGTGTTTTGTACCCGGATGTAAAAATACTTCAATAAGTGCCCCTAATAAAACATTTATAAGTGTACCGCAGAATTCTTCACGCAAAGTTAAATGGTTTAAAGCAGCCAGGCGAGATGTTCCTAAATCAAAATCAACATTTTTTTGTTGCGAGGATCATTTTAACGTAAGTAAATATCAATTATGTACCTTAAGGACAATGTTCTAAATTTTGAGGTTAATTTGTATTAA
>NW_019416250.1:830825-991946 GCF_000390285.2 Anoplophora glabripennis
AAAAATAGTTTAATTGTCACATACAGTTTTAATTAATTTTGGAAAAACAAAGTTTTCCCAATTCTCTAAACTTTCAGATATGATCTTTTTGACATAATCATCATCAAAATCAATAACTAAAATGTTGACATTATTGTTTTTTTCAAACTCCGGGTCAGCAACACAAAACAGTCCCTTTTGTTTCTTTGCACACAACATCTGTAGTTGTATTTGTGCTTTAAATTTTTCAGTGATCTGATCATATTTTATGTAATTTTTTACAGTTTTTTCACTACTTGGACATTTAATTTCTACCACATAGTCTAGTGAAATTCCGTCTGGTGAAGCTCCGAAAATAGGATATGTTGGTAACATAAACAGTCCACAATCTTTCACCTTTATCTTTAATTTGTTTTCGACAAACTTGACAACTTTTCTTTCCAAATTTCGGCCTCGCATCATATATTTGGTATCTTTAATCTTGTAAGCACCTATTATAGATTCCACCAATGTTCCGTCTGATGTCTGACATTTTGCCATTTCATATAATTTAGAGGCTGTTATCCGCGCAAACCTCATTTCATGCCACAATGGTGATGTATTTTGCTGACGAGTTAGTTTCTCAACCTCCTTACACAAATTAACTGTCATTTTCTCTTTTGCAAACAACAAAAAATCACTGAAATTGACACCACTACTGGAAGTGAACTTTAGCAATAGATTATATATCGACAAATTATCAAATTTGTTTTGCTCCATATCATCACAGTTGTACTTCAATATTTGTCCATTTAAATTATTTTGTTTTCCAATTTGTATAACATCTTGCATGAAAGAAGAATTATCTGATGAAATATTCATTTTTGATGACGAAGATTGTGGTGCAGTCTTCTGCCTTTATAAATTTCTGTGAAGTTCCTACATTCGATAGACTTGGTTTTACCCAATATGAGAACACTTCAGTGGGTGCAGGATCTTCACTACGCCGGTGGACCCACATTAAAAAAGCCAATGAGTGTTTGCAACCTCCTACAACAAATACTAAAATAAATGAGGTATCTATTTAAAAAGATTCTGATTAGAAATGACACAGATATACTGGTTTATTGACTTCTTAAATGTTTACCAACATTTATAAAAAATAAACTTGCCCTGTTAAAAGTTAAACCTACCTGAAGAAGCAGCACAGTCCTGACAATAGACATTCACAATTTTCTCTTCTATTTCATCTACAATGAGATATACAGAATATGCTTTCGATCGAACTCTGTGTTCTGGACAAATTCTAGCTTTTACAGTGCACAAAGAACTTTCCGTTTCAACTCCACATATCCAATTGCACTGTCACCATATTTTTCTCGTGAAGCTCTGTAAATAACAAATATTTGGCTAATTCATATTACATTATTACAGAACATGCAATTTAGTGTAAGTAATGTGAAAGGAATTAATTTTCCTTTTATGGTTATGCATATTATAAGGTTATCTTGAATGACAGTAGGTATATTTTTTGTGGGTTTTGTGGGATATTTAGCTTTTGCATATTATAACTATTATTTATAATGTAAGGTATTTAATATAATAATTATGTTTACTTACGCTGCGGCTTTAACATCTTTAAATTCGGCTGCATTGAAGCGTTCGTCATTCTTTATAAATTCGGTAACCATAAAAATATGAACACATGGCAAATTGTTCGTCGACGCTTTAACAAAACCCTGAGAAGCCATTTCTCGTTTTGCGAATGTACAACACAATCACTATTAATCACAAAACACCTGATAAGCTGTTAAGAATAATTGTAATAATAATAATTCTCAAATCAAAACTTAATACAAGGCAGGTATATACCTATCATATGATTTGACATAGACCATCCGCCATTTATATGAGTAGTGACGTCATCAGTGTCACAACCAATGAGATGATGTTTTACAAATCGTTTTGAAATTTGAATTTTATATAGGTTTTTATTATTAAATATTTAGTAAATTCTCATGAAATAGGTAACATAAACTATTTTAGGTGTTTATCTACATGTTATACTATGTATTAAAATACAGTTCTAGGCAAAGTTTTGTATATAGAAAACACCCTATTAAATTGTAATTAATTGTAAAACTATACCAATTTTGTCTTTAAAAAGAACTTGCTTTATTTTTAACTTTTTTTAATATGTAGGGACAATTTTTCATTTTTTTATTAATTCCAAATATCTGAGTATTTATAACGATTATTGTTTCCTTAACTGAAAAAATATGCCAAGCGAAATGTGACAGCACTTTCTATGTGCAAAATTAGTGTTATTTGTATTGGAAAAGTACTTGTAAACAAGAAAATTGCCTTTTACGAATATGGAAGCGTATGATATGTTGGCAGTTTATTTTCAATGTTTGGAAAATGTACTATAGCTTCAAGAGAATACGCTACTCCAGAGAAGTATTTCAGCGTTTATCCAGGCGTCACTACATTCTGTAAGAAGACATTGCTGTGCAAGAACGAAAGATAATATTACTAATGTGTTGGCTTGTGTCCATGTAAATCTCGAAATAAGTGTTAGAGAATTAGTTAGAGACCTGGAAATTTCATATAGAACACAACTATTTTTCTCACATGAATGACACTAATTTTGCACGAAGCAAGAGCTATCACATATCGTTTGACATAATTGTTCATTTGTTTATTTTCATAGGACATAGCCTGCCTCGTTGTGGAAACAGTAATTATAAATACTCAGATATTTGGAATTATTAAAAAATGCAGTTTTCAAAAAAAAATGTCAAAATATAGCAAGTACTATTTTGGTATAGATTTACAATTTAATTTTGGCTTGGAGTATGTCAATGTTATTTAATTTAATTTAACTAAATAAAGGAGGATGTTCTAGCACAACTCCACTATTTTAAGAATAACTTGAAAACGAAAAAAGATATCGACCTCCGGTTTGTGTATTTGTTTTCCTTAATAAACGGTCTATCAAGCCATGAAAAAAAACTATATTGGTGCATTTAATTTTTTTAGTAAATGGAGACAATTACAAAACTTTTCTCATTAGCGTCGTCTACCGTTGCGCAGGAAAATAATATTTTTATTCACATATCATAAATATAAATTTTATTAATAGTTCTTTAAAATGAGCCATTGTTTATTAAAATCGATTAAGGCATTTAGAAGTTATGACAATTTAAAAATTTCAATATGGCGTCCTTCATACTGACATTGCTATGGTAATAACAAAAAAAAAGTTCAAGCAAAACTTGTGAAGGGTTTAACAGTGTATCTAAAAAGTGTATTTTCAACTTAGGTTATATAGGCGAAATTTCAAAATACCGACACTTCTCTGTAATACTATAGCAGTTGCACCCCTAACCGTGAAGTTACAAATTTGAAAATATTTTAAATCAATTTCTTTTGGACGTATTTGTTAATAGATTTTTTTACCCCATAATCGTAGCACGTCTAGTTTTCTATATACAGCCGCTCGATACCGTTAATGGATCACCCTGTATAGGGCCATTCATAGATTTAGTCCAAATATCTTTTTCCATACATATTTGAATAATTTGTTCAAATTTTCTTAATTTTTAGTGAAAATATACTCTGTTGGTTGGCATTTGACTGACATTCTCAAACACTAAAAAATTCCAGGACTGATCTTATAAATTTTAATTAGAAAAAACATTAACACTGTAATTAGGTAATTAATAAAATTAAGTAGTAGGTGTTGTTTTTGGATACATGTAAATAACAAGTACAACATATCAAATATCTTCCTGGCCCTTGTTATTAATAAAATTCTCTCTTTTTTCTTGGTTTCACATTTCTTCTTGTTTCACGCTGGTTTAATTTTTATATTTTTTGTTCTAAGTACAAATTTATTTTATAAATTCATAAACGTAGGAGAAAATTTAAAATAAACATGAAATTTTTATTAAATTTTTGTTAGTTTTTTCCAGTAAAAAAAAGATTTTCTTCTCCTGATAAAAAATAATATTAGATAAGTGCCCTTGAATTGTAATAATTCTCTTCAGTAAAAAATGTTTGCTTTTAATAGTTAATTAAATCTTGTTCCGAATTTTCAGTTGATTACAAAAAAATTCAATAATTGTGTGGCAAAAAATGTGAAACAGTTTTCATTGCTCATATGTCCACTTTTAAAATTCTTAGTAACATAAAAAAATAACGTAAAGGTTGAATTTTTTTTATAAAAACTTATTATTTTTTAAATCAATCCTGGAATTTCTGAATATTTGAGAATGCCAGTAAACAGTATACATATAATTGCACCAAAAATATAGAACTTTTTTGTTCTAAATCCACAAATAAGCCTGTATTTTAATAACTTACCTTTTTAATGGTCATTGGATATTCAACGGAAGAAGTATGTAAAATTTCTTGTGACTCACTCTGTATAGTGCTTTCTAGTGTTCTTATCTGCATTTTTCTATTGGCAATTAGTCAGATGCCATTTTCAGGGAGGACAAAATATTTGATATTATAAAACACTAATATTCTAAGTACAGAAAAATAAATTTACTTAACAGTGAGTTAATTGTCCACTTTGAATATGCACATAAAGGAATAGGTGTATGTATTTATGTGTACGCAATTTCACATTTGTGACAAGTGTTTATCATTTTTGTTGTTATATGTTAAGAAACAGTTACTTAGACGATGCTACTTCTTATGAATTTTTCCAGAATTGTAACTGGTAGCGATGACTTTCAATTTGGCAGTGTTAAACTATAATGTCTAATTGCTTTTTTATATTTAATGTGTTTGTAGCCATCATATAGACAATATCACAAAAGATGTTTGTATTGTCAGTATATAATGTTTATGTCTGTCATCCATTAGATACATAATATTTATTTAAAAGTACAGTTAGTACAGTTTAATGGATATATATTACAGAGTGTATATTTTATTTCTAGGTAGAAGACCTTAAAAGTAAATTACTAGGTTTACAATGGGACAAAAAGGTGGTTGTTCATGGTATGATGGGTTATGGAAAATCTTGTTTAGTAAACGAAGTTTTAAATGACCCAACTGTACGAAAACGTTTTGACAACCTGCTCTTCTGGATAAATTTAGGTGAACATCACAGTGTGGAAACAATTTTGAAGCCTTTATGGAGGTTCTCATTTTTGAAAACTTTGCAAAATCTAAATTTATCTTGTATTTTTTGTAGGTTATATGCAACAGCAAGTGGTATTGTAGATAATAGAATATTTCACTGCCCAGATGATGTACAAAATTTGAGAAACTTGTTAAAAACATTATTTTTCGATTCCAGATTAAAAGGTGCCCTTTTAATTCTAGATGATGCTTGTAGCGATGAAGTTCTTTCTTATTTTAATATTGGATGCAAAACGGTAATTACTACGCAAAATAAAAAAATTCTTCAAAGAGAAGAGTGCCTATTCGTTGAGGTAAAGACTGGCTTTTCAAGGACTGAATCTTTAGAGTTATTTAAGAAATCAATAAAAACTAACAACGATTTGCCAACGACCGCTGAAGAAGTTCATGAAATTTGTAAGGGTCATCCAATGCTAATAGCTCTCATAGGATCATATTTAGGCGAGAACGTAGAGCTTGTTTTAAATAATGGTAGTGGAATTTGGCAGTTCATAAAAGTAATGGTTCTGCGTGGCGAATACAAGTACGTATATTATTTTTATTTTGCAACTTCTTAAGATAGAATTGTTTCACATTTTTTGTTTTATTTCTCTAAGATATTTAATATACAGGGTGATTCAGTCATAATGTCATTAATTTTAAGAGTAGATAGAGAAAAATGAGTATAATACGTTGGCGTGATTAAAAAAAAATTAATGCATATTTAAGCAGAAAAAAATATTTTCAAATCATTATTTAACCCCCTTTTCAGGCTGTTACTGACTACCGGCTACGATATGAACAACGCGCCCTAGATGCAACGTTGCCATATTTATATATTTTCGCTCATATAAAGACAATAAATAAACGGTTTGCTCACGTCAGCAAATAATAATTTAAAATGCTATAAATTATTTTTTATAATTATGCTATCAACACATTGCCTTGTGCATTGAGCATGCCTTGCCAAAAATCAGTTTTTATTAACATCATATTGTTAATTTTTTGCTGTAAGCCTTCGGGCTTACTATTATGACTATTATGGCTGCAAAGAAATTAGCTCTGTTTCACTTTAAATAAAATTTAATATTGAAGTTACAAAACTCCAAGAGTTCAAGTAATTTAAATTTAATTTCACAACAATTTCAATTTCATTAGAAAAATAATGATATATAAAACCAACACTCACTAGATAAATTATAAAGAGAGGGTGAAATGTATGTAGTATTTAAATATTGACTGTAAGTAATAGAAGATAAAAAAACAATTGGACGGAGACAAATAAACAACTCGGTACGTGTTCCCGACCTAGGTTAACCTGTATCTAGGTCAATGACCCACTTTTTAATTTGCACGTGTACAAATAGTCCAGGGGCCAGATAGGGTGCTGTGGCCAACAGAGTGCCACGGCTGCAAACAACTTATTCGTATTCGTAGCATTTTGAGCTCCTGAATCCAAAAAACTTATGTCATCCAAAACATCCAAATTAAATGTTTAAATGGCTGTAAATAGTTTTTATTTTTATAGCTAGTAAACGGAACCCTATTAGCGTCTGCTGCACTTCGATTTAGCTGTAACTGCAAAATTCAAGACGATTGGGGAAATCAGCTGGTTCTAAAGCTTGAACTTTTTGAAAATGGTACGGGTTGAGTGAATTGTTTGTGATATCTCCAGTCGCCTTGAAATTGTTCTTGTGGAAATAGTAGGCTGCTCCTCGACTAAATTTAAAACAGCCTCTATCACATTTAAGTCATTTTGTCGATGTCCTGCACGTTCGCTGCGCGGTATGGTATGATAGATGCAGTTGGAAAAATGCGGGAGATATAGAAGATGGTAGATTTGAATAAACGCTTTAAATTGTTCATGGTTTTGTAACCGTGTGTAATGTATTTTGTATATTTGGGTATTTAGTAGTGTGCCGACTTTTTTTATTTGATAAAATGCGGTGTGCCTACAAACAGGTAACTACCTCTGCTTTATTTATTTTCTTTTAACTAAAGTTGACTTCGAAAAGTCAGGCTTGTTAAAACATTCTGCACTAAATTAATATAATTGTTAAAAATTTTTATAATAAAATGCAGCATGCTCCTTTATTTACTTGATTACGTTTAATAGTAAATGTGAACCACACATTATGATGTGAACTTGGCAATGCTGTTCGCTTCAGCCGACAATTGTTCGTGACGTTACATTACAAAATTTTCCGAGCATCCGGGCATCTGCCAGGGCCGCCCTCGTAGCGGGAGTTATGGGTTAATTTCCTTCATTTTTAAAAGTCGAGTAAAAATTTTTTTTCAGATTTTCTGTCTTTATTAAGCCTTCCGAATATGTGGTTAAAATTAATGACATTAGGACTGAATCACCCTGTATACTTCTTTCATCACTTTTTGAATTTTAATGTAATCATATAAGCATATATGTATAGGGTGAGTCAGAAAGAATGAGTCAACACTAGGCGTATTATTTAGGTAAATCAAAACATATTTTTTTTATCTGTTGAGCTATGCTTAAAAAAAGTTTAAAATCTAAAGGAACGTTCAATTTTACATAAAAAATGTACTCTTGTTTAGGTCATCTAACTTTATCGGTTTCTGAGTTATTTGCATTTAAAAGTTTCAATGTATTTTGTGGTGATTTTTTATTCTCAATTATTGATAATAGTAATAATAATAAATCTCAAATCAAATGCTGGAAGTGTCCACCACCATCAAATAAAGAATATCAATTTTGCATGAGACAGGGAAATTTCTGCATTTCAGGGAATCACGGATACACGGAAGAATTTGCAATGAATAAATTACACACTTTTACTTCGATCCCACCCATTTTGAGTTAGGAACTTAAAAAAAAGTGGGTGTCTCCTTTATACCTTAGATACTTTTTATCTTCCCCGTTTGACCCCTCTCCTGAATCTCGGGAACGTTCTAGGAATGATTTTGCCATTTCATGTTGATGAATGTGGAACAAAACTGAATTTACATATAACACCTTCTTTTGCCGAATGTCTTTGAAGAAGGGAAGCCTTTGTTGACTTAAATCTCTTGTTTTTCCAAGAAAGAAAAGGCTTCGAAAAACTTTCTTTGTCAATTTCAGCATTATCGCCTTAAAATATTATGACAAAATATGGCGGTGTTTTGGAATTCCTACGTCCATTCCATTTTATTTTCGCGGGTAGAAGCCGATAAGCCCATGACAAACAAATATCGATTTTTCCCTTCTTGTCCAGAAAAGATTCTTACCAGATGATGATAACGTGTTTAAGTTAACTTGTTCAAAATGTTTCGGATTTTATGGTTTACTTGTTTTGATTACCGATTAAGTTTTGTGAATTTATTACTTTTAATGACTATCTGTCAGTATTTGTTGCCTAGAACAGGCTAACATTTCTTACAGTATTATTGGGTCCCAAACCGTTCAGAAAACTGATAAATAAATTATAACGGGTTTATAACTTCATAACCCTTTTATCGATCGTGTTAAAATTTGGTACATTATTACATATTATTTCTTAAAGTTTTAGTCAAATCGATATACTGGGTGATAGTTTTCTCCAGTTACCTCTCCCTCTTAACGGTCAAAACTTTTACAGTGGTCGTATTTGTTTAAAACGGGTGGCCGTAGGCGATGAAAACAAGATGTCGATTGCTGTGGCTATCAGAGAATGTCATTATTGTCGTGTTTCTTTTGGATTCTCATCACTACACATGCAAATTATGAAGTGTCCGCAAAGTATCAAGACAATTAAACGGAGTTGTAAATTTTCATAATTTGCATGTGTGGAGTAATGAGAATACTAAAGAAACATGAGAATAATCACATTTTCATCGGCTACTGAAGTCAAAGTTTTAAACCGAAACGTACACACATGCAAATAATGCCATTTTTATCAAGAATGGCTTTTTGCAAGCAATTTTCTCAAGAGACAATATTTTTTTTAAATACGACGACGTTTTCAATGTTGCCGCCCGCCTTAAAACAATACGACTACTGTAAAAGTTTTGACCGCTAAAAGGGAGAAGTAACCAGAGAAATCTATCACCCAGTATATCGATTTGACTAAATCTTTAAGAAATAATATGCAACAATGGTCCAAATAAATATACCAAATTTTAACGCGATCGGTAAAAGGGTTATGAAGTTATTAATTAAATTAGTTTTATTTTTGACAACTTTGAAGGCTAGTAACTCAAAAACCAAAAATTTTTTTTTTAACTTTTTTTTGTAGATCGTCTTTATTTATTGTAGTGAATGTGCAGTCAAACATTGTCGGTGGAATTTGCGGACACCCTGTATAATAGATAGGATTTCACTTATGAAAACGATTTTAGTCTATTTTTACTTTCTTAAATTTATTAATAACTTTTGACTTGATAACTTACTTAATAAGTTGACACTTATAATTCTGTTATTTTTTACAGCTTAAATGAATACGACACCTATACAGAAATTCCCACAGAAAAAATTAAAAAATGTGTTGAAAAATTGTTGTTGAATGGTTTAAAAGACTTTTATCAAGACTTTGCTATATTTATGCCAGATGTAAATATCCCGCCCGAGGTCCTAGAAATATTGTGGAATAAAAACCGTTTCGAAGTGATTAACATAATGAACAAATTTGCAGAGAAATCTCTTGTGGTGCCCTTTTACCATAACGATCTCAGAACTTACATCTATGGCATTCATGACATATATCTAAACTACCTCAAAGATGTTACTAAAGAAAGGACTGTTAGCTTGCACAAAAAATTGATCTCTGGTTATGACAAAGTAACCCAAGGAAATTATGCCGCTTTACCAAATGATAATTATACATTACAATTTATAGGTTACCATCTTTATCATGCTGAGGCATTTCAGAAATTTGACATATATTTTAATCTTAAGTTTCTGGAGGCCAAAATAAAGGCAGTTGGTAAAGAAGACGTTTTGAAGGATATGATTAAATATGAGATTTGTATTACCAAAAATGTAAGTAAAATGTCGAAAAGAATTTCTTAATGTTATTTTTATTTTTACTTTGAATTTTTAATATTTTTATGTTTCAGGAAAATATGTTAAAAGAAAAACTTAAACACTACAAAGATTTTATAAGTCGGTGTGGAAGTAGCTTGTATAGTTATGAAAAAACAGACATTATCCAGTTTGCTTTGAGGGAAAAGAAAGAAAGTTATATATTTAAAGAGGCTTTAACATTGGCAGAAAATTCCCCAAACTTATACTTTCAGTTGCAGTAAGTATACAGCATGGAAAATTTTTACCACCTACATTTCATTAAAATTAGAAATTAAAAAGTAAAAAAACTAACACACCCTGTGTCTCAGAATAAAGTAAAATAAGAATCCTGTTTATCTGAAAAACAATTTATACTAAACTCAAAAAATCAGTATTTAATCTGAAATTAGAGTATCACTTGTGAGATCAATTTAAGACGGTTTGGGATACTCTAGATTTTAATTAAATTAAACCTCAATTAATTTGGCTTTTGCTTAATACGTTACTATGTTTTCAAACTTTTCAGGAAAGAGGACATACATTGTCAAAAAAGTATCCAGAATTTGCCATTTAAAATTTCTGCATAAAGTAGATTTAAATTCCTTTTTTGATGGAAAGTTGGTAGCACTGTACTCTATTCTGACGCGAAGTTTGCGCGTGATCTGTCGAGTAGTTTGTTTACAGCTGTAAATTTTGTTAGTCCACCTAAAGGGTGTTCTGTGATTTTTTCTATGGATAGTGTTATTGAACAAAGAGTTTGCCTAAATTTTGTGCTACCAATGGAATGTCTTGCGCTGAATCGTTGAAAATGTTAGGAAAGACGTACTGTAATTCAATTTTATAGAAAACTCAAGCATATGAGTGGTACAAAACATTCAAGCTTGTTCGAGAAGTGGTTGATGATTGTCACGTTCTGGTTGCCCTTCACCGTTTTCAAGTGAAGAAAATATCGATAAAGCGAAGAAAATTGTGCTTCTAAACGTTCATTATAGTTTAAAAGAGCCGACATATCACCTAAACATATCTCACGAATCAATTCGCACCATTTTAACTGAATTTTCTCCAAATAGTACATCACAAACATGTTGCTGAAGACATGCTTGAATAGGTTAAATCGGACTACATTCAGACAAAACATGATAACGGGGGTGGAGACATGTATTTACGAGTTTGACACACACACGAGCCAGCAAGCTTCGGAGTGGCGCTTTTCTAATGAGCCGAAACCAAAAAAAAACACTTCAAAATCGGTCAAAAATCAAAGTCTTTTCTTTGACTATTGTGATGCTGTCTACACAGAACTCGCTTTGGATGGAGAAACAGTGACCAAAGAATATTATCTGCGCATTATGAGGCATTTGAGAGACAGCGAGAGAGATATTGCAAAAGATCGGATTTATGGAAGAACCATTTATGGGTTTTGCACCCCGATAATGCACCATCACACAAAGCGATAATTGTGAATGATTTTTTGACCAAAAACTCAACCAATGTCATCGAATAGCCACCATATTCGCTGGATATAGCCCCTCTTTCCTAAACTCAAATTATCATTTTGTGGAATACGTTTCGAGTCGAAAAATGCCATAAAACTAAAATTGTTGAAAGAGTTGAAGTTGATACTGGAATATGTGTTTAAAAAGTACTTTGTAATGTAATAATTAAATTCGCACATCTTACATTTTGAAGGAATGCTTTAGACAAGATGGAGAAACACAATAATCAGATATAGTCCAGTCGGTATCTGTTTTAAAAGTAGGTTATATGGATGTTTCATAGAGTAACGCTAATTTTTGTTGAAATAGTTCTAAATATTATGTAAAATGATAAGTAATTGCGATATGCGCTCGCTGAAACAGGTGTGCATAATTGTTAGCACTAGAAAATGGAAAAAAAATTTTTAAACGGCGCATTTGAAGTGAGTATTTCAAAACAACGTACTGTACAATACCAATCAAAAGTGATTTTGATTGAAGCAAAAACTTTATAAGTATAAAAATTTGATTAAATAAATATATTTTAACTGTTCTGATGCAAAAAAGATTGATACATTTCACAGGAATCGAGCAGAGAGTCAAAGAGTGAGAAGTGGGGGGGCTATGCGAGCGGAGCAGCAACAAAAATGCACATAAAAATTTCAGACCACTCTTATTTTGAAGAGAATCTCAAAACAAAACTCTTTTTCCTTTAACTATTTTCTCTAATGTCAATATTCTCCGAGTTATACATGAAAGAAGGGAGAAAAATGTGCCTTTTTTAAATTTGTTTTTACATTTTCTTGCGCTAACAATTGTGCACAACTTTTTCAGCATATCGCAATTATCATTCTACATAATATTTAGAACTATTTCCAACAAAAATTAGCGTTACTATATAAAACATACATCCCGAAACAGATACCGACTGGACTAATAGGATACTTGTTACTTTTATATTTTCTGAACCCAAGCTTATTATATTTTCTATAAGCAAAAAATTTAGAGGGTGGCCCATAAAAATAATATTTTTTGTGAAACTTTTTCTAGAACACAATATTAATCATAGATCTATTAGAGACATATGCGTAGTTTCCCCAGTCTTTTAACAAATAAATGATGCCAATATTCTTTCTCGTTTGATCTTGTGCTTAAAAGCTGTATCAATAATAAACCGAAAAATAATTTAAAATTTTTACAAATATATATATATATATATATACGTTACATAATTTTTTTGTTGGTATTTATTAATATTTTACAATCACATTTTTCCAATTAAGTTCCTTTTTTCAAATTTGATGCACTTACCATTATTAATCTACTCAACTCGTATACAAGTGGCTGGTTCTGACTAAAAAATGTATCATGTTTTTGATTGCGATTTTCTAAAAAATTAAACAATTTAATGTTGACTATCATTAAAACATGTTATGAAAATTTTCTCTTGTTCCAAGTTGATAACGTTAATCTTTTCCAAGAGTAACTCATTTAATGCTGTGTGACAGGATTTTACGACTAAGTTTTGTGTTCATATTCAGGGGAATTACTACAAAGTTTTTTAATTAATTGAAAATAATTTACTTTAGGATTGACTGCTTATTTACAATTTTATAAAACATAATTATATTTTATCTTGAATGCTGCTTCATTTATAAAGCAAAGGAAGTAAATTTTAACTGTTTTTAAGGATGCTTCCAAACTTCATATGATTTTTTCCAAAACTGTTAATGTTAAAGATTACGATCAAGATAACTTTTTTAGGATATTTTTATGATCTTTAATAGTGATTTGTTTAACACAATCACAAACTCGTAAGTCTATTCTATTTTCTATAAAATGTACCTATATATTACAATAAGAAAATGAATAGAAAAACTTAAAATGACAAAAAGCATTACTTGTCTACATAAAAGCAAATACATTTTGATATACCAACTACCCATTGTCATCTAATTCAATTTAGTTAGTAGTTCAATTTTTTGATTTAGAAGGAACTCTACCTTAGTTAGGGGTCATCCATTAATCACGTGAGATCCAAATGGGGGGGGCCTTTGGATAACATCACTATTGCTCACAATGGGGGGGGGGGTTTGTTGTTACATATCACGTGTATATTTTCGCGCAACCATGCCTGAGAATGCCTTGGTGTGTGCTGCGATATGACATCACGACAAGTGATGTGCAATTGACGTGGTCGATCTTTGTAAGAACGTCCGTTGCCCCACCCGCGTTGGATGACAACCGCCACTGTTTTTTTAATGTTTTTTTATTGATCTTCATAAAAAAATATTCTTAAAATAGAAAATATTAAAATTCTTTTCTTAACAAAAAATTACACGTGATATTGAATAGGGGGGGTTACAAACCTCACCACGTATCACCAGGGGGGGAGGGAGAGTGTAAAAAAGTGGCCTAAAAACCTCTCGTGATTAATGGACGACCCCTTATCAGAATTAAAGTATTATTATGTTCATTTAAAGTAGCCCAAACGTATACACTCTCATCATCCGATCAGTTATCCAAGTCTTAACTGACACTTATACTCGACGGCCGAAATTATAGATAGTGATTCATCGCTAGCTCTTGGACTAGTAAGGAGGATGAGGCGTGCGGGGATCGAAAATCCATAGGCGTGTATACGTAAAAGGCAACAAGATGTAGAAAATATGGGAAAAATATAATAAAACATAACATCTATTATTTTTAGAGGTTTTATCGAGAAAACTTCAAAAATATTCTAGTAACATTTTTTTAAATTTTAAGTGTTTTCTATAAAACGATGCCCTCTTGGGCATCGATAACCCACCACCACCCGGCTCATGCCGCCGCAAAATATTGTAATGTTTACTATTAATATATTTATTTAAGTAGGTACTTACATATTTTATAATTATTATCTCACGAATATTATCACTGTCACACTTTCACTTCACTTCACTTCACTATTAATATATTTAAATACTCACATATTTTATAATAATTATCTCACAAATATTATCACTGTCACACTTTCACTTCACTGCCACATAATCACTTCACTATTAATATATTTAAATACTTACATATCACATTATTCACATTATATATTTCACATATCACTGTTGCTATCACTATCACTAGAATCATCTTCACCCAAATGAATAATGACTGGTTCTATGAACACTTCTACCGTTGTATCAAGATCCCACATACGTTGTTCCTCTTTCTGTGCATGTCCAATACACTTACACCATGTTTCAGCAGTGACGTGATTAATAGCATCCTGTAATAATAATTTCACGTCGTTTATTTTAAAGGTGGTGTTTTTTCGTGCGATTTCATTCTTTATTTGTGCCCAAACCAACTCAATTGGGTTTAATTCACAGTGGTATGGCGGTAAACGGAGTACACGAATTCCTCGATCTTTGGCCATCTCATCCACTACATACTTAATGTATTGACCTTTTTCTCTTTGGACAATTTTTAATAATTGTACTTTTAGCATGGTTTCTGTATATTCAATATTTTTCGATTGTAACCAGTCCATAATATTTCCTTTTCTCCATGCTGATGTCGGTAACATTTCAACTCTTCTACTATGATAAGGTGCGTTATCCATCACAACAACTGCTCCTGGCTCCAGATATGATAAAACATATTCAAACCATTTTTCAAACACGTCGCTGTTCATATCTTCATGATAATCTCCCGTTTTTCGTGACTCAAATACATGCAAACCATTTTCTAAAAATCCCGTATCGCTTCCAATATGTGTTATAATCAATCTTCGTCCTTTTCCAGAAGGTGCCTTTAATCCAGTAGAAAATCCATCTAAAAATGCTTGTCTCTTACTCTTAACATTACCATCCTGCCAAACTTTTGATACAGTATGACCTTCGTTTACCCATGTTTCATCCATGTAATATATCTTCTTACCAGATGCACGAAGTTCTCTTATTTTTTCTAAGTATTCTCTTCGCCATACCACAATTTCGTCTTTTTCAACGAGCATACTATTCCGATTCCGTTTCAAATATCGAAAATTCATGTCACGCATTATTCTTCTAAGAACCTTATCAGAGAAATTAGGAATATCCTCATCTTCAGCTATTGCAGCTTGAATTTTCTTTATCGTTGGTATTTCATTTCTAAAGAAAAATCCATGAATTTTCCTACGTATGGAGTATTTCACGTCAACGTCGACTTCTATTTTCTTCCTCCCTCGTGTTTCCACTTTTTTCTTCTTTGGATTCACTTCTACACTATTTTTTATGGCACGATAAACAGTAGCAACGGATACTTTTGTCAACGAACTACACATATCAACAGCTTCACTTACACTTGTATTAGAATTTCGCGACCGAATTCCTTTATACACGTTTTTTACCATTATTAATTCCGCATCGCATAGGTTAGGGCGTTTATGAGCAACAGACCGTTTGCTACAACCGGCACTTTGATCCATTTTAATTATTATTCCTACGTTTTAAAACGTCCCGATTGTATTTTTTTAATTTATAAATTTACTATAGTCACGGAATATGCAAACCCTCGCGCGCGCTTATAGTTTGACGTTTTTAACTACGGCTAACTCGAATTCTATGTACGTTCGTTTACACCCACTAAAAAGAGCATTTCCCTATCTGTAATAAGTGCAATAGACAGAGATAGGAAATAAATCGCGTTCAGTGTAACTCAGTCTATGACTGTTATAGATGTGCAAAGAGAGCGGCACATCATTTAACATAAGCAAATAATATTGAACCGTTATAAAAATAATTTTAAGTTTCATACAATTTACGGTAATAGTGTTTCTATATTATGTATGAATCACTATCTATAATTTCGGCCGTCGAGTATAGGCCCAGTACTTTGTCTCGGTTAAGGCTTGATTAACTAACCAGGCGATTAGATTGTGATTATACTTTATAAAATAAATCAATACATGTACGGTCTGATCACCCCATCAGTTAATCAAGTTTTAACCGAGACTCAAAGTACCGGACCTTAGTGTACTATATTTGTACCTAACAGGAAACATTATTTTGTACTTCTACATGAACATGTATTTGTATTGCTTCAGAAGACCAGCGGATGATTTGGAATATTCTACCATAAATATAAAAGACGACATTACGTGTGCTTGCTATGTAGATTCCCCTCAACACATTTTAATTGGTACATCAAGTGGAAAAATCAAGGTAAATTTATATAGTTTCTCCCAAATTGATGATGGCTGCGTTGGGTTTTCAGAAACTGTATTAAATTTTATTTTGGATTCATGACTTAGCTTCAATGGTGAATTACAGTCATTTAATATTATAAAAATTGCAAGGGATCTATAAAAAGTTGAATGTTTTCCAGGCTGGTAGCCACATCGTCGATTTATAACTCTTGACGTTTCGAGTTTCAGAGTAACTTCTGAAGAAGAGAGCGATATGTCTCTTGAAATGTCAAGAGTTATAAATCGACGACGTGGCAACCAGCCCGGAAATCATTCAAATGATCTATAAGAAGTTTTTTTTTAATTCTTACTAAAAACTACCCTTGCCAGCCAGAATGTTCAATATTGTTTTCACATCTGTTATCCTGGAGTTTCTCTAAACACATTATTGTATTTGCTACTGTGAATTTGAGGAAATAAGCAAGGCGATTCTAAATACAGCTGCTCTAAGGTGTAAGTACGAAGTCTGTTCAGAAAATAACAGAAGTTAATTTTTTTTAATTTTATTAGTTTTATACATTATTGGTCCTTGTCTTCTTCAAAGTACTTCCTATTCATACACTTTTCCTAGTGGTGTTTTGTGAAGGAGTCTTGGATAACTTCATTTGAAATGGCCTTTAAAGGATATAACGAATTTACTTTGATGTTATCAATAGTCTGAATTTGCCGTCTTTTCACTTGCACTGATTTTAATTTCGGAAATAAGAAAAAATCACAAGGAGTCAGATCTGTTAAGTAAGGAGGGTTGAGAGAGGACAGTATTCAAATTATTGGTACGAAAGTGATACATTGACAAAGCTGACTCTACGGACGCATTGTCATGGTGCAAGAACTATGTTGTCTTGCCACAACTCTGGTCGCCTTTCGCGGATTTTCTCGTGCAACCGTTGTAAAACGCCTTGATATATTACACACGGATCACTGCCAATCCATTGTAATGATTGAACTTTTGTCTCTATGTCGTAACCGTAAACCCAGTTTTTGTTTTCCATTATGATCCTTTGAATGAATGTTTGATTGTCATTCATTCTTTCCATTCGGTCATCAAACGAGGAACAAATTTTGTTGCAACTCGATGCTTGTTCAATTTTTCAATCAAAATTTTTATTGAGATGTTAACCTCTTCTACAGTTTGTCTGACAATCAGCAATTTGCACGCATCAAATTTGACTTTCTGAATGTGGGAGTCATCAGTTCAAGTCCAAGGCTTTCCTGGTCGAGGATCATCTTCTTTCAAAAGTTGAAATGTTTCCTTGAAAGTTTTCCACAGTTTCGTATAATTTACGTTGCATAGTTCCAGAAAATCTCACAGTTCAAAAATCGTCTTTTACACTTAAACATATTGCACTCAAATAACATTAAAATGAAAACTAAATAAGTTATCAACAATCCAAGAACATGTAGTTACAGAGGAGGCTATGCGTAATGCAGTGCTGCCAACCACATATCACTACATATTTCCCTTAGTGTGTAATTCAGAAAGTTCGGTTATCTTCTGAACAGACCTCGTATATAATCTTTGTAGACTATGTAGCAATACATACATAGAAGCAGTAGAAAGGAAGTACAACAAGATACAGTGAAACTTCTATAACTTGAACCTCTATAACTTAAAAATATTTTTCTGCATTTGATATACCTACACCTTGTTTTACATGTGATTTGACCTCTCTAACTCGAATTTTCTCTAACTGGAACAAATTTTGCTGTATTTAGAGGGTTCGAGTTAGAGAAGATTGACTGTATTTTGAAATTTTAAAGACAGGCGTTAGTAATGGGTTTACAAATAAATGAGTGGAAGATAAAATATATGATATGGACAGATGAAGACTTAAATAGACAGAAAAAAAGAGCTAGAAATAACAAACCAGGGATAAAAAATATATAAGCAACCTCAATATTTTTTTTTTCTCGGAAACTATAAGGATCTTCCAAAAATTTTTTCTACGATATTGACTCCATTTCTCATGCCTCATCTATTTCCAAATTTTTTTGGATAAGTTGTAAATCACCCTGCATAGGTTTAATCTTTTTTTTCTGTATTTCTCTATATTGTAACTATTCTTTGCACTGCTCCCATTCTGTAATTGGAATTTCGTTTCTGTGGAATGATGTATCCAAAATAAATAAATAAGGGCATTACAGTTTCCAAGATCCCAAAACATCCATTACTGATTTAGGAAACGGTATTATAGACATGTATATTTTTCTAATTCTCTAATGTTTTGTGATTTACATTTTTTTCAGTTATTCTTTGAAGATTACGATAAAGAAATATCTAGTTTCATAGGTCATGAAGGCTACATAAAAAAAATAATTATAAGTCCAGATAAACGCTACTTTTTATCTGTTTCTATAGATGGCACAGTTATTGTGTGGAAATTTGCATTAGACAGTGCGAGAAATAGTCATGATTTTTCTAATCAAGCTTCAGGTGAGTACAAGAAATATCTTTTAATTTCTCTAACTGTATTCATTTCCAAATTGCTGCAGAACTTTAACAATCGACTTTCTCTTGTATTTTTATATTTATCTCTAAATATTTCAGCTTCTCCTAAAACTCAACAGAAATTATGGCAAGATGTGTTCACTCCCGATAGAGGTAAAGTGAAGCCAACGAAAGTATTTAAAATAAATGAACCAGATAATTTTTTGGTATCTGCGACATTTTGCGAACAGTTCCCGGAAATTTACAGAATAGCCACTGGGAGTCACAGGGGCAGTGTAATTATTTGGGATGCTCATACTGGAGAAGAGCTATGTAAAACAGGCTATCAAGGTTATAGTATTTCCTGTATCATCTATCAGGAAAGTGACATTGCGAGGAGAATAATTTTTTCGTATGAAGATAGCATCGCCACATTTAAAATCAATCACTCTCTTGAATACATTCAAACTTTACACAACTGCGATGTATGTGAATCTATTTTTGCCATTGACAACAAAATCATTGCGGTTAGCGACACGAATATCACTTTTTGGGAGAGGAATAAATCTCAAAAATTATTTGAAAAGGTTGATGTGAACAAACAGCACTTATGCTCAACACTTACGGATGATTCTAATTACTTAATAGTTGGTACAAATAGAAATACTGTGTTCATATTAGACATCGAAGAGAATAAAATGGTTAGAGAATTTAAAAGTAAAGGGTAAGTTTTTTTAATGTACAGGGTGGCCCAGTTTCATTTAAACGCTAATAGACAAACGCAAAGAGGAGTCAAGCTTAATTGTTGAATATATGATAAGATTGACTACTGTAAACCTGACGGGTTATGTCTTTATCCATCCTTATGAACAATACCGTAATGACATTACATCACAAAAGAGATTATTATTAATTTCTAGAAATGGGGTCCATAAATTACACAGCCACACAAAAAAAAGTTGTACTTTTCATGCGACATATGTTATCCGTAACATTTTTGCCTCCTGATCACGAATTCGGTGTCGGAATTGAGCTATCACATCACAAGATCAGTAAAAGGGAGGTTGCCTATAAACTCTTACCTTGAACTGACCAATAGTGTAGCAGTATTTTTGTGGCGGGAATACATCATCAAGAGTGAGAGGAATGAATTTTTATGTTGATACTATGTACTTACATGCACATAATTATATTTCATATGCAAGAGAACTTATATTAATAAATTAATATATTAACAAAATTTAACCAATAAGTATTATAATGAATAGTATGTTGCGTAGTTTGTTTTCGTTACATAGAGATTTATTTTTTCATTTAAAAAAAATGATCACTGTTAGGTAATTGATGAGCCTATAGTCTTACTCTTATAAACATAAAAATGATTAGGCATATTCACAAAAATAATAAGGATGAGGTTCAGTAACTATTTTCAAAACAAAATATTTATTTACAAATCACACTAAAATAATTACCCGAAAAAAAATTATATTTAGTAAAAAGTTAAGAAATACAGATTCGGTTAAATGGAAAGAAAGTTCACCTTCGGTTCGTTCTGTAAATTTTAGATGCGTGCTATAAAATACCTCATATGGCACCAATAATATAAATAGTTATTATCCACTGTAATATCGATTAAATTGTCGAATGACTAAAAATTGATAGTGCGGTGTCTCTTAAAATTATAAAAACTGTTAATTAACTACACGTCTCAATTTATTGACAACTTTTCGACTTTCATCATCTCCTTTTCTCTTTCCTAGAATTAAGTTACTTTTATTTTGTACATTGAAATACTTAATTTGTATGAAAATTCGTAATTTAACAAACAACTTTATTATAGACACCTGAATATATGGCATATTTTTATAAATAAATAGTGTGGTGCGGTTTATAATATTTTTAACTCATCTTTGGAAACATTTTTTTATGAAGCTTTTTAAAAAGTTGTTCCATGTTCAAAGATTTTCTTGACTCGACCTGTTGCTGATTTTGGACAACTTTGGATGTCATAAGTTAACTTACAACTTCTTTTCTTTCTTTTTCTTTTGCCCTTTTACTTCTGTCACTGCTAGTTGAAGGGACATTTCCATAATTACAAGTACAAGAATTGGACGTTGCAGATTTTAAATAGAGGCAAGGCAAAGCTAAAATAAAATTTAGTTACATATCATATAATTATTATTAGCAAATTACCTATAGGTTTTAATTGTTTGGGGTTTATGTTCATTATTTTTGAACGGCATAAATCCAGAAAATCTTCAATAAAATGCTTACTACAGATCTTGTTATTTTCCGCACTGAAGTTGTCTTTTCTGTAGCACCTCCTTATCCATTCTCTTCTCATATATACTTCTTTAGGGAACTTAAAAAGCTAATGGATACACCGGTCTGCTTTACCCACAAACCATTCACCTTACAGGTAGCCACACTCCAGCTACTGCCGCCAGATTTAATACCAGACATCTTAGTTTCAATCTAAATTAAATTACAGTGAAATTAAAGGATATATCTACATTAAATTTAAGTAACAGTGGTGAATACCTACTTGTCTAACAATACGCAACAGCAAAAAAAATGAGTATCTCCACTCCACAATATTTATTTAACAGTACAAGATAAAACTAATACAACAATATTTTTCTTGAAAATAGAAACCAAAAATCACAAAAAAAAAAACTTTAAATCTGTGAGAAACGGTAATAACCCTATAAGCGCCCGTACAAAAGTCACTCTCCATTACATCAGACACAAGAGTTAGTAGGCAACCTCCTTGTATAAAGATCTTGATCACATCACAGGAATTTCCTAACCTCAAAAAACAGGTCAAAAATAGAAAAAATTCACGAAAAAGTTCTACAATACAAAAAAATTTTTGTCTATATTCAAATGTTCATTCCTTAAAAAAATTGTCAATTAAGGTCAGATGTCACGAATTTTCAAAAAATAACAGATTCGCGCAAAATGTGGTATACGAAGGTTTTCGGGGTAGCTGATCACGGATGCGAGGTCTATTTTACAAAATTCAAAATGGCAGATCAAAGATGGCTGAACAAATTTTCAAAAAATAACCCATTCGCGCTAAATGTGGTATACGGGAGTTTTCGGGATCGCTGATCACGGATCCGAGGTGAATTTTGCAAAATTCAAGATGGCGGATCCAATATGGCCGAACAAATTTTCATGAAATAACGTTCGTGCCAAATTTTTCGCTGTCGCTGATCACGGATCCGAGATCAGATTTACAAAATTTAATCAATTATCGAAAGTTAAATAGACCGGACTGTTTAGAAACCCAGAGAGAACTGCATTTTCAGGAATCTCACGGGATTTTAACACTTCTAACCCACACGTTTTAGGTTCAAAAGTTTCATTATCATCTTCTTTGCTAATTTAGACCCTTAAGGGGAAGGAGTGCGTCTCTTTATGCCGTAAGTACTTGTTATTTTTATTTTGGAAATCCGTTTTTGTTTCAATTCAGCCTTGTTTGAGGTGATATTGAAAAAAGAACAACAGTTTCTCATGGCCACTTTTTGCCCTCTATCAAATGGCATAATCAATTTGTGTATATACGTCTCATCTCTTTAGGACCATCATCAATTTTTTTAAATACGACCCTAGAAATTTTATTAAATTTTTTGCAAGCCTTCATGACCCCCAATACTGTACTGCCTCAGCCCAAATCAGATTCAGAAGTTTTGTCTCTAAAAATTCATCTTCAGTGTATTTGTTCCAAATATATATACATTTTTTATTTAAATTTCTTTATTTATAGAATTATCGTACACTGTAAGTGTCGTTAGACCCTGTGAAATCCATCTAGTTATTTAAACCAACACACGTTACAATAAAACATTTATTATTATTAACTATTACCATCACTTGGTCATACATAACTTAATAAGTTGTTGCATCAAAATTAAAACATTATTGCAATTTTAAGTTTATTATGACAAATTAATTCTTAAAAATGTGTATGAAAACGCCAACACATTTTCGTTTTGGCAAAGGTTCAAAATGAAGATCAGCGTAATATTATCGCAATTTATTGTATCTGTAACTGCAACTGTGAAAGAGTATGTCAGATATATTTGTATGAATATCCTGAAAAAAAATAGATCTGAATTTGTTTGAATTTTGAGCACTCGAGAAGCCTAGAAATAACTATGGACACAGGAATAAAACTATAATAATGATATTATTTTAATGCGTGGTGGTAATAGTTTGAATAACTAGATGGATTTCACAGGGTCTAACGAGACTTACAGTTTACGATAATTCAATAAACAAAGAAATCTAAATAAAAATTTAGATAAATTTGGAACGAATACACTGAAGATGAATTTTTTGAGACAAAACGTCTGAATCTGGTTCAGGCTGAGGCGTACAGTGTTGGGGGTCATGAGGGCTTGCAAAAAATGTAATAAAATTTCTAGGGTTGTATTTAAAAAAATTAAGTTGATGATGGTCCTGGAGAGACGAAACGTTACATATAAAAATTGATTATGCCATTCGATAGAGGGCAAAAAGTGACCATGAGAAAGTGTTCTTGTTTTTTCAATATCACCTCAAATAAGTCTGAAATTAAACAAAAACGGATTTCCAAAATTTCGTTTTTTTTTCAAATATTTCGAAAACTAATCATGTTAGCCTTGATTTTTAGAGGCATAATCTTGGTCCCCTGATTATGCAACTTTGCCCCCATTTAAGCTACTTCGTACCTCTTACGGTTTCTGAGATCCCTGTAGTGAGAAGTGAATTTGTAACAGCCTGTATAGGGTGTCCCATTTGAAAGTTAATGTCGACGTTTGGTATAACCAGAAGTGCCATAAAGTTCTAAAAATTTTGGCTGTTGGTCTTACTGCCGCTAGGTTGCCAAATTTTCAGTACTTTCCGAGATATTGATAGTGGCGATTCCTGGTGGGACACCCTGTATGTATTCAATATATAATTTTTACGATGTCCTTTTTCGAAGTGACAGCGAAGGCTAAGTTTTGTTAATTTATTGCTTTTGGTTACATGGCATGAACAATAAAATGAACCTTTTAATAATGTTATGATTTTTTTTTGTGGGATTTCTCAAGAGTAGTAGTATTACACTTAACATAGTGTTTGTATGTCACTTTATTATTTAAAATAAATTCAAATTATCACAAAGACTAGATTCAAATTTAAATTTTCTATCCACAGGAACTTCAAAAATAATCCGAGGGCAAAATTTAACAAATCGTGGAATAAAATCAAGGGTGCCCTTCGAAGATATTTTATTAATTTTCATTTCAAAATGATGTTTACTATCTTAGCAAATTTGAAAAAATATCTGCATACAATTCTTTTTTTAATGAAACTTTAATGGTGCAATTCGCTATATAAATAAAATTCATAGTTTCTTTTCACTTCTAGTTTCATCTGTACCAATTGGTTACATATTTTAGAATCACTGTGTGTATTAGCTTTTTTCTTGTGTTCACTATTTAATCTGTACCCTACAGCTCCAATCCAAACAGGCCACCCTCTACAATTTGAATAAAATATTTTCAAATAATTAATTATGTGAATCATTTTTAGGCTAGCTAAATCATTAGATACTTTTTATGATGAAGATAGGTCCGTCCATATACTGCTTATAGGATCAGATCAAAAGAGTCTGCAGCAGTGCCACATTTTACCATCCGAAAATGAACCGCACATTGTGACCGCCCCTAAGTTCATCCCTTTCTGGAAGAAAAAACACCCTCTCACTGCTCTGGTCAGTAAGTACAATCAAATCCAGGTGTTCAACGGTTATATTCAGTTTTCGGAAACCGACAAGATTGAGTCGACGGTAACTTGTACCTGTTTTTCTTCATGTGGACAATTTGTAATATACGGCTTAGAAAATGGGGAAGTACACATCTTTAACATGCGGTCCAAGAAAACTTTACGTTTGGAGATCGACAAAAATAATCGGGGACCTATTACTTACCTCGATTGCTACAAACCGAATAACCTTCGCCACCAGAGTATCAGTTCTTATGAAAGCGGCGATAGTTTGAATTTAAATTTCTCATTTGAGGGAATAATTATCTCCGTATCTAGGAATGAGCTTATAACAGTATATAATAGTGGTACCGTCTTTACTCAGAAAGTAAAGAATCCCTTGATATTTTACTATGAAGATAATATGATTGTGGTAGATGCAAGATGTAAAATTTATCTTTGGAATTTAAATACTACTTCATTTACGCCATTAGAAAATCCTGCTATATTTGAGTTGGTGACGGTTTCTAAAGCTACGTTCTGTCCTGAAAAGTTCATTTTAGCAGTGGTTTATAAGCAGATGGATTGGAATTTCCTCGATATATATGAATTTACGGAAGTAGAAAAATCTGTTTTGTTATTAAAACGTTTGGATTTTGCAGACGAGGTAAAATCGTGTTGTTTTTCTTGTGATGGATCTCTCTTAGCACTTGGTATGTCATCTGGTGATATTAAGGTAAGTAACTGTTTCACTTCCATTTTACCAATATTGCTAAAGAAAACTAAAAATGATGCTCTTTCTATTTCATTCTTCAAAAAAGTTTAGATCTGACTAAGAACAAATATAAAATTAGGAATGAAATAAAAAAAAATTGTGCAATTTTTTCGTTTTAATCTTTATAATCACTTTTATTTTGTTCTTGGTATCACCTTTGAACTTATTTTTTTTACTCTTCTTAAACCAAACTTTTTCTCAAGCGTGTCGCACTCCTCCAAAACGAATTCCTGCATCGTTAGAAGTTTTAGTTCATTTAGTAGCATTTTCAAACGAAAGTACATTAGTGTAGTGTATATCCTAAAACATTAAAGGTGTTTTCCTTGAAACACTATTTTTTTATGTGGCATGCAACATATTCCGACAATTTTCATTTTCCAAATTTTGATGTATCTTAGGAAAAAATATGGATTATTGCTAAAAAAATATTTTAAACTTAAAAAAAATTAATAAAAAGTAAAAAATTACTTATTACATTGATTTTCAGCAAAAACGACAAATTTAAACATTCCAAGCACAGAAGAAAAATCGCAGCATTTTGAAATTATTAGGTTAAGTTCTTTAGGACACTTTGAAGTTAAAAAATTACAGTCAATATTCTTAGTTTATTCATTATTTGCAAAGTGTGCCAACTTTTTCAAATATCCTTAATTATGCAATTTTTTACCTTTTTTCCAACCAATATTTTCACTTCGAAAAATTTTTTTTATCAAAAACCAAACGACTTGTAGAGAATACATTGCAGTTTTCAAAACTCTGCTTGGATTTTCTGTACGACCACTATTTCCCGAGTAATTGATTGCCAAAGTTAAAAATCATTTTTTTGTTTTGGTCAACGATAACTCAGGGACAAATCATCGTACAGGGCTCTGGAACAGCTCAAATTGAAGAGAATTAAATTATCTAAAAGAGCTTTATGGTGAAATTACTAAAACAAAAAAAAATTGAAGTCCATAGGCCTTTTTAAAGAAAAGCAAAAATTTGCAATTTTTTTATTTTAGTTGATTTTCTTATGATTATTAAAACTGTTTTCACTAAAAAATTTTAAACTGCAGATCCGAAAACTAGAAACTTCAAGCTTCAATTTCCTTTTTTTTTTAATTCTCTCTACAACCATTTCCCTCCAAGTTACAGCTCTGAAAATCACCCAAAATTTTGGGATTTTTTTAATATCCCTTAATTTCTTTGCTTAGTGTATACAGAGAGATCCATAATGATTGAAGTGTTTGGAGATCGCAGTCTGTGCCTGTCTCTGTCAATATTACAGATTTTTAAGTACTAAAGATGGTGTTAAAAATAGGCTGCGTTCCCCAAACGGTATATATTTAAAGACATGGTTAATAACATCCTTCAATATTATTATCCTCTTACTTTTCTTTCTATTCAAAAAATGTTTATAGTGACATTACCCCCTTAAAGTTTCCAAAAAAAAACTATATTAAGCAGATAATACAGTAATCTAAGAGAGTAAGAAGAAAAGTGTTGTGAAGCACAAAAATGCCATTTTGAAAATGTTTTGTAAAATGAGTCAAATAAATATTACATTTATGTAAATGTATCATTTTTTCCAATTCCTAATTTGTGCCAAAACAAACAAATTCATAGATCATATTTGTTCTAAATTAACTTTTATAAAAATATATTTCCTTGCCGATAACAGGCTATAATTTTTAAGGAAAATGTATCCATAGTATCTTGTATCTAAACCTCTGGTTGAGTTTAGAATTAATGTTTTCACATTGAATTCCATTTCAGTCATATATTGTGTCCAGAAAATTTTATTTGAATCTTTCAATTTTTGTTTTGAAAACCTCAACATCTTCATTCAAAAACGAAGGCTTGAAGGGTAAATAAGTATACTAAATTTAATTAATTAATATTAAAATATCCTTATGTTGGGACATGGAAACATTCTTTACACACTGTATTTTGGGCTGGAAACCTTTTTTATTCACAATTGCAGCCAATTCTATACCTTTAAGAAAAGAAAAATAATTAGAAACAATAGGAAGTGATTCTAATTTATTGGCAAATTTCGATGATTTTTAGGTTTTAATATTTATTCGATAGTACTAATTTAACAATAAGTTACATTCAGCAAGGTTTTACTTGTTTTCAGATATGGAATTTGAATCAAAAGTTTAAATCTCTAACACTGCCATTACATAATTGTCCTGTAGAAGATTTACTTTTTTCTCCTAGTATTCAACCACCAGTTTTGGTAAGCCTAGGAGAATATATAGCTTGGTGGAACCTAAAACTGTTTCAAGAGGAACCATTTAGAAAAGGACGGCCAAAGAGGTATTTCCCCCTTTTTTATATAAAATCGTATCGACAATTATTTTGACCAATAAAAATGAATTTTTATGTAATTTTATCAGATGTACACTTTGCATCAAAATTGTGCGTATGCATGGTTCTTGAGAAATGAACAATTTCTGGATATACATGGTGTTTCTAAAAAAAAGTATAAATCATTTAGAAAGTGATTTTACTCTTAAAAGTAATAACATAAATACCTATTAATTTTTGAAATTAATATTTTAGCATAACTTTTTCCAGCAAAGTGACTTTTTTCATATATGGCCCACTTGTTACTGTAACAAACTATATCTGTAAATGAAAAATCATCATTGGTTAGAACTTAGAAACTTGCAATTTACCAAAAAATTTGCCATTCATTAAAAATCTTATGAAACATCCTTTTGTTCCAAATCGATAATATTCTTTTCTGAGAAAAAACTTATTTAATGCTTTGTAACAGAAATTTGAGAGAATGTTTTCCATTGAAATTTGAGTAAAAACATAGTTAATAAAAGTTATGGCAACATATCTATTTAAAAAATTAACTTTGTGCTTATGTAACTCCATAAATATTTGTTTGAGAAAAAGTCGTAGGAATATGTAGGTACCCTTATGTTTATGAGTGGAGTCATCTTGTATGAGAGTAATTCCAAAGCAATCTAAACTATAGAAGGAACAAATTCCTTAGGTCCGTAACAAAAACTTCATATAAAAAAAAAATACTAAAATGCCCTATTTGTGACACACGAAGCATATCCATAGAGTACTCAATTTTTTGAAAATTGAAATGGTAGTATATTTATGAAAAATTTACGTATTCCGAAAGGTACATCAAACACTTTTTCAACGTAGTTACCTTCAACCTCCATGCACTTTGTGAACCAAGTGTTGAGCTTTCTGATACCTTAGTCAAAAAATCTCCCGCCGCCTCTCTTGCCCATTGTTTCATGACACTGTGGACCTCATCATCCGTAGAAAACCCTATCCCACCCATAAACACCTTCAGAGAAGAGAAAAGATGAAAATCGTAAGGTTCCAACCGGATGAATCTAAGAATTGCTTTGTGGAGTTGGTTGTGCGGGGACATGCATCGTGATATAACAAATACACTCCCTTCCTTAACATTCCCCTTATTTTGTTCTGTATCACTTCGTGGTGTTTTCAGTGTTTCACAGTACTATATAGCATTGTTTCCGCCTGGGCGAAAAAATCAACATGCCTTTGTGGGCTCAAAACACCAGTTGCCATGATTTTTTAGGTGGAAACAACAGTTTTGAATTTTTTTCCTAATGCTGAAGATGGATGTTGTCACTGCACTGATTATTTTTTTATCACACGAGTGTAGTGGGCCACCCACGTTTCGTCGCCAGTCACAATACAGTCAAGGAATTGTTCAATTTCCAGTTCGAAGTGTTTGAGAAATTCCCATGGAGATTCGATTCTGATGGCTTTGTGTTGATCTGTGATCTGTTTTGGTACCATCTCGCACACAGTTTTCGATAATCAAGTGTTTCATTAATGATTTCATGCAGAAGGTGGAAATTTGTGGAAACACTGCGTTCATCTCGTCCAATGTCAATTGACAGTCGCCACGAAGCTTTTCTGTGAATTTGTCAGCACCTCATCAGTCACGATTGAGGGACGTTCATTTATCATGAATATTCGTTCTGCTAGCTTTATATTCATTTTAATTTTGTTAAAAATCTGGAAGTGACTTTTCCATTGCAAGCAGACACCTTATTACACCCCTCACTTCACAGCTGGCGGGATTTGGAATAGAGGCACTCATTTCAACATGCCTTTTCAACAACAGTTCTCAACTGACGAAGACAAAGGAGCGGTGTTTCTATCTTTGTCGATATGCCTCATACAAGGCATTGAGAATTTTATCTGTTTATTTTTGATAAATTTAATAAATGATTTGACTTTCTTATCTCAAATTTATATAACCTAAATATCTCAGTTGAAGAAAATGTTTTAATAAAAATTCATGCATGTCCTTTGAAAAATTTTGTGCACCTTTGCTTGATGAAGTTGTTATGTAATTACTTTTTGATATTGAAAAAAATGTGTACTGTTATTTTTCATTTGAGATTTAATTTTAAGTAAATAAAATTTTGTTAGATGATAACACAAAGAAACTGCTTCTATGAAACTGAATTTATTGCATTTGTTTTGTAAATAATAATTTTACATTTAATTTAACAAAGAAAGATAAATGAAAGCTCTGACTAAAGATTTAGCTACTATAACAATATAGTTGTAAAAAAATGATATTTAGTTATATGCAGAAGGTACAATTACGTTTTTCTTGAAAACATTACATTTTCACAAATTTCAATAGAGGTACCTTTTTATGCAAAATGAAATTTTAGCTGAGTAAATGACGTGCACCTAATTTCAAAAAAGTTATATTCTAAAATGTCACTAGGAAAGGTTGTAGCTAACCACCTCTGTAAGATAGCTGAAAAATAACAATATTATGTATAGTCTTTCCGAAGTTACTTGAACATGTATAAAAACGTCTAGCAATAAAATTTAATGAGTTTCATAGGCGTCCCTAAAAAAGTTTTCTGCTAAAGGTAAAAAACAATAAGTAATGGTTTGTTAATGTGCAAAAAATTTCCATTAATGTTCATTTGGCCAACAACACGTTTGAATTATTTATGTCCTGAAACAATATAATTATATTGATGGTAAATTTTGGTTATGACATATCAAAAAACATTTACATTTTCATTAAAATATGTTACTGCTCTGCAAGAACCAACGGAAGGTTTGAACATATCCTTGCCGGGAAAGAATGAGGAAATGTTAGAAATGTTATTAAATAAAAATAATCAATAAAATAAAATAATTATATGAATATTTGCACTGCACTGCTAGACAATTTGTCAACAACTGAAATATATGCGTGGTCACCCAGTATGTTTGTGCGCCGTTTGCCCGCGTGCATTCTTCAACTGGACGTATACATTTCTACCACCTCCACATTTAGTTCGACCGGACCTGTATATGGTATAGGCTAAATGGATATGGGAGCAAGTTTTTTAAATATTTCAATGCCGAGTTGCTACGTAGCGATTGAACCTGGTACATACTGCCTAGCTCTCTGGTCTTCAATTGAGATCGGAAAGACTATAGATACTTAACATAAATGGTTATACAGGTTCGGAAAGTCCCCATGGTACATCGGCCGTTACGTGAGAGCGATAAAGTAAGTCATAGAAATCCGTGCGATAAACAAGGATGGTTACATTGAAGACGTTTCATAATCTGAATAGTCACTTCCACTTCTAACCCAAAACGGGCGGTGACTATTCAAATTATGAAACGTCTTCACTACAGCCATCCTTGTCTATCGCACAGATTTCTTTACTTTACTTTGTCGCTCTCATGTAAAAGCAGATGGACCATGTGGATTTTCCATATGTAGCCATCAATGGCACATTTATACTCCGCGATTCTTATGTTTGCTGGGTAGTATCCTTAAAAACTTAGTAGTACTAAATTCCAATGCAATGTGTCGTTTTCTAAGATATGGCCAGAATTTGATTTTAAATAATCATCGATCCCTTTATCTCAAAAGCAAAAGGCAATAGACTTTTAGGAAAAGGTTATTTTATTTTTCAGTCTTTTAATTCGGGTGAATTAGATTTTGCCATTTTGCCACTTTCAAATCACGTGCTATACAACGTAAACAATTAACTTGAAAAATTCATCGAAGTCTAAAACATAGATATTATACATTAAATATTTATTTGAATTTTAATATTCTTATAAAAATTAAAAAAGAACTTTATAATACAATTAACTAAATAAAATATGGTAGAATTGAATGTAACAGTTCTTTTAAATACTATAAAATGCAGTACTTATATGTAATGTTGATATTGTAGCATTCAATAATATTCTAGGCACAATTTATGCAATAACAGTTAATTTTAAGACAATATTTTATATTTTTTTATATTTTTGAGCACGCAAATAGAGTACTGATCACTTTTTCTCAAAGAAATAATTGACTTTTAGTTTTAAATATGTTAAAAAGACCTTCTTGTGAAAATATCGAAAGCATAATTACAAAAGAAAACGTGAAAAGTCAATAAATATGTATTTTTCGAGTTTGACGATGACTTTGACAGACTTTTGCCTACACCATTCAAAAGAGCGAAAAAAATAAGTTGATTTAAAAAAAAGCATTCCGGTGGCTGCTTGATTCATTTAAAAAAAAAACATGAAGGAAGTCTTCTACTTTACAACTTGCCCAAATTAAATAGAACAGGCAGAATAAAGTTTTTAAGAAATAAAATTATCTCGGCTCTTATTGGTCGGATCGAAACGCTTTTTTTTTAAATCCATGTTTTTGATGCAATTGATTTGAAATCTGTATATTAAAAAATCGCCGAGAAAAGGACCCTAGTTACGTTTTTTTTGTTTTTTGATAAAAACTTTTTTATTTTGCATCTTAAAAATCTGAAATTTACACAGACGCGAGATAATGGGCAGAAGATATACGCGCTCGCGTTTTCAATAATTTTGCAATAGGCCGGCATTTTGAAATTGGGTAGGTCCGGATTGCGGGTATTTGTTGAGTACCCCAATAGTTATCTTTTCCTGCAGTTTCATCCAAATTCGTTCTTTTTATTTAATGCTAAAAATTTAGCACATTTTTTTTTCACCGCTAATTTTGCAATGTAAAAAAAATTTTTGCGAGCTTTCGCAAAAGTCAATCCTTGTAGCAAATTTCCTCAGGAATAAAATCGATAAATCAATAAGTATACCTCATGTTGATTAAAGGCTTATAATTTCGGAGATATAAGAGACAAACTGAAAAAGAACAATTATTTTTTTTCTTTTGTTATAAACAATATGACGCTTGACCTCTACAAATACACAAATTTAGGCTTTTAATTTTGTCTTTTGAAAATGGAATTCATACTATCACCCTCAAGGATCATTGTACAGTTGTGGACATTATTTAAGAAACCAGTTTATTTTGTTCTTTAAACGTATCAGAAACATTTTTGGCTCAATCTATCAAAATTAATCTGATTTAGCTCTGAATGAAAACAGGAGAATACCTCAAAGCATTTTGTTTCCAGTTATCGTACCAGTAAAAATGTTTCATTATTCTGAGTTTTATTCTTGTCTTTGTAAAGATTTATTATTATTATCTTGTTCATAATTTTGTTATTAGTTCGATCAATTAGATCGATTAGTATGTTTTATTTATAACGTGAGTAAAACTGGGTACGAAGTTATGTTCTTATCCCTATAGCAACCATAAAATTTCACTTTAAAAATTTCTCTTTCAGTATCGACATTCTGGATAATATCTCAGAGGATTTGTCATCAATGAATATATCACATTGGGCAGACAGGGAATGTGTGAAAGGTTCAAAATATCTCTTGAGTTGTTTAAAATTAAATGGTTGTGCCAAATATTTATCAGCTTCGAAAGATTTCAATACGTTCCTCACCGTTGATGATAAAGGGAAAATATATGTGATGGAAACTGTTTCATCAAACAAATAAATTGCCGTTGTGCAATAGACGTCCGCCAAGTGCAATAGCAATTAGACAATTGCTCAAAGGTCCTTAACCTAGCTCAATAAATTAGGTTAAGTTGAAGACTTTCTAGTCTTTGTGATGACATATCGTGATTTTTTATACATATTAAATTTGTATCTACGATTTTTTATAAATATTTTTACCTAGTTAATTTTTAATTTAAGTATTGTATTTCTATGTTAAAATTTAAAACAATTAATTTTAATCGTTTAGATCGATAAGGGATATAAGGATAAGATATATTTGCTTCATTTTCATTATGCAGTTTATCAAATTTTAGCATAGCAATGTTTATTTATTTATCTAATTCGGTATTCCTTTTTATTCTAATGTGATTGATATTGTTAACATATTAAAAATATTAATAATGTACAAAAAAAGGTAAGTGCTAAAATTTTGAAATTTTAAATTAACAAAATCTTATAAGTTTTCTACTATATTCAGAGCAGCTGTGTGAAAATTGCACTTCCTATATCTTCCTTTATTCTTCCTGAATGTAAAAGTTATGGAAATTTTGCAAAATTTCTAAATACGTTGCAAAAATCATCAAATATTGTGTTGCTGAGACATAGACCTAAAGTGCAACTTTTTAAATGGAACACCTGAAAATTTTGCTCACTCACAAATTTACAAATTTAATTCGGTTTGAATAATATGACGTGTTGAACATGAGCAGAAAGCATTTATACAGGAATTCATTAATATTGTTAAAAAATTCAGGTAAATATTTCTCTGGAAATCTGCCCAGAAATGCTTTTTTAAATACAAGGTGTTGAAATTTAAAAAATCACATTTTCTAAGCTTCTGAAGATGTTTTAACATAAAATGATGAGACTTGGAGTAAATGAATGGAATCAAAAGTAGAAATTTGCTTCATTTGGATATAAATGTGTTAACCAGTAGGGGAGATTCCAGAAGAAATTGTTACTACTTTTTTTTACTTACAGGTACCAGGAACATCAATAAACCCAAAATAACTCTATATTCATAAAAAAGCTGATAGATTTTTTTTCTAAGAGGGTATCTCCGCTACTGGTTGACATGTTTATATCTGAAGTCAGCAGATTTTTACCTCTTATTAAATAAGTCATTAATCCAACTCTCATCAATCTCCATTAATCATCTTCAGAGAATTTAATTTTTCTTTCAAATTTTGACACCTTGTATTTGCAAAATGAAGCTTTTCAAGACACATGTTTGTAAGAACTCTAATTCTGTTTTTTAATCACCACTTTTCACAATATTAATTATTCACCCTGTATATAAAAGTATACAGGGTGTTCTATATAAAAAGTAAATCTGTAATTGAGTACCACGATTTTAATTCATTTTGCAACATATAATAAACAGGAATTAGAAAGATTTCTATAATTTTTATTGCATTTTTTCATATTTCGAAGGATAGTAGAACAATTCTTTTGTGATCCTTCTGTCCGTTCTAATTTCATTTTCTGACATTAGAATAAATTTGTGTGTATTCCTTCATAATAAGCTCTTTTACTTGTGTGTCTTCTAATGGTTTGAAGAATTTTAGTTCCAAGTGGAATATATTTTTATATATACTGTTTACATATTTACCTACAGAGGTATATGTAGAGGCCTAAAGTTTTATATTTTGATAAAAGATATAAAAAAAAAGATATAGGTCAAGTGGCATGGCACAATTTAGTTAATTAGTGACTTTTACAAGTGCCGTGGATATTTTGATAAGTTTCATGCAACCAATTTAATACGTTCAATTATTACTATTCGTAAGTATTTAAAAAAGTTATTTCACCAAAGCTGTTCTTTTTAATTGTCGTTATTGATTAAATTAATCCACTTGATCTTAGTTACACAAGTCCGTTATATTTCAATGATTTTTTGGAAACTTTATTGGCGGTATACAACACAACTTGTTTTAAGATTTTTCATAGTATTATACACATTTATTATTATACTTAGTAAACATCATATTTAACACATTAACATTTTCAAATAGTACTATGCATGTTTTTTTACACTTATATATTTAATTATATTAATATCATGGTTTATTCTTCATCTAACTTATTTTTTATTACTGCTACATGCCACAAAATATTAATGTTAAATTTTTCCGTTCATTTAGTGACTATTTAAAACAATTCGACTGTGCCAAATACGTCATAAATGAGTAACACTTTACTTTATTAACATTAATATTTTATAGTAGGTATTTAATCATTACTTACCTTGTATTAATATTGTTATGTGTAATTTGGACCAATTTAAGTAAACTTTAGTTACAGTTACTTCAGTTTTAAATAATTTTAGTCGTGAAGAAAAAAGAAAATAAAAATAGTAATAGGGTGATATTGCATTTATTTAAGTTATTTAGAAAAAAAAAATAATGCTTAGTAAAAATCCAGTAAATTCAGTTCACTTAAATTTTGGCTAATGGTGTATTTAAATAATATTATGCATATTTTTCTGCAACTGTTACCTAATTTTAAAGTCTGAAATTTTTTCGCACCTGCCAAGATATTTTCAACTTGGCAACACAAGTTAGCAGGTGATAACGGTTCACAATTAATGTTTTCATTTAATTTATCCATGTTGCTGGCTCAACACGTTCTAATATATGAGGTGTACAAATAAGTTTTAGAATACTTTTCCAAAAATTGAAATTTTGCTTTTGAAAAAAGTAAAACTCATTCATCGAAATAATCTCCATCAGTTTGGATAACCTTCAGCCATCTTTTACGTAATTCATGGATGCCCTCCAAAACGAAAGTCAACTTGCAAGGCAAGGAAGTTATCGACCCATTTTTGCACTTCAAATGTTTTGCATCGCATCAGACTATTTGTTTTACATTTTCCGAAACAAGTGAAAATCGGTTGGAGCTACGTCTGGTGAATGCACCGGGTGTGGTACAACTTGCCATCCAAGAGCCATTCATATATCTCAGTTTTACTGGACATAATTGTTTTGCCATCAACTCACATGCTTTCCTAGCATTTTTTTCTTGGTGGAATTCATATAGAATGCAGTGTCTAATAAATAAATAACTTTTATGACACGAAATGGAACTGTCCTAAAACTTATTTGTACACATAACACTTGTATATATAAATCATGATTGTTGAACAATTTTTTCCAATATGTGGATATCATAATAATGCCATAAAGATTGTTTTACCTTGCCATGACTAACAAAAAAAACGGCTTGGTATAATTAATTTGTAATAAAGAAAATTTGACCACAGTTGAAGAAATACTAGTTTTGTTACAAAAATCCCTGCAATTTAATTTAATTGTAATCAATTTTGGCAACAGTTGCAAAAAAATTGAACAATTCTTTTGAAAAAAAAAATAATGCTTGAGTAAATCCTACTCACTTTATTGTTTGTATTTAGTTTTAATTTTTAATTGAACTAGTCTTGTTTATATAAAATATTTTAATTGTATCGAAATTGTATAGGTTTTAAATTGGTTGTACTGATTATGTAAGATTCTTCGTTGGTACCTATCGCTAATAATTCTACATAGAAATTCCAAATTTGTCATACTAATTAATTGTTCATCTTCAATTAAAAATGATATATTTGCATACATTTGTTATTACAGTGTTTTTAATGTATATTTGGTTTTTAATTTGATGTCTATAATTAATTTAAAAATAAAAGGCAATGTTTACTAATACTTTTATTTCCTTACATAATTTTACTTTTCTTAAATTTTTCAGCAGCATGGAGATATTTTTATTCTAGTGACACTCCTTGACTAATAAGATGGTCAGGGGTGGTAATCGACGTCCACAGGTAAGTATTCCAGATTATGAGGGGAGACCCAAAAATAACCGGACGAAATTCGCTGCGCGCGCCCTCATTGTAGTTCCGGCTTCTTCCGCAAGATGGGTGTTTCGTAACCCCTCCTTGTTTGCAAAATGGCGTCACGGCGTCACTTGAGATGGCTGTAGCGAGCCCCCAGAGACAGTTTCCGCGCGATGGCTATTTCGACTCCTTCAGTTTTTTAAAATGATATTCGAGAACAGCTTGCGACATTGAAATTTTGTTTTCTGCCCGGTAAAAGTGCTTTGGACGCGGTTGATATGTTGTCTACAGCTTACAAAGAACATGTCTTGAAAATAACTCGACTATATGAGTAGTATTTACGATTCAAATCGCGGCGACATGTCGAAGTCGAACGAAGAGATTCAACCTGCAGATCGGCTTCTACTTCTAGAACTGCTGAAAACGTGGGAAACGCGCGCTTGTGTACTTACTGAATTATCCGGTCTTTCGTGGATCTCGGTACAATGCATTTTAACTGAAGATATTCAAATGAGACAAATCGCAGCGAAATTCGCATCCCGCTTGCTAACTTCTGAACAAAAGGTGGTTGCTTGCCATGACTTGATATATGTTCTTTCGACGTTCGTGGTATTCACTCAGAGTACATCCCTGAGCATCAAACGGTGAATCAAGTTTTCTACCGGAGTGTTTTAAGGCGGTTGCGCGAGGGCGTTCGGTTGAAACAGACCGATTTGTGTCAGAGTGGTTTTTCCACCATGACAATGCTTCACCGCACACAGCCATGCGTGATTTTTTAGCGGAAAACTGCTTGGCACTGCTTCCTCATTTTCGACCACTCCGTTGTAAAAACATAAATTGTTTGTTTACTACTGATACTGGGTATGTTTTTTTTTTTGTAGTTGCACGGTTTTGAGTACGCTTTTCGATTTGACAGTGCTAAATAACTCGTGATTTTATTTTTGATTTGTGGGTGTTTTGTGCAATAAAAATGGCACATTTTTATGAAAACAATGAACTAGTGAACATAATATTAACTTACGGGAAGTGTCAACAAAATGCCGCCGCAGCATGTCGCTTGTGCGTAGAAAGGTTTCCTTTACAAAATCATACGGCTCCGCGGATGTTTGTAAATTTAGTTATAAAACTCCGCGACACAGGGTATTTAAAGGAACAACGAGGAGGTCACGCTGCAAGACCTCCACGCGAAGTGGTGGAGATCGAGGAAGAAATTTTAGAAATTGTCGAAAACGACCCAACAACGAGCACTAGATCCATGTTAGTAAACAAACAGTTTATCTTCCAGCGTGAACTCGTTCCTTTAAATATCCCGTGTCGCAGAGTCTTATAACTGAACTTCCAAACATCCGCGGAGCTGGATTATTTCATAAAGGAAACCTTTCCGCGTACAAGCGACAGGCTGCGGCTGCATTTTGTTGACACTCCCCGTAAATTAATATTATATCCACTAGTTCATTGTTTTCATAAACATGTGCCATTTTTATTGCACAAAACGCCCACACATCAAAAATACTACTGTATGAATTATTTAGCACTGTCAAATCGAAAAGCGTACTCAAAACCGTGCAACTACACAAAAGACAATAAATGAGGTTTGTACTAGAAAGTTTTTAAATTTATTTTATTTTTTTAATAATTGATAATATGTAATTGCTTTATTTGACAACTTTTATATAAAGGATTTTTGGTAAATCGACTTTTTTCTATGAGTTCTACCAACTGTTAAAATAAATGACTCAACTTTGAGAACACCCCGTATATATTTTTTCTATTCAGTTAGTCTTGGGGATAGTCCAAGCATTCTGTCACGGATTAATGTTAAATTTGCAGAAATTATTACCTGGACAAAAAAAATATGACCGTATAGAAAATTAAATTTTAAATCGAGTTTCTTGTTCTTTAAACTCGATCCAAAATGGCGAACATGGTTAAAAAAATCGCAAAGTTGCAAAAAAACCCACTAAACACGAAACGTAAATGAAACGTTGCAAATTAGATGTTTTACTAAACATTTGACACATTAACTAGAAACGTTTCTGTTTCATTACAGAAATGTAGCACTTGAAAACTTATTTAGTGAAACATAGCCGAAACGTTACAATTGAAGAGAGTTTGAAGCATTACTCGAAACATTCCCTTTCGATCTCAGAAATATAACAGACGAACAACCCTTTGCTATTTTTGCTTATCTTATGGAACATTCGGCATTAGTTAAATTTTGCTCTTAATACCCAATCCCTCTCAAGCGTTAGTTCATTTGCCTTTGTTATACATAATTAGAAAAAAAAATGTGGTAGCATATTTATAACGCAAGTCTAGAAAAAATGTATGTTCGTGACTTGCGTAGACTGCGCGTAACAGCCCGAGTTTATTTGTTTCCCGTGTGTCGCTTCAATTCGTATTATGTTAGGTTAGGTTTGCGGTTTGCCAGTTTGCTTAGTTTCGTTGTTCTTCATCTTTACTTTGACGCTATTTTATGTGATAATTTGTAGTGTGTGCAGTTGTGGTTATTGTAAGGTGCATATAAAATAATGAATATTGATGCAAAATGTTTAAAATTATATGTGTAGATTTCCAATTTTGCATCACATCTACCTAAATATAGTTATACCCACTACCTATTACAGACAAGAGGACAAGGGACAAGAACTAAGAAAATGGAACAGCAACTATACGTTTCGATATAAATTTGAAGAGCAACTACTTAGTCAGTGAGAAATATTTGAAATATGGATGAATTAAGTGAAATAGACCTATTTTATTTTATATTTTGTACAATGTGTATAGGCATGCTAAAATAAAAGAGTTTACCTACAGATATTTACTTTGTCAAGATATCATTTTGTATCCTTATTTCTGCTGTATAATTTATTATTATTAAAAGGATAGATGTAATATTGACCATGCGTTGAAGAAATTATAACTTTATATTATTTTCCAGTAATGTTATTTGTTTGTCATGTACCTACCATTTCAAGATTCATAATCATAACTATAACTTTTTCTAATTATCAGTTCGTCATTGTTACCATTTTCATGATGGTCTCAACATTAAAAAATTCCATTTCAGAAGCGTATTTGAACAATATAAAATGTGTAGCTTTTTTAAATGCTTCTGATATTGTTTTGTGACATTTATATTTGTACGATATATGAATGGCAAAATTCGTAATCCTATTAGAAACTTTTTTCAGTGGCTTCTCAAAAAGAAAGAAATCCTTGGTAAAAGTTGCCGCATCCCCAAACTATAAGCGCATATTTATTTATTTTTTTAATATACAATGTAACTTATTTTAGTTCGAATTAAGTCATTCACAATACAAATAAAAATATCACAAAGGAGTATTAGAGATATTTAAAAAAAATACTCACTATTTATACTATTTCAAAAACGCTTTTGAAATGAAAATTATCTAAAGTGGAGAGCATTGTGAGAACAATATGGTAATAAAATTATTATGTTACTCAAACATTTCTGAAAATATACTGAAACGTAAAACAAAAATATCGAGGGCATAAATGGAACATAAAAAGAATGTTACTGAAACCAATTTTTTAAACGTTTCATCGGAAACGTATTTTGGGGAGGACATCTTGGGCTTCTAGAACGTCACGAGAACGTTGCATGGATTTTTTATGAAACGTTTCAAGAAAAATGGAAACATTTCTGAAACATGTCGGAAACTGAAAAATAATTAGTGGGACGGTTTTTCTAACATAACTAAAAAAATATAGCATCGATCGAAAAATTTTAAATGAGAAAGTTGTAGGTTTTAAAAAGATATATCGACTGATTTTTTGTAAGTATCGATTGATTTGTTACTTTTCGAGATATATCGAAAATATTTCAGAGCGAGCGCGCGCCGCTTCTCACTACTTCTCCGTCCGGTCCAGCTGACGCACTCAGCGGTTGCACGCTTCAGTTTATTTGTCAATTACTAATACTAAAGATCAAGTAATCATATCCTACTATTTTTTTTTGGAAATATAAGTATTCAATATTAACCTCCATCAAGCGCATCGCTGTAAAATGTTAATTGCGTCTTCAATTTTTTTTTTAAATAAAAAAATTATCTCGGCTTCAGAAGGTCGTAGAAAAACATTTTTTTTTTAATTCGTGAAAAAATGTCAGCAGTTTCTTTCTTTAAAAGTCATTTTCATAAAATAAAAATTGAAAAATAGTTATTTGAAAAAAACATACCCAAAAAAAGTGCAACTTTTTCAAAGTCATTTGTTGATCCTTAAAATTAATAAAATCGTCAATAACATCATCATATTATAACTCTTTACGAAGAAAATAAACCAAAAATCATCATTGTAGGGCTATCCGCTGAGAAGATCTAGCTAACTTTCGAGAGCGCCTTTTTTTCAAAAAATCGATATATCGAAAAATAATTAATATTTGTAAATTTTTCAAAAATGTACTTTTTTGGCTTGCCGCGGGCTATGCTTGCAGTAAATAGCAAGTATAGAACGTAAATGTAAACGAGTTATAGAAGAAGAGAAAAGAGAAGATTTTGAACGGTTTTTTCGATATATCTCGAAAAGTAACAAAGCAGTCGATACTTACAAAAAATCAGTAGATAGATCTTTTTAAAATCTACAACTTTCTCATTTAAAATTTTTCGATCGGTGATATATTTTTTTAGTTATTTTAGAAAAACCGTTTTTTGCAACTTTGATTTTTTTTTTAACCAGGTTCGCCATTTTGAATCGAGTTTAAAGAACAAGAAACTCGATTTAAAATTTAATTTTCTATACGGTGATATTTTTTTCGTCCAGGTAATAATTTATGTAAGCATTTCTCTATAATGCTTGGACTAGGACTTTGGGGTGACAATTTCCCTATATTTTACATGGAACAAACTCCAGGTGAACCTTATCCTTAAAAATGGATTCAAAATTTAATAAGTGTTAAATATTCATTAGTAGATACCGATGTTTAAAGAATAGTTTTCAGTGGTTCTAGAAACTAAATAAAATGATTAAGTAAAGCAAAAAATGTTATTTCTAGACAATAGCTTTCAACAATGCTGTGCTCTCGGTGTTGTAATTCAGGCTGTTCCTTGGTATTGCGCCTCAATGCCGGACCTTGGTGTACCTAGTCCTCTTCGACTTTTAGCAGCGAGATACCATTTCTTCTAGTGTTCGCACTCGCAGTCGCAGCCTAGTTCTGTTACTTCGATCCACACCTGACAAGTTCAATTTACGGTGTGTGAAGATAAAACATATCTTATGAACAAAAAAATTATTCTTTCAACCTTATACCGGTTTAAATGACCAGTTTGCAATTGTTGAAGAATAAAAATAAATGAATAAAAAGTTATATTAAATTTGAATTATAAAGATAACTTATTAGGGAAGTAATTATTTATTTTAATTTATAAGCAGAGACTACACAAAACTGCGTATATCGCTATATTGAAGTGCATTACAGACGATTTTATAGAAAACAAATTTGAAGCGAATAAATTTTTCTTCACCGATTTATATTAATATGGTCGAATTTAGTAAAATAAGTATACGTCACAAGATTGTTTTTAAACCACCCACAAATTTATATTTTTGCCGAACAAAATATCTACAAAAGCCTGATTCGTACACGATGACTAGGTTGTGCAAAAACGTAGTCTGCGTGGATTTTGCGACGAAAACCGTCAGATATCCCAGTATTTACTTTTTGAATTTACTCACGAATTTATAAAAACATCGAAAATTTCATATTTATGGAAATGATGAGAAAACGTTTTTCAGTAGCCATTCTTTGATTTTCATTCATGCATTTTTTCCTATTTCACTTTAAACGCTGCCACTAGCAACAGCTGTTGATTCATCGCGAGCGTTGATGATCTGTTGACATATGTGCTCAAACTCAAAACTACTGGATGGGCTTGCTTGACTTCAGAATCACGACACTAAATACAGCCGAACATGCTCGTATTATTTGCTCGGTTTTATTTATAATTATTGCTCGCAAGTTTAACACCCGCCTTTAGGAGCAAGGCCTTAATTCTGTTTCATGCAGGCATTGGTGGTATACCCGCAGATCATCAGTAGGTAGGTACGTCAACGATTATGGTAGAATGGTATGTTTACTGTTTGGTATCTTGACAGAATCATAGCCTATACATTTTGATTGGAGCTCATATTCATATAGATGCTACTGTAGTAGTATGCAATCCGAAATTCACTCAAGTTTCGAAAAAATCAATATTTCGAAACACTCTATACAATCCGCTGATCCCGTCTAAATAACAGGAATCCGTAGACGACCTACTGAGCATATCGGAGAACGTAGAGCGGGAAACCATATTTAAACACACCACCACCACCACTAAGACAACCCTCAAATCCAAAGCCGAAGGTTGCGGAAGGGGACCATACTTGAAAAAACGCGGACAAACATCCATTATCCGTCGACATTGCCAGTGCCGATGCCAAGGATCGAACCTGGACTAGAATAGGAAGTCTGGCAGAGAAAAGCTTGTTACCGCACACTCGACCGACTATGCTACTGTGGCGATTTCCGTCCATGTTTTCAAAAGTTTCGGAATTATTCCACTCGCAGCCACAATCACCATCAAAATGCAGGAAGGCGCCTCGCACCCTTCGAAAATTTCCCGCCAACTCTTTGGAGACGCCCACAATCCACAATGGAAACAAACACAAATTTTCCAGACCCAGTGTCAGATCCTGGCCAGTACATGTTATATGCTCCAAATTTTTTAAGCTTTCATACATATGCAAGTGTTACATATATTCATTTATTGTTTATTAATACGAAAATTGCAATACTTACCTAAATCCCAGATTTTTTTATAAAAATCAAAAGTGAATTAAAAATTTCTCCAAAAAAATTTTACAAGCTCACCGTTCCCATTGCTTCCCAAAGCACACCATCCAGGTGTTGTCCACTCTGCGGTGAGGATCCTACGGATTACACAGCTCCTAAAGCTGCCATACATACACAAGCCCTCCAAGGAGACAAATTCAAATCAAACTCCTAAAATTTCCCACATGCTCTCTAAGGAGGTCTCACACTCACACTTTACTACTCTAGCCCAGCACGCCATAGACAGTGAAACAGAAACACAATAGTCGACAGTGTTCCATAGAAACAAGTGCGTAGTACAAAAATCAAAGGTTCAGTCGAAAACCTAACCAAAAAAAAAACAAAACACCAACTAAAACATATCGTAGTGTCAGTGCGTCTTTAAGTACAAAATAGAGCGTGGACTATTACTCCAAGACCAAGCTATGACGTCTTCAACGGAGGAAAGAGCGACAGCATCAACATCGTCTAGACTAAGCGTCCGTTGAGATTAGCGTGAAGGGAGAAACGCCCCCGGAAATCCCCTTTAAGGTGAGCACCCGACTAATCTTCCAGAACTGTAGACAAAAAAATGGAGCCCCCAAGAATCGTCGCTCAATCCGATTCCATTATGTAAGTGTATAATCCTGAAGGATAATAAAAATAAGACAACTTATCACAATTCCACAGTAAAAATTGATTTTTTTTTACTTTCTCGTAATTTTCGTTCCTCGCCGCTAGACAGCCCATAGTGTAACCTCAAACAACTTTGCCTTAATTGCACCGCCTATTAATAGGAAGCTCAACTAAATAAAACAGCATACTACTGTCCTCCTTTCATTTAGAATAGAAAAACAGAAATGAGTTACGTCTATAGTTTGGTAGGTACTTCACAAGTTGAATTAAAATTTTTAAAATCAAAAACTTATATAAAGGGTTTTTATCAAATTTGCTTATACGGTTCGCATTTCATTGTAGAATAACATTCAGTGATAAAACGTTACACATTTTATTGATGTAAATACACCATTAGGTATCTTTTATTTATACATATATCGTTTACTGCACATGCGAGGTACTATTCATAGCTTTGTTTTAGTTTTACATTTTTATTTCTAGTGACAATGATTTTACTAAATCTGTTTCATGTTCAGAATAAACAATCATGCAGTTTAATTACTTTAGGTAATAACATTTTAAAATTCAGCATTGTTTTCCCTTTGTTAAAACTGATTTTTAGCTCTTATTAACCCACACCGTTGAATTAGATATGGCATGAAATTAGTAGGAAATTACTTAATTATGAGTTACATAACCATTCATACCATAAATATAGTAATAATTTGTACATACGCAATTAGCTCATGTTTATTGACAAAAGAAATGTTTGCCAAGGAAAAAGCTACAAAAAATTCTATACTAGTTTCTTACTTCTAATTGCGTCTTCAAAATCTATTTTTTGTTATGCTTTGAGGTCAAGGAAGTAAGCATTTACTTTTTTTGTTACTGGCGCATCCGGCAAATTATAGAAAAAAATTTCTATCCGAAAATGTATTATTGTTCTCGCTCTTTAGTCACTGTCAATTGCACTAATCTAAAAGTAATGCGGAAGGTAAATGTTTATTTTGTTCAATGGACCTTCAGTCTTGAAGGGAATATTAAAAATCAAATTAACCATTACATAATTTATTTATTCAAGAGCTTGCTCAGGACTTTCATTTGTGTTATAATTTACCACTTTCTCTTCAACTTCTTCCTCACCTATGCCCTCTTCAATTTCTTCTCCAGGTTGATGTAATTCACATCTGTTTTTCATCAGAATCTTTTCTATTTGCTTCATTTGCTCCGAGGTTACGTCTGTATCTCTGATATCCAAATATTCTAAGGTGGTGTTCACTTCTAATCCCTGAAGAAGTGCCTGTGAAGTAAATTAAGCAATTTTATATAAACTTGAGATCAACTTGGAGTTATGGTGGTAAGTATAATACGTGTTTTCAATAAGTAATCAAAGTCATTGAAACTGCAAAATGGCACGTAAAATTAATAATAAATAATCAAAGTTGTTAAAACTTATTGAGAACTGGAACTATTCCCGAGTTATATACGAGGTCTGTTAAAAAATAACCCAAGTAAATTTTTTTCAACACTTATTAAATTTATATTATATTATTGGTCCTTTTCTTCAAAGTACTTCCCTTTCCTATTCACCCACTTTTCCAAGCGATGTTTGCATTTCGCGAAACAGTCTTGAATAGCTTCATTTGCCCTTAACAATAGCCTTTAAAGTCTGTGACAAATTTGCTTTGATGTCATCAATAGTCTGACTTTAGTTTCAGAACTCGCCACAACTCTGGTCTCTTTTTGCAGATTTTTTCACGGAACTATTGTAAAACGTTTTGTACACACAGTTCACTGTTTCTCCTTGAGGAAATAATTTAAAACGCACAATTCTATTAATGTCGAAAAAACAGTGAGCATCACTTTGACATTGAATCGAGACTGACGTGCTTTCTTGGGACGTGGAGAATCTTTGCCAATCCATTGTGATGATTGAACTTTTGTCTCAATGTCGTAGCCGTAAGCTCAGCTTTCGTTTCCCCTTATGATCCTTTGGATTAATGTTTCATTGGATTGTTCAAAAACGAATGTCCACACGATTTTCTTTTTGTTGTTGTCATCGAACGAGGAACAAACTTTCCTGCATGTTTAATTTTTCGATCAAAATTTCAACCCAATTGAGATGCAAACCTCTTCTCCAATTTCCCTGACAATGGGCGATTTGCACGGACCTGGTCTTTGACTTTAGTTTACAATAAATAATAACGTAAATCCAAAAATTAATTTTTTAGAAAACATGAGACCATAACTAGAGCATTCTCCATGGTATTTCAACTTTTGGGGAAAAAATGTATTCTCTGTTGCATCCTTTATGTGCTGAAAACTGGAATGTAGAGTAAATACAAATAATTTGGACCGCATAGCGGATTGAAAGATTTCTATTTTTTGTTGAATCTTCCTGTATCTCTCTCTCTTTCTACGAAATTTTTTCACTCCAGTCAGTAAATGTTGACAAACTGGTGAAAAGTTTTCTTATTAGGTTGCCGACGCTGAGAAAATCTTTCTTGATAACGTGCCATAGCCTGAAGGCCGTTATCATCATGTTACCGTATACTAAACTGTAATGGTGCACACCAGTAATTTCTTCTATTGCAAATTCCAATAAAAATTTCTACTAACTCGAAAGAAAAACAAAAGCACCTTTTTGTTTATTCCGAGTTTTATTTCAGAAAATAGACACGCCTATCGAATCTAATAATTGTTTTCCACTATAATATGAAGCAAATGATAAACTTGAGCACCTTTTACCGTGTACATTTTACATGTCGAAACCGCTCTGGGTGTGACTTGAGAAAGAAAAATGCCTTATGTTGAAGTTAGTAATAGTGTTACATAAAAGTGATATTTAACCTCTCCACCTTCTTCGCCAATCCAGTTACTACTGAGTTCTAATCTTTTCAGGGTATCATTCATTTTAAGCATCAAGGCGATATTCTCTGCTGTATCTCCCTCAAAGAGAGACCCACTCATGGACAGCGCGGTAGGTATGGTACACCTAACAAGTGCTCTTAGGATACACATTACGCCCTCGGATCCTAAAGGATTCAGTCTTAAACTCAAGTACTCCAAATCTGCACAACCAGGCTGGACCATAGCAAAGCCTAAACCCTCTGCTCCAATTTCTCGAATATTATTGTCAGTCAGATTTAATATCTTCAAAGACGGATGGCACTGAAGAACGTTAGCAACACACAAAGCACCTTGATCACCTATTTCGCAGTGAGATAAGTCTAGTTCTACGATGGTGTGGTTTTTTATAAGATTTTGCATAAGGGCTTGGCAATGCAAGTATTCTATTTTACTTCTGTGAATACGTAATATTGTCAAATAATTAAGGTCTAGTAGAGCCCTTCCCAACCTCTGGCAATCTGCTACAGACACTTTAAACATATTCAAATTAAACTCCTCCCCAGCTGAATTCACACCTGGAAAAATTAATTTGGAGTAGTTCAGTAAAATCTACAAAACTTTGAAACATGTTTTGTCGTCTTAGAAATTATAAATAAAATTAGAAAAGTCAGTGAATTACTTATTATTAATTAATAAAAAGATCTGTTCATCCTATGTATTTGGAACAGCAAAATATATTGAAGACGGGCGGTAAAAAATGAATTATAATAATTGCGATACTCTTCAGCATAATGACGAAAAACAAAGTGTTTCGTATCACCACTTTTCCTCTATATTCTTAGTTATTATCCGTCTCTTTTTGTATACAAATTGCGATAATTTTCCTTACCATATACAATATCAAATTCTCTGATAAGGGGAAGTTTCCGAAGAATAAAAATGAAGTTGATATGATCTGTGGGATATTCTTCAGGTATATCTTCTTTCTCCATTGTGAGTGGTGGTTTCCAACTTTGTAATTGAGTGATAATTAATCTTTGTACATAAGGAGCGGATATCGACAAAATTTCCTCAAAAGTTTCCTCATCGTTGTATTGCGGTTGGGCCTGTTCTAGAATTTCCTGCACAGAGCGCTCCAAGTACAAACTTTTCCAAGTCCAGTCTAGGGGTTTCCTGTTATGTATCAAACCAAACTGTGTGGTATATCTTCGTTGCCAATAATATTCGTCCTATAAATATTTAGTCCAGTTATGCTGACTGTTAGTCTTCTGCTGATAGTGATACTTACCTGTATATATGTAACTGCAATTATCAGTGGTAGATCGCAGGATACAATTTCTAGGAGATGATCATGCTCCACACAAGGCAGTTTATGTAATATTGGATTTCTATGGAAATATTTACTTATAGTTTGTACACAAAGGTCAACTAATGAGGGACAATGGTCCTTGTTCCAATCAAAATTCTCAGATACAAGTGTTCTATCTCCCTCTCCAATAAGCTCCAAGCTCTCTGGAGATGGTTTGTATTCATTAAAAGTGTTTTTATTTATTATATGTGGAATCCGCATCTTGCGGAACTTTTGTCAATGTTGCTTAAAGTTGTGAAGAGAAAATTTCATTCATCTGTCATGTTCAATATTTCTGACAACTAAATTTATAGAGAGTGCTTGGAGAATAATATTACATACTTCAGAGGCAGGTTCTGAGGAAGAAATGGGAAGAATTTAGCCACTTTTGTTCAGATAACAATTTTGCAGAAAAAAGATACTGGCATTCAAAGTTAAATTTTCCACTAAAATTTTACCTTTGTAATGAAATTGGTTGTAAGTAGTTGGGTTAGTATTGGCGTTCAATAAAATGACCGAGTAAATTTTGAGCATAGACCTTATAGCTGTTTTACATTGACAATTTATTGATCAATTAATTCATGAAGTCGCTTCATCAAGAAATTGGACAAGTGTAATGCACCAAAACTGCTGTCAAATAACTTCATGAATTTATTCATCAAGTTTTTGACGAATTAGAGCATGTTCTAATTTTCGTCAATTTCTTTGTGAAGTTCAGAAGTACCAACGCAACAGATTTCCAGCCTCAGATCAGTAATGAGGTTATGTTATTGGAATACATAAATAATTGTGTGGCATCGTACTAATTTTACATTGTTTCTACTGATTTGTTACTTACAAAAACTAATATTTATATAATATATGTCAGAACGGTCAACCGCTGTTGTATCACTACAATTATGAGTGGAAAGGTGACATTTTTGAAATATATTTGCTTCTTTGATTCATTGGTAGAACTGATTCATACGTCAAAAAACTTGACAAAGTCTGTAGCAGTGTAAAACCACACTGTTTACCAATAAATTCGTGAATTAATTCATGGAGAACTTTGTCAATTTATTCATGAATAAATTGTCAATGTAAAACAGCTATTATAAACTACTAGGTCAATGGTAGATATATTAATTCTAGTAAAACTACACTTATGCTATGAAGAATTCTTTGTCTTAACTCAAACATAAGCATTATTTGTTATGTAATTTCTGTACAAATTGAAAGTATTAACGAGGGAATGTAGTAAATAGAAAAAAGTCACAGATATTTATAATTACAATTTTCCAAACAGTTTCTATAATTCTTTCTTTATGCATTTCTCCATTTATTTTCCTCATATCGTAAGCTCCATCAGTTAAAATTACTGCAAGCTCTTCTAAAGTAGTTATTTTAAATAGTTCATATTATCTTGCTTTGCAAAACTATATCAATGCTTTCCTTTTCAACATATTATTTAAAGAGATGTTTTGCTGAAGCATATATTATAAGCACAGTTCAGTCGAAACTGTTATAATGTCTTTAGTTTGATGATAAAAAATAATTTGAAGAGTGACACATTTAAGGGGGCAAAATTTTGACGTTAAAAAGACCTTTTATTTTGAGGATGGAGGAAATAATATAATCAAATATGTTATCATCAGAGACAACTCTACTTGGTCATTATTTTCAGAAAGATGCGAAAAGTATAAACATGTTGGTGCCATCATATTAATATTAACCTCTTTTCTGACTATGAAAATTTATTTTTTCTCCACATAGTTTACGAGGTCTATGATTTTGAGTAACAGTAAAATCGGGCTGAAAAATTAAAATAGGACCACTTTCAACGCATCCAGAAACTTTGCAAAATAGTACAACAAATTCAAATCCCAATAATTATGCCAAAACTAATGGTCCGAAAGTGCCTGTTTTGTGCTCACTTAAAGTACCTACATATAATTCACTACTTTTGTGCACAGGTTCAGCTCTACAACTTAAGAAATGGCGGAGTCATGAATTAAAAAAAAAAGCTACATTTTCCGATCCTTCCGAGTTTTTTTTCGTTTTTAATTATCGACCTCTCGTTTAATTCGTATTTCAATTTTCTATAAACTGTCTTTTTATGGCATTCAGATTGCTTAATTGGTTTAGGTTTTATAAGCAAAAAAACTAAAAAAAATGCGTTTTTTGCATAAAAATGTTTATAAAAAATTAATTAATGGTAAATTGGAGTAGAAAACATATAAGCATATATTAGTCGAGGCAATGAAGCACTCAACCTAGGAATTTTTTGCACTAAGATGAATCGGAATGCGGTTTTTTGCATTCGCTTCCAAAATTTTTTACTTTGTATCTTATACAAACCGGAAATTGCATTGCTGCAGGCAAAAATGCATTCAAAAAATGCATTTTTTGAGACGGCTTTTGGAAGATTTAATAACTTTGTAAATAAGAGTCAGAACTGGCCCAAATCGGGTTCCCGGGGGTTTTCGAGGTCGCTGATCACGATTATAATGTTCAAATTGACCCACAGCCGACCTGGAGCTCAGGAACGCCGATGAATGTCATCTCCGTGGGACTCTCCCAAAATTCACGCGGGGAAGGAGATAAACTCGGCGCCCGGGGGTTTTTTGGGTCGCTGAATTCAAATATGGCATCGGCAAACACCTGGTACACCGGAACCTGGACGTGGACGTCATCTTCGAAAGTTTTCCTGACAAGATTGCCAAAAACTACCCGAAAATCATTGTGGGGGCGTTTTTTGGGGCGCTGAATCCAAATTTCACGTCGAAAACGACCTCCTGAACACCTGGCGCACCGGAACCTGGACGCGGACCTCATCTCCGAGGGTTTTCCTTCGAGTCGGACCTATGGTCATGTAGATGTATCTGGATTAATTTCAAACATTTTTTCTTATACCGGGTGTCCCATTTTAAAAAATACACGTGAATATCTCTTAAGTTAAGGGCTTAATGAAAAAAATTTTCAAATAAAAGTTGTAGGATTTTGAGGGGGACATCTAATGGTGACCTTGACCATGACCTTGACCATTTAATTTTAGGCAAAATATTAAAGATACTGTTTAAAATAAATGTATAAATCAGATATCTCCAAAATTATTGTGTTTTTATATTAAATATTAAGGTTTATTTGGTAGAAATTAGCTGCATAACCGCACCCCTAAAGGAATACGTCGACTTACCAATCACCCTGTATCTGTGACTCTACTGGATAAAACAAATGTCGTATAATGTTTTGCTTGATGAAATTCCATTCTTAATATTTTTATCGTCCTGCCATGCCTCCCCACAGTAAGTTCGTAATATTCCAGTACAATTAATTCGTCCTTTTCATCTAACTTTTGCCAACTCAGCAATTCCGCTTTTCTCGTTAAGCCTGAAAATGGAAATTGTGGTTGTAATAATTCTGCAACCAATTTCGCACGATTTCTAATTTTTAGTGATTAATATTTTCTCTTAAAATATACAGGGTAGTCAATTTTTACAGTTCTGGGGGCTTTCTCGTATTTCTCGATGGACTGTTTGTTACCGATTCAATTATCGATAAAAACTGTTGTTGATAAGAACTGCATTTCGTTTTTTGTCATGAACTTTTTTATTGGCGAAAATTGTTTGTTTGTTTGAAAATTGGTTTTTTCAGTTTTATTCATAGAATGCAGTGGCGTCCGTAATATTTTTCTGTAGCTTCTGTTTTTTCAGTTATTATTTTAAATGACTCGACTTATTTTTAGTGGCGTTGAAATTCTAATATGGTTCAACAAATAGGATGCCTGCCTTACGTTCATGATGTAGCAAACAGTATTACCAAGGTACATAATAGGTGCCTTTATTATTAAGATATAAATATTATAGGTACAAATCTTGTAAAGAGAAGAACATTTGTACTTATTAGAACGATAATAATACAAAACGAAAAATACTCTTCATATTCATTGTTCAAATATAAGTATCATGTAGGTACAAATCCTTAACGAGGAGAAAAACAGTTTTCCTTTACAACTCATATCTAATTGGATTTTTAGCATTTGTCACAAAATGTATATTTTAAATAAGAGACAATAATTGTAAAACACAGTCAGTGAACATGTATGCCGCTAGCAATGGATTCATTTTGTTGACTGCGGAGCTATATTTCGAATGTAAACAACAAGCAAAATTTTGTAAATTTATCAAGTGTAGCTGTCAGCAAGGATCTATAAATAATACTATGAATTTTATTAATCTACGAAAGAGCTCTTATAGTAATCAGTCTAGTTACATTTCTTATTAAATATATTGTCTATTTTTTTCATGTCAATATCTTAACAATTTATTTTTATATTTAATTATAAATTGTTTAATTTTTTCCAAAAGTTTGATGTTTATACATATATAATTTTCTTCATTTCCTCCATTCGAAAGGAGGCTACCTAATGAAACACTCCTAAGTAAAATATGTAAACAAACAGATCTCTTTACTTATATGTACGATTTTTAATGTTTATTTTGAATAATTATACAGCCACACAAAAAAAAGAGTCATGTGGTTGAAAAATTCGAATCCACTGTCAGAATTGCGCTAACACGTCACATTTTTTCTACTCAAAAAATAGGTCAAAAATATCAAAAATAGACGAAGAAGTATGAGAAAAAACTACAAAAAAATTCGCTGAATCCAAATCCACCATTAGAAATCATACAGCACACTTCATTTTTTTCTAACCTCAAAAAAATCGGCCAGAAATCGAGGTTTGCAAGAAATGAATAGAATCGTGAAAACTTTGGTATATAAAGGTTTTTGTGTTTGCTTATCACGAATTTCAATTCAGAATTGCAAAATTCAACATAGCGGATCCCATATGGCGGACGAGATTTTCAACATATTAATCCCGAATTGGATCCTGGGGGGTTTTGGGGATTGCTGAACAGGAATCCAAACTCAGAATTGCAAATTCGACACGACGGATCCAATATGGCTAACCAAGATCCAATGTGGTTGATTTTGTGGATCAATGTATGCATGCATCTTTAGATAGATGGCTTTTTAAAACAGGAATAGATGGACCTTTGAATGTATGGATCTTTGGATGTTAACATAACCTGACCAACTAAATCATACACAAAAGACAGTTCCTGATGAAGCTGCGAACACCAATCCTATGCAATATGAAGCTCCTAATCAAACAGCAAACTCCAGACCTAACATAACCGGCCTAACTAAATCCTATGCAACAAATTCGTTTTGTAAGGTCTAATTGAGCAGGTTACGTATGGTTTGGAGCTCGCAGCTTCATTAGGGCCTTTCGGTTGTGTATAATTTCGAAACGCATCTTTGATTTGGGATTTAGTTGGGAAGGGTATGCTAGATTGATAGTTTGCAATTTGATTGTCAGTTTTCTGTTGCGTATGATGGATATGAGTCGGTTGTGTTACGTTTGGGGTTCGCAGCTTCGACAGGGCGTTTCTGTTGTGTAGGTTATGTTAACATCCAAAGATCCATCAAAGGTCCGTCTATTCCTGTTTTAAAAAAGCCATCCATCTGAAGATGCATACATTCATCCACAAAATCAACCATATAGCTAGAAGAAATGTGAAAAATAATTTTTTTGCAATTTTTTCGCATACTTCGTCTATTTTTTATATTTCTGACCTATTTTTTGAGGTTACAAAAAATGTGACGTGTTAGCGCAATTCTGACAGTGGATTCGGATTCAACGCGTCAGAATACTATAGAATATACTAGTTTAGTCTAAACCATATGACACTTTTTTTGTGTGGCTGCGTTACTTATTACTAGCTGTTTGCCAGGTATTGATGGTATAATTCAATGCTAGTTGAGACATTTTTGTTGGGACATATAGTAATATTTTCCGCACCATCAGCGGTTAGAATATTGTCTTTTGCACACCTAGATTTCTTATATAGAAGAATATTGTTTGACTTGTTTGATAAGATTTTTTAAAAAGAAATTTTGAGCTTGTTTGAATTAGCATAATTTAGCTTTAAAATTATTTAAAAAAGAGTAAAAAAGTTTTCGAAACATTTTTCACATGTCTAACCATGCCTCTGTTTCATACAGTATGAAAATCACAGTATACATTATTTACTCTCAAGTAAAATTACCTCATATTATTTACAATATTTACCTTTTATAACAATCATAAGGCTCTACTTCATCAATATAAATTCAAATTCATGTTTTATTTACTTCAGTTATAGGGACCATTGAATCCACTGAATATATTTCTAGTAATTATATCATCATCAATTATATCATCTCTCTTGTTATTACCTGTAACATTAAGGCAGATCTTATAAATATTTGTAGGAAATTTTAGATAGAGCCATATTTTGATCAAATATTGGTTTTCATATCAATGATAGTGATATAAATCATTTATAGTTAATACTAATTTAAATTTAATAATAAATTTTAGAAGTTAAATATGGAACTATTATTGGGAATACAATAAAAGTTTTTTCCCTATACAACTTCTATTTTCTCTTATCTGATCATATTTTTGTATTAGTTTTGCTTTCGAAATAGCACAAAATCGAAATAGAGTACATACATGTTTATTTCGTCTAATAAGACACTGAACTGCGTTGTCGAACCAGAATGACCTATTGAAATATTTTGTGATGCGACCTACGTGATTCGACTGGGTCGATCACGATTCCCTAATATCTAAGTTATCCGATTAAGGTATTAGAGGGTCGTTTCTAAATTGGGTTGCCCCAAATGCCACATTTCTTGAAGGTTGGTGACAGTATCTGAGTTTGAAATATCTTGAGCAACTTAAATAAAGCAAGCCTGGATCCTTAAGATAAAAATATAGGAGTTCCTCGAAGTCCGTTCGTCCTCTTAATCTTTTATACACTTCGGCACATTATAAAAAAAATGATTAAAATTTCACTCGAATTGCACTCAATAATGCATCAATTTCTGTCCACACCCGAGTGAAATATTTGTTCTTTTACTACAGAAATTTTATAAATAATTTAACTAATTTAACTTTCTGCTGACTAGCCAATGAGTGACTTTTTACTTTATTCTCGGCATATAAGAACAATTAAGAGTTGACTTTTTCTGTAGTATGGTACAAATTTAACACAGCTCCACAAAAATAAGTTATGCACCAGAAACATAAGTGCATAGATTTTGTGTATGTTTTTATGCTGAATCCGAATCTGTAGCCCAAAACAGGTCATTTTTTAGTAAAATGCTAAAATATCCCCTAAAATAGGGTGAAATAGTGAGGATACGGTAAAGATTTAGAATGAAAAGCAACAATTTGTAAATACTTTGAGAAAACATTTTAAAATAATATTTTGAGCAATGAAAAGAAATATATGCAAATTAAATTCGCAACCACCCCTACAAGGGGGTTCATTCCACGCCTAAGATCAAATGACGAATGTTAGTGAAAAACAATTTGAAAAACCATATCCTTGTATTTTATATTAACAAATATACCTAAAGTTGTAGATTGATACCAACAGAAAACCTTCCCCCAAAGGGTTGGAAACCACCAACGGACTTACCGACTTACCCCTCTAAGTCATACATTTTTTTATTACAAATTTTTGCATGAATTTTGTTATCGCGGGTTTCTGGGGTCGCTGATTACGAATCTGAAGTGCGTACCCCTCTAAGTCATAGATTTTTTTTATTAAAAATTTTTGCAGGAATTTTGTTATCGCCGGTTTCTGGGATTGCTGATTACGAATCTGAAGTGCGTATCCGAAAATTCTTCAATAAATATGAGGGATGTAAAAACCGAAATAGCTGAAACTTATTTTTCGGTGTTTTCAAAGTCGCCTATCACGAATATAAGGTTCTAATTCGGAAATTCTTAATTCCAATATAAAATTCAGGTCAAAATATTGAATATAAAAGGTAGGTGGTTTCCAACCCTTTGAAGGAATAGTTATATTATATTTTTTTGGTATGTTGTCCATCAGCCCACATTTATTTATATTTGATAGCATAAAACACAAGGCTATGGTTTTTACATTGTTTTGCACTAACGACTTCGTTATTTGATCTTATGCGTAGAATTAACTCCCTTGTAGGAGTGAGTGTGTGTTTAATTTACAAATTGTTGATTTTCATTATAAACCTTTAACTTATCCTCACTATTTTACCCTATTTTATGGAATATTTCAGTTTTACTAAAAAATTACCTGAAAAAAACTCAGAAATGATTAATTTGGATATGTGTGGAGTGTTTAAATTCATCACTTGTTATCCAAGAATTCAGATTTGGATAGATTTTTCAAACGTAACATCATAAGTTTATATTTTTTTTCTTCGGTAGTATTAACTGTTTTGAAGTAGACAGATGAAAATCCAATTTTTTTGCCTCTAATAATATTTTAATAATGTTTGGGTAAAAGTTATGTTGAAGCTATTTTTACTAATGTATTCAATATATCGAAAAATGAGGACATTTATTCTAATTTATGTACAAGTATAGTATAAAGAAGTATATTTAGAATACTTATTTAATTGGTACTTATATTTAAGTCAAATTAATCAGTTTTCGCTTAAATACGGAAATTGGAATTGTAAAAAGAGAATGGAAGTACTACAGGACCATATCTATTATATGTATTTTGACACGCTGAAACCGAATCCGAAGTTGAAATTACTCTATCACCCTCCAGAATTTTTGTACCGTGCAAAATACCCAAAAATGTGGGAAATTCCTTCTCAGAGATAAATAGAACTTCAACCATTTAATGCGCGCAAAGGGAAATGAGAGTATGCGAAGATCTGAACATCGTTTCCAAATAAAAAAATGTTTCTTTTACTCCGTTTTCCTTTTGTAACGAACTGTTTGTATCTTTAAATTATCTATACATCTTTCTCTTTCCTGTGTTTTGGCTCGTTTTTCCTTTTAAGTATCCAACAGAAATCTGCCATCATATTAATATATCACCTTCTTTGATAAATCGTTCATCCTATTCTTCGTTGTAGTCTTCGAGGTTCTCAGGAAAGTAGTTAAGATGAGTATCTAGTAAATGCAATTTCAAGTTCATCAGTCAACAGGCAACTGTTTTAAGTTTTCCAACAATTTCTCAATTAAATTCTGGTAATCTTCACTCTTCTGATTCTTCAAGAAATTCTAAGTGATTTTCTTGAAACTTAGCTATGCGGCTTTTTCAGTATCATTCATTTTTGTGATAAATTTTCGTCACTGAACCCGGTACGGATTTGAAAATAACTTATTTTAGTTTAGTATCGCTTATTTCCGGAAACTTCTCTCCTAAATAACCAAAACAGTCTACGAACTATTTCATGAGACCAAGTTTAATATGGAGAAGAGGAAGCAGAATATTTGAAATATTAACTAAGGGTTCGCGGATGATGTTTTTCAACCCTGGAGGGAAATCTGCTCTGTTTAGCCGTAGTATGCCTGTTCACAGTGTCTCTTTCTATCTCTAATATTCCATAGATAGAAGAAACAGGGACGAAAAATGAAGTTGGTCTTTCTCTTGTATAGCATTTAAATAAAATGATTTAACTAAATTAATCTCTACCATAGTCACCCCACTTAGTCGCTAGAGAGTTTTTTCCAAGTAACTTACATGAGCTTTATGTGTAATTTAAATAAAATTTATTTGCTGTTACCGGTGTTGCATTTTGACAATGTAATTTAAACTCCATATATTGACAAAGTATCCGTCATTTTGAAGAAAAATTTATATGAAAAAAAAAAACAAAAAACTAAAACATATGTGGTACAAGGACAGGATAAATGACATGTATAACTTATGAAATTATTGCACCAAGCATAAGCTATTTTACCTTCAATAGTATTCTACAGTTATGTGTCCGTTGCTCACACTGATTCCACATTTGCACCAGATCAAAGGAGAATATATTTTTTGTCCAATATCTATGTTAAAATGAGGAATATATGGATTTTTATTTTTACTGTGTTGCCACATTTCTCGGAATATACAAATTAAAAATATATTCAACTATACAGGGTGTTCCACTTTTTATGGACAAACACCAACTTTGGTTTTTTAAATGGAAACATACATTTTTTATATTTTTTCGGATTCTACATAAAAAATAAAGGGTACTTTGTGTAGAATAGTTTCTACTCAAATATTCACAGTTTTTGATATATCTCGCTTGAAAGGTTTTTCTAGTCGATATTGGTTGCTTACATTTTCTGATACTGACAGGTTATACTAATAGCTACTAAGCCCATTTTTTTTATCAGATGTTTAGTAAGGATGACTCTTCCGAATCTTGCTCCAAAAACTGGCCTGCGTTGTACAGGGTGACCAAAATATCATGTCAAAATTACCAATTGAAAAATTGAAAAATCTCGAATTTTTTAAATGCAACGCCCTGTATATTTTCATACCATGAGTTGCAGAATTAAATTCTCTACAACTTTGCTACACCTGCTGCTATACCAAAATTCATTAGTTTTTCATGAAATCTCATTTCTATGAAAAAATGCGAAGTTTACAAATAGCTTATATGTAAAATAACGTAGTAGGCTCCTGTCAAATGATAATCTGGAAAATTTTCGATTCACATAAGGATTAATAAAAAGAAAGGTTTAATAGAAGAAGAGAAGCCCATGGTAATTGTTTATTGGCAAGTCGTATTTAACAAATTAATAATCCAGATTTACAAAGATATCCTCGTACAAAGTGTTTTGTAAAACTGAAGGAGAGGTTTGAAGGAACGGCAAATGCAAATTATGAGACGACAACAAGAACACACGCATGTGGTAATCAGGATTAGTCCAGTTGGTAGAGGTTCGGCCTGTGTCAAACCTTGATAACCCCGAAATAATTACACAGGTCTATTTTAAATGATGAGTACAATAACTGGCTAATTTGCTGACAAAGTATTTTATCAGGAAAAAAAGTTATTAACAATTTAATCCTGAAAAAAATTTTTTTTAGTAGTTTTCTTTAAATAACTCAGCGGGATGATTTTGTACGAAAAAATGCTTAGGACATGATTTTGTTCGTAATAAAAATAGCTACAAAATGGCGGTGGTCCGATTACGAAATTTGCAATAACAAAGCCGTGAGATTGAAAAAACGATTTAAAACGCCAATTTCTTTAGGTTGCTGTAAAAATCCCCCATCCTCCCCGATCCCCAGACCTGTCTTGTCTTGATTTTTATTTGGGGCTATATAAAAGACAGGGCCTATGAAACTCCTCCGACAGATGTAGAAGATTTACGGGCAAAGATAAGAAATGCTTTTTTGACCCTAACTTCGGAAATACTGCGAAATGTGTCAAGCAATTTTCGTCGTAAAATTGCTCAATGTCTATAGAAAAATGGCAGAAATTTTGAGCGGTTACCTGTTAATTACTAATTTAACTAGATCTTTATTACTTTTGTTAGAAATGCACGATGTTAATTTACTGTTTTGGATACTACATGCGTGTGTTCTTGTTGTCTTCTCATAATTTGTATTTGTTGTTCTTTCAAACCTCTCCTTCAGTTTTACAAAACACTTTGTACGAGGATATCTTTGTAAATCTGGATTATTAGTTTGGTAAATACGACTTGCCAATAAACAGTTACCATGAGTTTTACTAATTATTCTATTATTTATTTACTAATTCTTCTTTAGAGTAATTCATTTCACAATTATTACTGTCGCTTTTCTATTAAACCTTATGTGAATCGAAAATTTTCCAGATTATCCTTTGACAGGAGCCTACTACGTTATTTTACATATAAGCTATTTGTAAACTTCGCATTTTTTCATAGAAATGAGATTTCATGAAAAACTAATGAATTTTGGTATAGGAGCAGGTATAGCAAAGTTGTAGAGAATTTAATTCTGCATCTCATGGTATGAAAATATACAGGGCGTTGCATTTAAAAAAATCGAGATTTTTCAATTTTTCAATTGGCAATTTTGACATGATATTTTGGTCACCCTGTATAACGCAGGCCAGTTTTTGGAGCATGATTCGGAAGAGTCATCCTTACTAAACATCTGATAAAAAAATGGGCTTAGTAGCTATTAGTATAACCTGTCAGTATCAGAAAATGTAAGCAACCAATATCGACTAGAAAAACCTTTCAAGCGAGATATCTCAAAAACTGTGAATATTTGAATAGAACTATTCTACACAAAGTACCCTTTATTTTTTATGTAGAATCCGAAAAAAATATAAAAAATGTGTGTTTCCATTTAAAAAACCAAAGTTGGTGTCTGTCCAGGAAAAGTGGAACACCCTGTATAGTTGAATATATTTTTAATTTGTACATTCCGAGAAATGTGGCAACACAGTAAAAAGAAAAATCCATATATTCCTCATTTTAACATAGATATTGGACTTTCCCGCACTAGTGGGACACGCTGTATACAGAAATCGATCTTATTAAAATTATGGACTTATGCCCTTTCTGAACCAGGATCTCAATTATTCCAAAAGTAAATGTAAAAAATACAAACAGGTAATCCAAAGGAAATGTCAGATAATGCAAGAAAATTCGGGTACGTTAATGAAGACGGTAGTTAATGAAACGAAATTTTAGGTAATGTGGGGAAATTCCACAAATAAATGTAATAGAGCAGAGAAACGAGTAAGTATTATACAGGAGATACTAGTTTTCAGGAAATACTAGGAAATAAGGTAGTACATCAGTCTAGTCAGTGGTTTCTCCTTATATTTTTCTCCTTTCTCCTTAATATCCTTTCTTACTTATTAATTTTCGTATATGAAATTGTGAAATACTCAAATAAATATCAGTAAATACCTCATTTCTAGGTCAAGAGAAACGTTCCAAGAAAAATGCAATTAAAATTGAGCAAAGCGGTTCAAATGCCAGCATCTGACCGTGCTATCAGCTGGCGGTTCAGTCGGTTTCAGAAGCACCGTATCAGCGAAGGAAAGGCGAATTCAGGGAGGCTCCCCCCTGACACAGCTAAGGGTCGATCTGCTCCCGATCATCTCCGACGGGGATCGTTTGTGTACGCGACGCCAGTTTTCCAACGGCGTCTGGACGCGTCGACCGTGTGATTCCACCCGGCCTGGTTAAAACTATCTATCAAATCCAACTTGTTTTGATAAAGGAGTCATTAATCGTGCCATGGACCTTTTTTATGAAACCAAGTGGACCTTCCTCTAGACAATAAATCTTCCTCAGCTAGCAACAAACCGGTGTTCGCAATGAGTTTGTAGTGCTAAGTCAAAATTATGAAAAACATATTTTGATATATTTCGTAAATATTTTCGTAGAAGACCGCGCGTTGGAATAATGTATTTCCATGATTTTTTTGGCTAATTTTCAAGTAATATAATTAAAACGCTTAGCTCGTAATATTTGGGAAGGATAAATAGTTCAAGTTAATTTGTTTGTATATTCAAAACAAAAGTACCTCCAATTTATTAACCAAGTTACTTCTCACTTCGCAGAAAAATTTAGATGTCGTAGTGTGCCAAGAATTCTTTCGTAAGGGATATTTATCGAAGGGTTCGGAATAATCAGGTGAGTCTGAAATCATGTTTTATTTACTACATCGGTAGAGAATAATCGTAGATTTTTTTAGCTTGTGATACGACACATATTTAAAACATTCTGTAAATAACTTGAATTATAAATAGAAAAATATTATAATTTGCGGAATATTTATGATATCTTACAGGCGGCATCATATAAACGCACTGATTTATTTTTAAAATTCTGACATGAAGATGTCAGTGATTCTTGATCTTGACTGTTATTATATTTTCAATATGTCTATATAATAATATACTTAAGTACATAGATTTTTCCGAGGAATTTCGCTGAACACAAAGTGCGTAAATTCACTTTGTTCCTTTTTAGGAAATGCCCTCTTGTACGGTGTGCAGGAAGTGTTTTGCCCTAGTTGCATAGTATTATCATCAAGTGACAGAGACACGCACTAAATTTTATAGATTTTCTGCTTTTACTTCTGATAAACACCAAAATGCTATGAGTATATCAATTATAATATAATTGACTAATAATAATAGAAAAAAAATAATTTCTCTTGTGTTTAAAATACATTATAGAATATTTATACCTACGAAAATATTTATCAGTTTGGTTAGACTTTATGCGTTTGAGAAACATGTAAATTTCATACGCAGAGTCCAATAGCAACAGACTTTAAAGACTGATTCCTCTTGTACGAACAAACAAACAAAATAATAAATGTTACATTATTTATTAAAATTATTCCAAGTGTTCTAAGATTCTTTAAATATTGGACATGAAAGACAGTTTCAGTTAATTAGGTACTACTAAGAACTATTGGAGATATAAACTTCAAAGGTACAGCGTTGTTTGCTAATGGTAGTTTGCAAAATATAAAATTTAAACAAAAAGTGACTAGTGGCGTCGGAATAGGTGGAGTCTGAGAGGTGTCCACCGTCAAAAAAGTTATTTGCCATCGTAATCTTTACAAACTTGTATAGATCACATCCAATCTTGCCTTTTATTCATCTTGTTCCTCATTTTGCTCTAATTTCTCAATAATTGGAGATTATCACAATAACCTTAGTTTCTATTGTAATCCTCATTATTTGCAGATAAATATTATTTATTCAATCTTTTGCGAAAAAATCATTTACTTCTTTATTATCAAAAACTAATTGAGTTCACTATACACACTATAATGGGCGTTTCACATAAAAGTCCTCAGCCTCTCCGCAAAGGAAAGAGATATTTTGATTTTGAAAAAAAACAGATGGTAGAGCTCATCGATGGCTTCGTCAAAGAGTACAACTTGATTTTTTTAACAGCAAATTGGAGATGTCGCTGAAGTCGAAAAAAATTTTTCGTTGATAGGAACTTTGTAACAAGGTTTATGCGAAACTTTTGTTCAATTCTAAACAATTTTGAATTTAAAGAAGAAAATTCCTGTGGCAACAAGACGAGATATGTGGTGACAACAGGATAGTATTGCCTATAATGCACAGGTAGTTACAGAGTACTTGAACAGATCCCACCCTGGAAGGTGGATTGGTACAAATGGGTCATTAGATGGCCAGAAAGGGCTTCAGAACTAACGCCTCCTGTTTTTTTTTCTGTGGAGGACAATAAAAGATGTGATGTATACTGAGCCAGTAGAAGATATAGTGGACTAGATATAGAATCGAAAGACTGCTATAAACGTAACGTGTTAGGAAAGAGATATTGTTTTTCTTTGTTTCTGTTCTATGCATTACCATTTTTGCTATTGGCTAATTCTTTTGGTTGGGCCTTCCTTAATATCAGAGATAAACCTGTTACATTTTAAGTCTGTAACTCTGAGAAATCATAACAGAATTTGTAAAAATTGGTATAAGTAAAGAATTGATATATCTGAGGAATGCGATATCGTATTGTTTCGTTTTCTTTATATATAGGGTGTCCGGAAACTAAACCAACAGACGTAGACAGCAAATTCTAGGCATGATTTTATATCGATTTGACATAAATCTTCTCATCCAAAAATGCTTCCTAAGAGAGGCTTTTTGAAGATGGCCCTTTGACATTGTTTTTGTTTAATTGTTCAGATCACTGTTTATCTAGAAGGATCACTTAGTTTATGTGCTAACTTTTATACGGACAGCCTTTTGATGTAAAAACTATCTTTTAATTGTCATTAATCATAGGCGTCACATTTGGGAGGGTCCACTGATATTTTTAATTATTGTTCGTAAACTCAAAATATATAGTTAAAAATATCAGTTGAGCCCCCCCCCAAATGTGACGCCTATGGTTAAAATTAAAAGATCATTTCATTTTTACTTCAAAAGGCTGTCCGTATAAGAGTTAACGCATAACCTAAGTTTGAATCCTTCTAGATAAACAGCGATCTGAACAACTAAAAAAAAACAATGTCAAAGAGCCATCCTCAAAGAGACCGTAGGAAGCATTGGACGAGATGATTTATATCAAATCGATTATTCTGCATTCAAATCTAGAATTAGTTTAGGACAAACGGAAATGATTTAATGCAAACTAATGTTTCTCTCAGTGTATAAGAGATTAAGAGAATTGCACCCTAGGTATTAAATTTAGAATCTGCAACTTTAACTCAAAAAATAATATTACTCTCGTTTTTTCTTCGTTTAATCTGATGACATAAATCATTTGTAGCTACGTCGCTCTTGTATTCGCTATGTAAAAAAATTAAATTTCAGTTCAACTTTAAAGACATTTTAAATCCATCTGATATTTCAAAAACTACAAAGAGACTGTTGTTTGTTCATGTCACCATTAAAATAACACATATAAATCAAGTCATGCAACTTGTAGAACATTATTCTAATTTGGGAATGAATCAATAACGATATGATTAAGTAATTATGGATTACAAGCTTCACCGGATCCACTTCCATTTGTCTCTGAAAACAATCAAACACTAATTTATCCCTGGAGACTCGACAGTGTCATGAAATTTTCCATCAAAGTACCCTCTCATTATGGAAGTGGTAAATAACCACGTTCTGATTTGATGATCAGACTCATCAAATTGAATTGAATTGAAAGTTGATGGATACTACTCTATTCGTATCATTTTGTGGTCATTATTATTTACCCGACCGATTTTTAAATTTAATAGTAGATAAGTTATTTATACGGAAAATAGGTAAGTATGTAATTAAGGAAAGTTATTTAGAATCAAGTTTTACAGCCATATTCCAAATACGACTATCTGTCTTGTATTAACTAATGACTCGGGGCACGGCAGCAAAAGTTTGCTTTTTAAGACATGAAAATACATATGTATATTAAAAAAAGCTAATTCATTAATTTTTGCAATCATGTCCAAGATTTGCAATCTCAAAGTTTAATAGGATGTTGCGCTATCTTTTCGTATGTGATACTGTTTTTAATTTTTTTTATCGTCAGGTTCTTGAAGATGAACGTTATAAATTAAATTCTGCTGTGAATTGATATTATTATTTTTCAATTCGGTCAATGAAAAAAAATTAGGTACAGTTTTAGGGGTGAGTCATCCCCAATGAACACCTTGTAGTGCTTCAATTAACTTTAAATCATAGTCAAAGAAGACCAGTAATAAACCTAAATCATGTACCAAATTTCGTTCTTCTACGGTAAAGGGTTGCAGAGATATTAATCTTTTTCGAAATTTAGGGTCCCACTTTGGGGGTTAATAACTCCTCAGGGGGTGCAACTTTATATACATGTAAGTTTGGTTAAATTACAATATTTGGTCACCCCTTCATGCACCTGCTCTGTGTCGGTTCTTATGCGGGACACTCTATATATTTCAAATTGTATTCATCTCGAACATATCAAAGAGAAATTATGACTGATTTGAGATACATGTTATGATTCTTCTGAATATGGTCGGTCGATATTGTACGATAGGAGAATTCAATTTATCAGCAATTACGCACAAAGTTGTGACTATCCTAATTAGATACGGTTGTACAACATTGGAATACAAAATCTCTAATGAACAAACTCCGCAATTTTGGGGGAACCCTTGAACGTGAATTTAATGAGACAAAAGAGTCGATACGAGTTTTTGTATTATTAATAATACCTATATAGGGAAAGATTGGTTATGGTTTATATTACTATACATTATTCTGGAATAAATGTTCGAACATTTGTCAGCCAACAGATGAAGCCATTAAAAAAAGAGAGAATAAGTTAATTAATTAATTACAAAGTTCAATTGACTCAAGAACTGAAGCCTACAGACAAAGAGCGAGAAGAGTTCCTTGAATGGATTATGGAACAAGTGGATGCTCATTTTTCGAACAAAATCATCTTCAGCGATGCGGCTCATTTTCTTCTTGATGGCTTCGATAATCTACAAAATTGTCACATTTGGGGTTCAGAAAATCCACTTCCGATTGTTGAGAAACAAATGCATCCACATTGGGTTACTGTTTGTCTAAATAGCAAGATATGGATGTAGATGACAAGTGGTTTAAACAAGAGGGTGCCACATGCCATACAGCCCGAGAAACAAAGCTATTACTGCTTGAGTCATTTCCTGATCGTGTAATTTCCCGTTTTGATGATCAGACGATTTTAATGAAAAAACTACAGAAGCTAACTTGACAAATATTAAATGAAACGAAAATTTGGACATAATGAGATTATTAAGTATGGAGTGTTGCACCTAAAAATATAATAATATACATATAATAATTAATAGGCCTGGAGCGTTCAGTTAAACTTTGTTTTCCATATTGCCAAATATTTTGATTCTGACCGTTTGAAAATTATTAAAAAGTTTTAACACACTGTTTTCCTCAAAAATGAAGGAATTTTATAAATTATTTATTGCAACACCGCGAGTACATTCAAAACTTATGTAGAATATGTAGAATTTAATATGATGAATTTTAATATATAAAGAAATATTATAGTTTTCGAATTTGTAAGAACATTTTTTTGACGATAGATTTCATAAATATTTGAATATAATTTTAAAATATATTTTAAATAAATTAGTTCGAAAAAGATATACAGCGCGAGTCAAAATTCACTCCCCAGCGGTCGGATATATATTCTAAAATAAAAAATAAAACAATAATGTAGAATACTAAAATCTCGAAAGCGTAGCCGTTTTCGGAAAATTTTGTAAATTTTGTAAAAAAAAATGTTTTTGTTTAATATTAACACCATTTAAATCCATACAAAATAAGAAATAGCAAAAACGAAGATGCTTCTGGCTTTGACTAACTTCCAAAAACATTACCATTTTCGTTAATACACTTCTGCAATCTGTGGTAGAAACACCTGGCAACAGAACAGAAATTAGCTTCATTTAATTCCGCTACTGCTTCATGAATCCTGCCAATAACATCATCCTCGCCAACAGGCACAGTAAAATAAACCTTTTCTTTTATGTATCCCCATAACCAAAAGTCTATTGGAGTCAAGTCAGGAGACCGGGGTGGCCATGGTGTTGGTCTACCCGTCCAATCCATTTATTAGAAAAACGGCGGCGGCGGTTGGCGGTTCAAAATATCTACTTGTAATATGGCATGTGCGGGCGCACCATCATGCTGAAACCACATAGTTGTACGTTGTTGTAGAGGAATATCTTCTAACAAACCTGGCAAAATGTTCTCGCAAAAATTACTGTAATTTTCACCATTCAGTATTCTTGGCAAAAAATATGGACCTATGATCCTTTTCCCGTAAATACCTATCCAAACATTTACAGACCAACGTCTTGCTGATTCCGCTGACGTTTTTCATGAGGATTCTTATAATGCCAATAATGAAGGTTGTAGTGATTGAAAACTACTTGTTGGTTGAAATGAGCTTCATCGGTAAATAAAACATTATAGAAAAAAATCTGGATTGCGCTGAAATTCTTGTAATGCCCATCTGAAAAAATTTACTCTTAATTGGTCGTCTCCGGGATACAGCTTTTGAATTGGATCTACATGATACGGATACATGTTGTAACTTTGAAGACATTTATGGACAGTGGATTGGACATGATGCCTGTTTCTTGATAATATGCGTGTACTGATAGTAGGATTATTCTCAACATCCTGCAGTAACCGTTCTTCCTGTTACCATGCCAATTTTCGAGGTCGACCGGCATACAAAGAACTTTCAAATAATCGTCAATAATACCAGCCCAAACATTTATTGAAAACTGTTCTTGATGATTTGATTCAACAATTGCAAAAGGGTTTTCATCCGCCCACAAATGGTTATTATGGAAATTTCGTATTGAGTTTCGAGAAAAACTAGCTTCATCGGTAAAAAGAATGTACCTGTCAAATAACGGATTTTCCAGCAGCTTTTGAAGAAACCACTCACAGAAATTAATGCGCAACGGGAAATCTCTAGGGAGTAATGCCTGGACTCTTTCAATGTGATATGGATATAACAAATTTTCGATAAGAATTTTCCAAACAAGTACGTGTGAAACATTAAATGTTGCCGCGATTTTCCTCGTGCTAGTTTCGGGGTTCTCCTCAATTTCATGTAAAATTCCTTCTTCAAGTTCCGGTGTTCTTACTGTTTCAGGGACTCCTTTAGCACTGTGGTCTACTTTTAAATTTCCGGTTTCGTGAAGACGTCTATGAATCCCAGAAAATGTTCTCGGATCGGGTAGTACGCGATTTGGATACCGCTCTTGGTATATCCTCCTGGCTTCGTATGCATTTCCGTCGGCAACCCCATAAGTAAAATGCATGTCAGCTAATTCACCGATTGTAAAATTTACCATTTTTTATGAGATTTTACCTCCTACTCTAATAATTTTTTAATAATGAAAAATCAATGTCAACTTTATTGCGAAAAGAAGCGTAAAAAATTATGACACTTTACCCAGCCTACTAATTTTTATTTCATTTGCTTTAAGGGGGCATTTAATGAGCTTACCGTTTTTTCTATCCAAACATTTAATATTATGCCTACGTGAACGTCATTTGTGAAAGTAGAAAATTAATTTTTGCCCCACAAAAAGTGTTTCCACGCATGGTGGGTGTCTACAAAATGGCAACAAAATATCAAAAGCAGTCTCAATGAACTTGGGGAAAAAACTTTTTTTGGTTTTCATTTTTTTACGTGCAAATGGTGCGTCGTACGAGAGTAAGTCTAGGGACCGAATTTGCTGTAAAATAAATGGAGATTTTAAAAATAATTTTAGTTTTTAGAAAAAGCAGTGGCGTACCATTTTTTTCTTCAAAAATGTTTAGTTCAAACCTCGTACGGACGTCATTGGCAAAGATTTTAAAACATTTTTTACATCAAACAATGCTCCTTAATGATTAATGGGTGTGTACAAAATTTCATAAAAATATCTGGAGTGATAAGAAAATTATAATAAAAAAGTAAATTTTTTCTTAAAACTGTAACACCCTGTAGCTCAAAAATTAAGAGGTTTAGGACATATGTTGATATTAAGTTTTCTTCTTAAAATGACCCAAGGATTCACATCCTTAAGTATCGGCATACACACCCTGTATATAGATCAGGACCGTAACACAATTTATTACTGCCATTACTTTGAGGCTTTCCATTTACTTTTGTCCAATTTAACATATTTTTATTGTAATAAAAGCTCTCCTACACAACAAAATCATGCGTGCACTGCGTTTAAAAACGGCCTTATTGGCGATACCAGAAAAGTTATGCAAAAAATTACTTGGAAGGTAGGAAGGCTTCTGCCCCTTGAAAAGAGGGACGATCAAGAAATTACCCAACACATATCAAATTTTCATTTTTATAACGTTCCTCATATTTAAGGAAAAAAATAAAAACTAAAGATTTCTCTCCGTTTGGAGGACCATAAATTCGTAGAGATGGCGGATTTTTTTTTTTTCATGAAAAACTTCTATTAATTTTCAATAGGAAATCACTTCCTCATTTTTTTTACTCTCATTTATTTACACTCTACATAGTTTTTCAATTCTTCTCAAATTTTTATTTGAACATTTTTTTGGTTCTTGGATAATTGTGGACACCCCAGATACATGCGCAGAACCGCTAAAATTGGGAGTCTCTCTATTTCTTTATGGACAGACTCAAAAATGGACGTCATAGTCACTTTTATGAGAATCATAGGATTATTTCTTGGTCAAAAAATAATAGCTCTCCGTGAAATAATCCTATGATCTAAGTAAAAGTTGCTATGTGATGTCCATTGTTGGGCCTACCCACAAAAAAGAGAGATGTTGATTATTCATGTGTTTCTGTGATATTCACAACCAAATGGGAACACAATGTGTGTTAATAGATCACCCTGTATAAATGTTACGTCCATAGAGTTAATTCTGTCGCAGGTAATAGCACCATGACAACTTTATGTATGAGATGAAATAGCAATTAAAGTGTTACCCTTGGATACGTTTAAGTGTTTATAGACTGGTGCTATTTGCTGCATCACGAAAGCCAATATGATTAAGCTTGAAAACCTAATTGACAGTTATCGATTAATTTCTGAGTGACAAACAAGCTAGCTTTTCATTTGTTTAGTGTCTTATGGCATGGCCTACTTTCGAAATAATTGCGAAATAGCTTTTCCTTTGATGTCAGGAAGAGGAAACGAAAACGTAATCGACTTGGGAATATTACAGATCACGGAAAACTTGAAAAGGGAATTTTGAGGATTTTAATATTAGTTGAAATCTTAGCTGGGTTGCTTCAACCATAAAATACAAGCTTGAACGTTATCGTTAGTGTTTCTTGAGGCAGCAATGTATAATGTAAAATAGGTATAAAACTTGATCATACGCAATGATTTTGATAATTTTTCGGAAGTAGCTACTTACTATTTGCACAAGTTACAAATACAATAGACTCTAAAGACTTCTAAACGCACAATATTCCACCCAAGTTTTACAGATGGAAACTGAAGATGTATTAAATTTATTTACATTTTTTTAATGAATGCGACTGTGAGCATCTACAAAACAAAAAAAATAAAAAATATAATAAAATTAATAAAAAAGTAAAAAAAAAACTGAAAAATAAACGCTGCTATGAAAATATATTTATATAACAAAAAAAACAGTGTCCCTCGGATTCTAATGTAAATTTGACTATTAAATTTTTTTAATTAATGAGTTTAACAGAAATTTTAAAGGTGACTCATAAATCATATTCTCGTATAGCTCTGACAATAAAAATAGTAATATTAAAAAATGTCAAATAAAAGTTGCATCAAAATTTCTATATACTCGAAAATTATAAATTATTTTCTATTTCTATACCTAAGCTGTTTCATTTACTTCAGACATTAATATTTTTTTTTCATTTGAAACACTTTTTTAACAGATTTGAAAAATTTTGTATTTTTTCAATTACTGTCACTGTCATGTTAAAAATTCATTTTAAAAATATTACACTGAAAGAAATGCGCTGTATTCTTTATTAGAATTCTATATGCCCTTATAAGACCATTGTATACTATATGTGACAGTTAAACAGGTGAATATTGGATATAAAACGCGTACTGCTAACACAGTTGTATAGTGACTATAAACCTTATTCTTTATTAAATTATTTTATAACTAATATACAACGTTTTTATACCCTTTACGAAATAATAGCAATAACTGTTATTAAAGTGTTCCATATCGTTATTAGAACATCTAGTACTGGTTATAAGTTTTATAATAATAAATGTATTAAACTGTTGTATACTCTGTATGAGTTAAAAACATATGTCATTAAGTTTTCAGAAATTTTATTGGATAACTGTAATTACAAGCTAAGGTTCTAATGTAAACATACATAAAACATACTTTTAAGCATTAAAAATGATGACAAATCGCTCCCAAAACTGTCCAGTTTATTTTCTTAGCAACGATGCACCCGTATTTTCTTGTATTACATGAGAATTTGCACTATAACTCTTCCACCTTAAGAATGAAGCATCCCCAGAAAGGTTGAGCTTCTTTCCATATAATTTTATTTCCTCTGGTTGATTGACTTTATACCCATGCTCTTCTTTGTCACCGTTAACCTTCTGTTCCTCCATCTTATGTAAAACTTAACATCAGCGATTTCTAATAGGACCTACAAAATAATAATTTTTAAGATTTAGACAAGATTTACATTTGAAAAAACAAAACAATTACAAGCCATAAAACAGTTAGATACTTACATCATAATTTTCCATTTCACACAACGCGATATGATCATGTATCCCACAAAACATGTGCATATACTGTCCATTTTCATCAAACTAGACGTGTAATAGTCGTAAGTCGATGCACAGCTGACTGTCGGAAATTTTACGATCATAACCGATTATGCACCGAGAGGTGACGATTACTTAACCATTATAAGACGCGTTTTACACGTTAAAAACGGAAACATATTCAGTATAAGAACGAATAATTCTGTTAATATAATTGTTATATACATATTCGGATACTGGTCTTTATACAACAAATCTTCCCTACTATACAATTGGAACATAAAGTCGTATATTGGTTATAAAAGTTTTAATATGCGCTATACACATTATTCTAGATAAACAGTTTAATAAGCCCATTTCTTTCAGTGTAAAAAAATAATGAAAAAATTACCTTCAACACCCTTTTTGTCAACCAATAGTCATTTTTATATACCATAAATTCAGCAGCTAACAGAACACCAAAAAATAAAAATTTTTCTTACCGTGTACCGTGTTCTTAAAGTCAAAGATGATTTTTCAAAATAAAATTTTAGCCACATACAGTGCAATTTTTTTAAAACCTGACATGGATCAACTTTTTTATTTGTAGTGATAGATTTCCCAATGCAAGGTTGTAGAAAATAACTTGATTAAGAAAAATTTGCAAAGAAATCTTTCCGGTGTTGTCAGATTGCTTCAATAGCTACTAAAACATTTTTTTTAAATGGCAACACCGTATTTTTTAAATAATTTGACAAATCTTCAAATTCTAAATAAACAATATTAAGTCACATTTCTTTACTGGAATAGCCGTTTTAGAACAATCAGCAAAAATAACAAAAATAATCTGTAGTCGACAGGAATTAAAAGAAGCTAACATAGCAATTGGAAATTAAATAACTGTTTCATCTGAACAACTGAATTAAACCATTATTTTTATACACATTCAAATGCAACAGCTGTCAAATACCACAATGACAGCACAATAATAATGGCTCCTTTCATACAACACAATTTTTGTTTAATTTTCAAGGCCTACTATTGCAATGTTAACTTCTTTTAATTCCTGTCGACTACAGATTATTTTCGAGGTTTTTGCTGATTGTTCTAAAACGGCCATTCCAATAAAGAAATGTGAGTTAACATTTTTTATTTAGAATTTTTAAAATTATATTAAAAGAATACGGTGTTGCCATTTAAAAAAATATTGTTTTAGTAGCTACTGAAGAAATCTGGCAACACCAGAAAACATTATTTGTAATTTTTTCTTAGTCGAGTTATTTCCTACAACTTTGCATTTGGAAGTACTAGTCTATCACTTCAAATAAAAAGTTGCATTATGTCTGGTTTTAAAAAAATGACACTGTATTTTCCAAAAAAAAAAAACAAAATGAATTTAAATCTGGTACAAATAAGTTTCTTAATGTGATAAATACATCATGCTGTTAGTATTTATGGCACCTTTCTCCAAGTCTCCCAGTATCGCAATCTATCATTATTTTTTTCTTAATCTGCCTGATCCAAATGTTGGCAAATAAAAATTGAACCACCCAAGTATAAACAATAATGGATCAACTTTAGTTAAAATTGTACGTATTACTTGTTACGTTGGAATAGCATATTGCGAATCATTAGGCACAATCACAGTTGCAGATCAAAATTCTGAATTAGTGAAGTTTTTATAATAGAATAATAAATTGCCGTGTAATTGTTTTGAGCTACAAATAGAATTTTTAAAAATATTTGTTTTCTTTTAAAACGTAATATAACCAAAATTTATGAGTTTGTAAGTAGCGGCCAATATTTACAGTTATATCATCCCATATATTTTTTTACTTTATTATCCAATGTATAAATATGTCAATGATTTTTTTAAGTTTGGTCGTGTGAGTAAAATTTCGTAAACAAAAAAACAAGTATTGTATATGTTTACAAGCATGTCCCGGTCACGTATTTATTTTTGAAAACATAATTTTTTGATAAAAAATAAACATTACATTGCTCGCATTTAATGAATTTTAGATTTGGGTTTGATTTATTTTATTAAGTATTCAAATTGGTTTCCCTCCGCTTTCATACAATAATAAAATCTTTGCTCCACTTTCGAACGAACATTTCGGAGCATTTCGGGCGTTATCTGACGATATTCTACAACAATTTGCAGCTTGACAGTGCTCTAAGCGCTAAGCAGATCTGTTTGGTATATTTTCTCAGATTTTGTTGCATTTTTAAATGTCGAATGTCGAAAAAGATGCTCGTTAATTTTGCCTCTTATATAATAGTATTACAAGAATCTAGTCGAGGAGGGTTAAATGTGGTGATCTGGCTGGCTACTCTATTATACTGCGGATCCTTCGGCTGTGAATAGCATCAGAACTAAACTCTCTAATCGGTATTGCATGGTGTGAGGCTACATCACTATAATAGAATCATAGTTCTCCACTGTATATTTGGAAAGTACAAAATGAATTTGTGCACCACAAGGACAGTAGCAGATGGTGTTCAGTTTGAACATTTATTATCATTGGTTAATATTTGTAAATGTTATTTACAGCTTCATCTTCGATTACAATAATATATTCCTGAAACTGGAATCCCATTTTTATTCATTGAATAAAATATTCTGGAGAAAGTCGCTTCATAACTTCTAAATGGTAAATCCCACTTATGAGATATTATGTAATGTACTCAAAAAATAAGCTATATCAAAGGAAAATTTGAGGATTACTATTTTAGGAATATGATCATTACATTGCAACTCGGTAAAATAAAGAAAATCTACTAAACATGTTTCAGTAAATGTATTCCTTTTTTTCTAAATTCAATTTTCCTGATTTTTTTACACATTGTGTAATATAAAATAACTAACATCGAAATTGCTTACGTCATTTCAAAGTAGTATAACCTAATGTTATTTTAAGATACTAAAAGCTGTTATTTTAAGAAACAACAGATGATAATTGTTTGGCCTAGCAGATAATCTCCTTTATAAATTCCTTACATATGTAGTTCACCATATTGAGATTATCAGTTAATCAAGTAATTAACCATACTTAATTCAAAATATAGACAACAGAAGGAAATTCTAGTGATAAATTTAATTATATAACTCCTAAGCTTCTAAAAAGGTAAAAGAAAAATTGCATTTAACATTTAAGAAAATTTAAAATTTCTGTCTAAAGAAAATACGCAAATTCTTCATCATTCTCCACGTTTACAATCACGACCTATTTTATAAATGTCATTATTTTAATGAATAAGTAAATCCAACTTTATTCTGTGTAAATAGATATCTAAGTTCTGTAAAAATTCTGTTCTATCCATTTTAACTAGCGCAACTTAAAATCGAAAGTTCCAACGTTGGAGTTAAATATTTGAGGAGTAAATCAAGGTGCGGAAACTCAATTAAATACTTACTGACTCACCATATTGATACGATGAAACCTTCTTGGAACTATTGACTTCACCAATAGTTCTGCGACTGTTTACAGGTGTTTGTGTGTACATACTTGGAAGTAGTTGTATAGTCTTTCCGATCTCAATTGAAGAACCAAGAGGTTGGCAGTATGTACCAGGTTCGCTCGCTGACGCAGCAACTCGACATTGAAATATTTGAAAAACTTGTTTCCATATTTATTTAGCCATACCCATATTCAGGTCTATTCGAACTAAACGTGGAGGTGGTAAAAATGTATACGCCCAATTGAAGAATGCTCGCGGGCAAACGGCATACACAGAAAGCCGAACTGGGCTATTGGCAATAAATCTCAACTTTTGACAAGTGTTTGACAAATTGCCTAGCAGTGCAATGCAGCAATGAGGAATTTGGTATGATTCAAGTAATTTTAATTTATTATCGGCATCTTCTATTAAGCATTCATATTACAATTGCAAAAGGGAGAAATAAGAGGGATATTTTGTTTACTAATATTATTACCACATGGCATTTTGGAGACGTTTTGAAACGGAATAAAACGAAATTTATCATTAATATAATAAAATTGTTTGAGGACATAAACAAATAAAATATGTTGTTGGCCAAATGTAAATTTTCTACACATTATAAACAAATTCTTACAATTTTTTACCTTTAGCGGAAAACTTTTTTGGGGACGCCTATGAAACTCATTAAATTTTATTGCTAGGCGTTTTTATACGTGTTCAACTGACTTCGGAAAGACTAAACATAAAAATGTCAAATATCAATCAAAGGTCAGTAACCACCTCTTTATTAGGTAGTAATTTAACTCGGATTAATTCCAGAGGTTCTAAATAAGTTTTAACAATTTTGATTATTATTGTTGAAAATGCTTAATATTAATGTATTCTACCTACTATTATAAAATCATTTCTAAGTTCTTAAACACCCTGTATAACTTAAAATTAAATATTGACATCGAAATTTTGAGAAAGTTAATACTAATCTTTGTTCTTCAAATGAAATTCTTTCAAGTGCAAATATCTAGGATACCAGTGGCTTTTCGAGAATAACATATTAAACAATTATCTTTTAATTTAATTGTTTTCACGTGGACTGATATCGAAAGTTGCTGTTATCGAAACCTTTCTTTGAATTACTGCACCGTCTATATCACTGCGAGGAGGAATTTCGTTTGCCCCAGAACTGTAATTTATATTTTATTACACTACACTTTTTACAGAAAGGGAGATTTATACACTTTATGTAAGGTAAACCTGGGACAGTAGCCCACTTTTCTAAATCAAACTAACACCTCAAAGCAGATATCAATTAAGTCGATTTTGTAGACACATCATTATTACTGAATGAATAAAATATGAAATATGTTCTTTAAATTACTAATTATACAATGTCTTTCAAAGTATAACTATCCTTTTGCCTAAAAATGTTCTGTAATCTTCTTAATTAATTTTCTGTAATATTAATTTGATGTTATTATTATTTTTCCACTATTTTATTTGGTAGAATAAATAAATGGTTTTGCTATATTTATACTGAGTTTAAGCCACAAATTGAATTAGAGTTTCTATATTTTAAAGTTTTCGTGGAGTCGTCTCGAAAGAGAAAAGACTCGACAGATATTGCATCATAACAGAAACTTTTCAATATTGACATTAAGAGCGTCAGTAAATAAAGTTATAAACCGTGCTATAGCAAACAAAATTTAAACTTGTGAAAGGTTCTGATATTAACGTGGGTCCGGATATTCCCATGAAACTAGAGTCCTTAGATACGTAAAAAAAATATTTTCAGCAATGTCTACAGAGTGAACTTTCGAATGGAGTTTCGCCTTTTTCCAAAACAACCAAAACGTGATTAAAATATTTCTGGCTCACTATTCGACGAAAATTCACGTATGCAAGCAACATTCCATCATTATCCTCAATTAACAAACGGTAAGAAGAATAAATTTATTTGTTAAAATTAAGATAAAAAAATAAAAGTTAGTAAAAGCAACATTTGTCTGTGGACTAAATATTCCATGCTAAGTGCAACAATAAATTTGAAGAATAAGTTTTCAGTGTATTCAATTAATAGCTTTATATTCATTCTAAAAAAACCTTCACAAAGGACATAATGACAAAATTGTTGAAGGATGCTCCCAATGAGACCTGATGATGAATATACATTCATAGACTGATTTTTAGAAAAAAGATAGTTATTTAGTTTACAATTATTTACCTGTATTTTTAGGTGGTATTGATAATGAACATAGCCTACAGAAAAGAAGAATTAATTAAAATGGCTATCCCGCATTGCAGAACTAAATATAGTTATTATCATCACTGTACCAAATACCAAAATACATATTTCCCGAAACTTTACATTAATTGTTTATAAAAGAAGAGGAAATTCATTCTCTTGAAACATTTAGAAAATGTTTAAATCATAGATCGCTAAATCTTTCCTCTCAGCTGCTTGTTTAGGGATATAAAAATGAAAAATGCATCAATCTCAATCAATCAGGTTGTTGCTATAAATACAACAATGGGCAAATTAAACAAATATCCACATATACTTGATAAATGTTTTATTATAAACGCGTGGCCCTATAAAGTAATTCTTACTCGTAAAAAGCGAAGGAAGAATAATCAGAGATTTGCTACAGAAAAATTATTTCTGTGTTGGAAATCAGTAAAAACAACTTGTCGGATCCATCTTATTGCGCAACAAAATAATGATCTTTTGATGTAATCTGACATTTCAGTTTTTTTAAAAACAGGCTATTTTATGATCCTGGAATTAGAAATTCGTTGATGGCTCAATTTCCTCATTCAAGGGTAGGTAGTCGTGCGCTTGTTGGCATAACTCTCAGACTTTAAAAAACTTAAAATTCCACGGCCAGGAAATAACTCATGCAGTAATTGAATTGTTTCTCTTTAGACACAACAAATTGGATTATGTTGCGATAGCGAGCACCAATGATGCCTCCAGACCAAAATCCGTAACAAACAGTGCCATGTTGTGGATGCATATGATTGCCAACTATCACTCGTGGATTTTCTGAACCCCAAATGCGACAATTTTGTCGATTAACGAAGCCATAAGATGGAAATGAGCCTCATTATTGAAAATGATTTTGTTCGAAAAATCAGCATTCACTTGTTCCATAATCATTTCCGCAAACTCTCTTCCTTTTGCGTGATCAGTAGGCTTCAGTTCTTAATTCAATTGAACTTTGTAAGCATGAAGATGCAAATCTTTCGTGGAAATACGCTGTGGGCAGCTTATCGAAATGTTTAATTCTTGACCACGGCTCTGAATTGATGTTCCTGGACTCGCACGAACTGCTTCAATGTTTCGTGTTGAACGACTTGTTGAAGGACAGACAGAGTGTTTAAGATCACTAATTGATCCAATCCTCCTAAATTTTTTAATTAATCTCTAATCTAATTGAACTGTAGATGCCAAACTTAATTATTTTGCTCACCAATGAAAACGAGAAAGAGAAATCTTGCGTGCATTTTGAGACACCCGATATAACTAAAGATTTTTTAACATTTTTTGAAGGATCTAAATTTCATAAAGTGTCAATATAAAATATCAATATCGTGTTCGTGTTTTACATTTATCATAGCTTTCAGCGTATTGTCTATAAAGTTGATGACCACCATTTTTTTTTTGGAGGTAAAAATGTCAACAAAATTTTATCCGATAAGGAATTAGTCTTGTTTGCTTGTTTCCAGTCCATAAAAAGCCTATAATATTTTTGATATACCAGCTGTCACTGTTGTAGTAAAAGATTTTTTGTTACATTATTTGCACAATGAGTAATTTCATATGGGGTGTTTTCAAATTTTATGTCCGATTCACTTCATTCATTACTTTTTACTTCACTTAGAACTAACTAAATAAAAAAATATATAACGTTTCATGTAAAAGAAATCCAAAGCTGATTGTATTTTTGTGGAATTATTATAGAACTTTAATTCAATAACTAGGGCTGGAATATTAACCTTCGGTTATCGAAATTGATTTCAGAATTATCAAATTTCGTAGTGGTCGTCTAGAGAAGTATTTCCCTAGTTTCACAGGCGCCTGTCTTCGGTTTAGTAATCTAATAATAAAAATGACACGTTCTGTCGTCGAAATTCGATACGAAATATCCCCTGCTATGGAGACTCCTAGTTTGGAGTACGCCTTTCATCGATATCGTAGAATATATCCAGGATAGAAATTCCGTTTTGTGTTTATATTCTGTAGTTAATAACAGTTTACTTTATCCGCCGTTAATGAAAGTTATGATTTAGTTATGTTAAGTAGATAATAAGTAAATATATAGAGGATATTTTCATATTAAGGAGGTACTTAATCAGCCCAAGAAATATGCAATTTTTATTTAATTATTACTAGAAAACCCGGAAAAAGTGTGGGTTTGTTTTGAACTTATACCTTCTCGACTCGTATTGCTCATCACCTTGAAATAGGGTTTCCGTAAATATCGAAGTCATTGGTCATACGGGATGCTGCTGGGCTACGTCCAAATTATTTGCTAAATCTACAACTTACAGCTCTAATATTGGATGACATACTTTATATTTAGATATTTTATTTAAAAATATTAAATCTAGACAAAATCTTGAATTCAGTTCAAGGTACTTAACAATCTTAACATATAAAGAGTGATCCATTAACGATACGGAACGACTGTACATAGGAAACAACGTGCTACGATAATGGGGTAAAAAATGTATTAACAAATACAACCAAAAGAAATTGATTTAAAATATTTTCAAATTTGTAACTTCACCGCTAGGGGGCGCAACTGCTATAGGACTACAGAACATTGTTCTTTTTTCGAAATTTCGTTATATAACCTAAGTTGAAAATACACTGTTAAAGTACTTTTCTCACACAAATGACACTAATTTTACACGAAGCAAGAGCTGTCACATATCGTTTGCCATAATTTTTCATTTGTTTATTTTCATAGGACATAGCCTGCCTCGTTATGGAAACAATAATCTTTATAAATACTCAGATATTTGGAATTAATAAAAAAATAAAAAAATGGAGGATGTTCTAGCACAACTTCACTATTTTACCAATAACTTGAAAATAAAAAAAGATGTTGACCTCCGGTTTGTGTATTTGTTTTCCTGGTTTATGGTTTATCAAGCAATGGGAAAAAAACTATATCGTTGCATTTAATTTTTTTTGTAAATGGAGACAATTACAAAACTTTTCTAATTAGCGTCGTCTACCGTTGCGCAGGAAAATAATATTTTTAAGTAGCACGTCTAGTTTCCTATATACAGGGTGTCCCGAAATTCAACAAAATTTGATCATTGATTCTTAAGACAAATTTAGTGGACCCGTATTTTCTTTTTGCCAACTGGCCCCCTCTTTCGGAGTTACAGCCCCTTGAAATCTGCCCCTAAAAAGTATTTTTTATATCTTTATATCTCAAAACCATGTTGTACGAGAATCTCTAAATTTGCTACAAAAGGGTTTTATGACATGCGGAATCTCACAGTGCTACGCTTTTTGGCAAGAAACCCCCTTAAGCACTTTTTCGTGGCCCCCCTTGTCTTTGGAACCAGACAAATTTGGTCGCAAATTTGATTTTTTTTTAAATTATTAGTTAGCTAGAAAGTCATTGAATTTAGAAACTTGTTTGTCTCTTGATATTTGTTTCGTAAAACGCAATGTTTTTGAGGAAAAGGCGAATCACAATATACAGGGTGTTCCTAAATAAGTGTCGCAACGGAAAACTATAAATTCCTCTTGAAAAAAGAAACATTTTTTTCAAGAGGGCTTCCATTTTTCTCTCCGGGCTTTCGTTTTCGAGATACAGGGTGTCAAAACTTTAATTTTTTTTTAGTTTTTCGCCAATATCTTAGGAATCGTTTGAACTACAGGACTGAGCTTTTGTACACACATTACCACTATTAATAGCTACTTTTTCGCACCCTTCTCGAATTCAGTGGACGTGCGGAGATTTTAAGGTATCGTAAGGGTTTTTCCCTCCCTAAATTTTACGCCACTGGAAAAATTGACTTTTCAGCAAATTCTAAAGCGCCAATGAATTTTACACAATAAGAGTTCTCTTGGTTCATTGCTCTAAAGTCAATCGTTTTCGAGAAAAATGACTTTTTATGAACAAAAGCAAACATTTTGCTAACGTTTCGAAAATCTTTTGTAATTCAAAAAATAGGTAGTAATAATTAACAATTTTAACGAAATTTAACAACAGATAGGATTTTAACTTTTTTTATCAATTTGGCGAGTAAAATTTACAGAAACTGTTCAAAATTACGTCCGTTGGCTTGAATGCACGCATTACATCTTCTAATCATGTTTCTTTCTGCCGCTGCGGTTTCACCTCTATCGGTCAACTTTTCGATAGTATTGACATGGATTTCATAAACGATGCATTTCGTTCTCCGGATGTTCTGTTCAGTTACTTGCACTTGCAAAATGTTCAAAATGCAAAATGCAAAATGTAAAAAATTTTCGAAACGTTAGCAAAATGTTTGCTTTTGTTCATAAAAAGTCATTTTTCTTGAAAATGGTTGACTTTAGAGCAATGAACCAAGAGAACTCTTATTGTGTAAAATTCATTGGCGCTTTAGAATTTGCTGTCAAAAGTCAATTTTTCCAGTGGCGTAAAATTTAGGGGGGGAAACCCTTACGATACCTTAAAATCTCCACCACTGGCACGTCCAATGAATCCGAGAAGGGTGCGAAAAAGTAGCTATTAATAGTGGCAATGTGTGTACAAAAGCTCAGTCCTGTAGTTCAAACGATTCCTAATATATTGGCGAAAAACTAAAAAAAAATTAAAGTTTTGATACCCTGTATCTCGAAAACTAAAGCCCGGAGAGAAAAATGGAAGAGGAAAAAAATGTTTCTTTTTTCAAGAGGAATTTACAGTTTTCCGTTGCGACACTTATTTAGGAACACCCTGTACATTCGATCACATTTTGACATTTTTCTCGCAAACATTGCGTTTTACGAAAAAAATATAAAGAGACAAAAAGTTTCTAAATTTTGTGGCTTTCTAGTGGACTGATAATTTTTAAGAAATTTTAATATGTGACCAAATTTATTTAGCTCCATCATAAGGGGGCCCACAGAATCTGTGACCAAATTTTGTTGCATGAATTTTGGGACACCCTGTACAGCGCTCCGTACCGTTAATAGAACACCCTGTATATATTAAGTACCTTAAACTGATTGCAGTATAAAAAATGTAGAAAATTGTCTTGTAAACCCTTGTATAAATTAATGGGTTAGAAGTTACTGGGTGTTGAATTAAAAAAAATACAACTAGTCCTGACAATGTCTGACAAAAAGGAAAACATATTTTTTTTAGTCATGTAATAAGGCCATTAAACTACAATCTCTGAACAGTATAGGAATAAAAAATAATTCAGTGGCGTAACTGTGGGAGATTTCTAACCTGTCCATCCTGTAACCTTAGTCAGTAAATTGAACACAAACAAAATAATTATTTAGCTATTTTGTTTGTGGTTGGAATTTTATGCCATATTTTGAATTCTTAAACATTTTAAGCAAATAAAGAACCTCTTTGTTTAGTACTCTAACTGATGCTATTTTTTAATTATAGAGATTTAAAGGCAATAATAGCATAAGTCACAGGTAGACCAATAAGTTAAATTATATTCATATTTTTTATATAATTTATTAATAATATTAACAATACTATTTAATATAAAAAAATATGTGTTCATCGAGTTCAAATCTGGAGCATATAAGGGTTATACGATAGGATGTCTACATCCTGTCATTTTTTTAGGTATTATTCATTTATCTACTGAAATCGAACTCTTACCATAATTCTTTTTGTGTACGTTGTCTTAAAGACTAAAAGTTAAAATAATATAATTTCAAAAAACATAATTTTGTTGACATCTTATAAGTTCTTGAGTTTATTTGTTTTATATTCTCACTAAAGAGGGAGGTCCTTTTTGCTTAATAAGACTAAGAATTCAAAAGACACTATACATTTGAAATTACTTTCAATGATATAAAATTTATAGGGTAAATCCCCCATATCTACGCTAATGATTTTTTTTGATTAAGTTTTATCGAAAAATATAGGTAGTTTAATGGTCTATATGCATAAACCAAAAAATTTAAATATGTTTGTTTATTTTTGATAAAGATAAAGTTCCTTTATTTTTTGTTTAATTGGAATTCCTTAAAATAACATTAACAATTTCACTAATTTTACATTAGTAATTCTATCAGGTTTTAAGTCGACGCTCGATAGTAGTCGCTAATTGAGTAAGAGAAAATCTACACAACACTGAATGATGATTAATCATAAACTGGAATGTCTGAGAATCATAAAATATGTTTTACTTTATAATTAATAGAAAAATAGTCCTAATACGCCTACTACCACAAATTGTAATAATTATCCTTATGTATTTTATACAGTTGTAAAAAAATGATTAACGATCCTAATCATTTTTCAAAGTGTCATTGAATAAATATTATTTTCTATATAAACTAAGTGCGAAATAAAAAATATTGAGATGTTTAGTAGTGACGGTCGATTACAGAAACAGAACAATTACAAAGATTGTGACGGGACATATTTTTTATAGGCCTAAACAAATCGGGACACTTTGTATAAGCCCGCAATTGTTATCCTGATAGATTTCCAGTTTCAATCCAAATATATGTAGCTTCTGGTGACACATTTGTGTACCTAATATAAATTTTTGGAAAAGGAATCGCCATTTATAAAATATATCCAAAGTCCTATAAAAATTATATTTTTAATTTCAAACTGAATGCAAAATATTTAGACTATTCATCCCTGAAGCTTTAACAAGTGGGCTGATACTTTCTAATAAAAAAGTTTCTTCGATAAGCTTTTAATGGTAAGATTTGGAAAAGTTTAAGATATTGGTTGGATTAAGGGGGAAATTTTGTATTAGTGTATATAGGTAGTAAACTTAGAAACACCGAGTATTTTTAATAATTCTCAGAATAAACCAAAGATATATTTTTATATAGAGACTATTTAAGAGATTCTGAATAAAATCTATGCCTAGCAAGATGAAGTTGATCAATTTATATCCTCGTATGACGCAAATATTTTATTAGAAAGTTGTAGTAAAAATTTAATCAAACTTCGTGCCAAGTTAACCGACAATATAAGAAATATTATTTCGTTTGTATAAGTTAAAGAAAGGGGTGACATAAGCAGCCATCTGACGCAGAATCATAATATTTACAATGTAATATAATTCAATTAAACGCAATAAAAATAAACATCGGGGATCTTCCTCCAAGAAATTACATTTAGCCTTTCAGAAATGTTTCCTTGGCCATGTGTATTATAAAAGCTTATAGAACTCTTTTATTTATTTTTATTAGGTTGTCAGACAAAATTTATTTTCAATTAAATTTATGTAGCTACTTACAAGTTACTTAATCCGTGTTATAAAAATTCCTACGCAGTTTATCACACTCTGCTGTTAGTTGTGCCAGAATTATAAAATTTGTTAGTATAGATACTACAAATATATTTCATGTTTTCACACTACTACAGTCATTTCACTTTCAGTTTCAATTGTGAAGTACCCACATGCTCAAATAAATAATAATAAAAACAGTGAATCTTAATAATGTACTTAAACAAAAAGTCTAATTATGGAAATTTTATGTATTCAATCGCATTAATTTTCTACCCCCTTTATAATATTATTATACATCCATCGTTTTTTTTTTCTAAATTTTCACCGAAAGTTTACGATGATCTAATTATAGAACGCAACGAATCTAAATATATATTTAATTTTTCTAATTTTGACAGTGATGTAGTTATTTAAAGAAAATGCGTACGCTTTGGTAACCATGAAAAATTTTGCCGTTACTTTTGTTATTGTGTCATATGTTATGTTAATATTCAAAATGTGTATCTCCTTGTCCCTTAAGATTTTACAGTATCAGAAATTAATTGAAAAACCTAAATTATATTTATAAAATTTACTACATTTTAATTATCATATATTTTGTATAGTTTATATTTACTTTCAAATACTTAAAAATTGAAATCGAGTCGACTTGTTTAGGATTATTTACAACTGCTAAATCAATTGGTAAATACCAATACGATTAGGTTGTGTTGGGTACCAGGTCATAAAGGTATTAATAAGAATAAAAAAGCGAATGAATTTGCAAAAAAGTATATGTGATCAGAGTCAGCGTTTGTAATTGCTTGCAGTACCGTAAAGCAGGTTTTGAAACCTAAGCTGATAAAGAACTTTGTGAATACTGGGACTCAAGACCAGTCTTTAACGCTCAGCAGATTCAAGAGAAGGAAATATTTGATGTTCCTTGCGGAAGAGAACAAATTAAATATTAAAGGGTGAGTAAAACCAAGCTCAAAGATATCACAGAGCTATTGATAGGACATCGTCGATTGAAGAAGCACGTCTTCAGCATGAAGTTGGTGGAGAATCCAATCTGCCGAGGTTGCAACTGAAGAAAAAGTCTGCTTTACAAACGAGGATCTTGGGTGAATGTAACAATTTACAGCCTCGTTAAATAACGAAGAAAATGAGAAAAATATCAACAAACAGATTTTTAGACTCTACAAAAACCAAATTAGCTAAACAACAGGCCAGAATTGACCATCTACAGGATAAGTAAAAAAAGACTCCCATCCCATGGTCGGTCGGTGGCCGAGCGATTCGAGGCCGCGGCCGTAAAGAGGAATTAGATAGCCTCTCTATGGGTATGGTAGGGTGGAAGAGCGTTGGCTTGGGTCAATGCGAGGGATTGATTCTAGTCGGCTTTGACAATCCCCATAATTAATTAATGAGGTTTTCCAGGTTTTCCTCATTCCTGCACTGAATGGTGAAACGTAAGTCATTCCTGAGCGCATGGACAGCCTATTGAATAATAATATGCCGGCCCCTCTCTAGCACACATCTCCGATTTTTGGGCTAATCCTTGCGATTAGAATGAGGAGTAGATATTATTACTATTATTATTATTATCAGTGTCATCGAGATGGTTTTCGCGCTAGTCAATTTATATCATATACATATACCTAGTGTGCAGAGTTTCGCCGTGTAATGGAATAAAACTGCGACTTTTATAAAACCCAATAGAATCGGTTATTGCACAAAAAGGAGCAAGTCCATAATATTGAGCAAAACATATTGAAAGTGATACGTTTCATCCAGTTTGTTCTAAAGACAAAAAACAGGAAGGAAAATAAATAGAATACAGTATTGCCATAAAAGCAAACTAACAGGAAATTTTAATTTTAAATTTCCTTTATATAATATAATCCATTTTTGAAACTAGTGATTTCTGGTCTTAAGGAGCACTTTCCATTTTCTAATATATACCTTCGCATTTGGCAATGATAGCCTTGCGATACTTTTGGATGCGCATAAGCCATCAATATGCCACTTTTTATCTTGGTGTTTACTAACATACATAAGTGTTTACATTTAGATATACAAAGTCCTCTTTTTCCTGTTATTGCTCGACTTCTTTCCTTTTTCTCCTTTTTGGCATTTGCTGTTAACAAAACATACTCTATTGGTATAAATAAGAAATATCGACGTCTTAGACCTCTTTTAGTTACACTAGACAAGATAAAGACGATTGATATTGAACATGGAAATACTGAATTTTGGTAAATCTTTCATTCATACATAGGTTTCACGAACGTAGTTTATTATATACAGGGATGGCCAGAAGTACGGAATAAAATTCATATTTTTTGAATGAGTTAATTTTCTTTAAAACGCCGAAACACGTTAACTGATTTTGATTTTTTCCCATCTTTCGGTTATACAATAATTAATTTCTTCAACCCCCTAACCCCCAGCTACTCCTACTTTTTTTTCAAATAGAAACATAAGGTATGAGGGGGCTCGTTGAAAAGCTTATAGAAAACCGAATCGAGCCATACCAAATAAACAAGTTTTATTTTTTCAATAGCATGGTTTTTAGGGTTGTATAAAACACCTACTTAACAAGTGAAATAAAATTTAATTATCTTCAGTGTTATCCTCCATGAATTTGCACAGAATAAAATAAAGAATTTGAAACTGTACCTATCACTGCTAACGCAAAAAAGATATATTTTTTATGTTGCGTTTTTTTGGCACCACTTACTTGCCAGGCTTTCTGGTTAATTTTTCGCTTTAGTTGTAAATTGGAGTTCGAAACGTTACTATTGTGTCAAAATCAAGTTATTTACTGAATTGCAATGGTATTGTCGGAAAGGCAACGCATCGAAATCTTGATATTGCTTGGATGTGGAGACAAAATAAGAAGTCAGGCTGAAGTGCGCGATTTATTTAATGCGAAATATCCCGAAAACCAAATCTCGCAAGGGACAGTTAGTAAAATATTTCACAAATTTGAGGAACACGGTACAGTACAGACTTTGCCCAAAACTGGACGGGCACGTGCTTTGAATGAAGAAAAGAAATTAGACATTGCATTAGAACTTGTTGAAAATCCTCATACTTCAACTGTTTCATTGGCCCGCAATCACGATGCTTCTCGAACTGCAATTCGAATGTTTCTGAAACAAGAGAAATACCACCCCTATAAGGTATGTCTTGTCCAAGAGCTTTTGGAAGACGATTATGATAGGCGATTACAATTTTGTGAGGAAATGATGAGACGGTGTGACGACAATAATGGTTTTCAACGAGACGTACTTTTTTCGGATGAAGCTACGTTTTATTTAAATGGAGTGGTTAACAGGCACAACTATCGCTTTTGGTCCCAGGAAAATCCACACTGGACATGCGAATCGCATACGCAGCATCCACAAAAAGTTAATGTATGGGCAGGTATCATCAACAACAGAATCTTGGGCCCATTCTTTTTTGAAGAAAATCTTACTGCCGCACGCTACCTGGATTTCCTAACATTTGACCTGATACCTGCTCTAGCTGTGATTTTCCCTCATGAAATTGATCCAGATATACCGAATGAAAGAATTTGGTTCCAACAAGATGGCGCTCCCCCACATTTTGGTATTGATGTTCGAAGATACTTAGATGAAATGTTTCCAAATCGCTGGATTGGTAGACGGGGTACAGTTGAATGGCCGCCAAGATCCCCCGACTTAACACCCCTGGATTATTTTCTTTGGGGATATTTGAAAGAAAGAGTCTACCAGGACAGACCGGATAATATTGAGAATTTAAAGAACAAGATTAGGGCGGAGATGCATAATTTACCAGCTGAAGTCATTCAGAATGCTGTGGACAGCTTTTACTATCGTCTTGGAGAATGCCAAATAGTGAATGGAGGACATTTTCAGCATTTGCGACATTGAGTTTATTTTTGTAAATTATCTAGTTGTTTCAATTTCTAAATGAAAAAAAACTTGTTATTGAAAAAATAAAACTTGTTTATTTGGTATGGCTGGATTCGGTTTTCTATAAGCTTTTCAACGAGCCCCCTCATGCCTTATGTTTCCATTTGAAAAAAAAAGTAGGGGTAGCTGGGGGTTAGGGGGTTGAAGAAAAATTAATTATTATATAACCGAAAGATGGGAAAAAATCAAAATCAGTTAACGTGTTTCAGCGTTTTAAAAAAAATTAACTCATTCAAAAGATATGAATTTTATTCCGTACTTCTGGCCATCCCTGTATATATTTTGATCGATAATAACAGAAATGCACAGTTGACGACTTTAGAGCCATAAATTAATCGTATAAACGAAGTGTGTATCGAATTTGTCACCTCTATACAGTCATGAAATGAATCTTCGATGCACCCTCAGTCGCGGCGAAGCATTTGCAGGGTTTCAGTCAACATGTCGATAGTGAAGACTGGCGAAACATTTGGAACCATTGTTTAAGGAGCAGTTCCGTTTCCAGCAGCTTTAAACCCCATAGGAAAGGAAATGAACAAACAGTAAGGCGGGCCTAGGGGTTCTAATAGTTAGCCTCCACAAAGCCTAACCCGAGAATAACAAGAGGAACTCAAAGAAGTCAAGCTAAGGCTGAAGAACTAAAAGGTAAATATGTAATTGGTGGCGACCAAATATAACATACCAAAAAACCATCATACATTAAATACCTGAATATAATCTGAAAAAGAGAAGGCGGTGTTAAATTAAAGTCTGTATCATTCGCAATATCGGATATCACGTTTCTACCTTGAAATTTACTATTCAGAAGCATCACTAATAAATATTCGGTTTCATACACTTTTCTTAAGGCTACGTCTTCTAAATCTGCGAAAGAATATGGAACTCGTAAAAAAATGTGGATTTAAATAATAGTATGAAAAGCGTAAAAGAAAATGTAATTTCCAGTTAGATCTATAAGTTCCACGAAAACTCCGCTTTATACTGATTTATACCCTGCAGCGTCAGATTCAAAGATTATTTTTACAAAGTGAAGTTTCTATATTTTTCGTGGCTATATGTAGATAGTAACCGCATAATAAATGGCACATTTGTTGCTCCCAGACAAATGATATTCAAGATGTAGAAATAGACACCGTTCATAAAAAATAACTCACAATTAAAAATGGGAACCAATTTCCCGAGCATTATAGATTTTTTTCTTCAGTAACGAGAGAATTTTTTATTTTTATATTTTGTTGTAGCGAACAAGAGAAGATAATTTTTTTCAGTGAAATTTGTAACACTCTGTAGGTACCCGCTGCAGCAGCGAAAGTCTAATCTTTACCTTTCCTGAACAATTTGTTTTTTGATTCACGTTAAAATTTACATATAATGGCGTTCTTTGGAGTAATTTTGTATTAGTCAAAATAAAGTTTCTTGGAATCTTTTTTTTAGGAGATGTGCGTTTAGTTGCTAATTAATTTAACTTTTCAAGAGTGTATTTTCTCTCGAATGACTAACGGCCTTCAGTTAAATGAAAATTTGTAACGCTATTTGAATATAAACATTTTAAACCATTCATAAGTATGTATAATGAATGTGACAATCGATCTTGCTATATTATCACAATATATTGCCAATGTTTTAGGGAACTGAGATCAGGTAGATGTAGTACGAATATAATGGATTTCTCTAAGGCTTTCTATATAATTCATTATAGTGTATTACTTTGCAATATAACACATTTTAGTTCATCTAACAGCTTTATTGACTTCATCAGATCCTATTTATCTAAGAGGGCTCAATTTGTCAGTTACAATGGCTCTGATTTATCAATGTATACAGCTACCTCTGGAGTTGCCCAGGGATCTACTTTGATCCCGCTTCTGTCCATTTTGTCTATTAACGATTTAAGTGACGCAAACTTTTAATTGCTGCTGACTTAAAAATACCAATAGTTATATCTAAATCCTTCAAAATGCAAAGTTGTTATGCAGGAAAAAATCAAAATATGAATTTTACTACTTAATAAATATTACTTGTTGATCTGTTCAATCAGTGCGATGTCACTAGTTTGTCTGGTAGAAGAATTTGTATATCGTTAGCAATAAAAAAATTTAAATAATAATAATAATAATAATAAAACATATAATATTTTGTTTCAAAAATTTGTTAAATTCAATTTCTTTAAAGTTGGTAAAACAATATACCTACATGTAACACAAAAGTCGCCTAGAAAGTAGTACTTTGCCAACTCGTTAGACAAAAGTAGTTGTTTAGTAAACTGTACGTTTGATACAATTTTAACAAATAAAACTAAGTTGCTTAAAATAAATAATCCTATCTGATGACGAACAAAAGGCAACTTGTCAGTCACCCAATTATTGTTTGAACAATTGAAGAGAATTAATTCAATTTATTAAATGGAACAATTTACAAACTGTAAATACGAAGTTGTGATAAACTTTAGGTGTAACTAAAATGATGAGAGTAAAATTCAATTTTTAGAAGATTCCACACCGCTAAGAATGTCCCACCTACACAGTTTTGTAACTTTATTTCTCATTATATAAAGTTTAAATGAGTAGCTTTCGAAATGACGGGCGTATCTTTGTGAGAAGGTAATGCGGGTAATAAACCTCCGTCTTTCACGAAATTTCTTTTTCTTTCCCCCTTTTGTTATTGTCTAGTTAATCTCCTTTGTTTTAAAAATGTTCTTTTTGCAGAGAATAGCCCAATCGCCGTGTTAGCAAACATCTTATTATTAAGTTGAACAATAACCGACGCTGTACCTACCTTTTCGTAATTATTAGAAGAAGGGGGCAAAATGCTTTATTCTCCCTAACTTTTATTGTAACTTATTATTTTTCCCTTAATATACCATTGGCAGCATTGATAATATCTAATTTAATTTAATTTTATATTTTTTTCTAAAATTAAAGATTGATATAAAATAAATCATATATGACATTATCTATTTGCTATTTTACTAATGAACTAATACGTAAAAAGTTTCATAAACGTAACTTTAAATTTGAGTACTTAATTTATGTACAAAATACAATTTTGCTGGTAAACGAAACATTCATACAAGTTAAACATATTTTCTGTTACTTGATACAAATATATTATACAATTATGTTTATCAACGAAAAGAAAAGAGGGAGTGCTCTTATATATATTTTATATATAAATTTTATTACTAAAATTTTGGTTACCCAAGCATCGGGGTTAATTCTATAATTATTATTATATAAAAAATAATATTTTTGAAAGTAATAAAGAATATAAATATAATACAAATATTTAAATCAATCAATAAGCAGTATCGAATGTGTGTAGATATGAGAAAATGTAAGGTTAAAGAAGTTAAATTAAAATTTTAAATGATAACACAAAAAAGTGGAAAATCTGAAAGATAAGACCATGGCACCTTACCTTAACTTAGACTTGATCGGGTCAAACGGACCTCGGATTCGTATTCAGTATCCTCAAAAATGTACAGATATTAGATTTAGTTTGTTGGCAATTGCTTATCTACATTTAACCTTGAACTGACCCTAACCCAGAGCTAATCAGGTCAAATGGACACCAGATTCGGATTCACCGATCCCAAAAACCTATAGATATATTAGTTTACTTTGGTGGCAATTGATTTTCTATATTTGACTTTGAACTGACCTTAGCCCACACCTGATCGGATCAAACGGACACCGGATTTAGATTCAGCCCTCCCAAAAGCATGTGGATACCGTCTTGTCTTTCGGACCTCCCACATTTTTTTTAGGGCTGCGTAATTATAACTTCTTTCATAACGTCTTTGTTAAAATTGGGTCTATACCAGAAGTTTTTCACCTTTAATAAGAATTTAAAGAAAATACCGCTTTAGATCTTTTAATTTTTTTATTAGCAGACTTATTTTTGGATAAGTTATATAACTTTCAGATATTTAATAGTAATAATATTTTTAATATTATTTGCATTGGCATATGTAGATAACATTTTGATTTTTATCAGAGGTCTTACTCGTTACGTCGACGATATACTTCCTGAATAATTTCATCCTTTTACAGTTGATCTTGAACAAAGTAGTGAAATTAATAATTATTTAAATATCATACGAATTTTCCACATATAGAAAATCAACTCAAACAGATCATGTCATTTCAAATTATTCAAGTCATCTTTTCAACATAAAATAATAGCTAACTATTCGATGTTACAATATGGTTAATGCATCTATGAATCAAAACAATTATAATAATAAGATTAGCAGTTTACAACAATTATGTATTCATAATGGTTTTTCTCCGAATATTATCCATAAGACAATGAGCAAATTAAGCTTCTATAACTATAATAATCCCAGGAATATGAAACAATTACGCACTATATTTACACCCTGTAAAAGAATTAAGGTAAATAAAACAGACAGATAAAAAAAAGTATGGAAATTTTATCCCGAAGCTTTTATATCACCAATAAAAATAAAAGTCCTTCAGAGACAACACGTGTACGTATCACGTAAAATTGTAGCTATGTGGCGGTATGTAGTGTGCAACATTCTAAACATGCATAATAGAGATGGGGTCTTTGTAAGCAGTGTATCTCTTTGATTTGAGGTAGATAAAGCATGAAATAAATTCGGAGAAAACAAAGGTTTATAATACAGAAGAGACTTTCTTTAGAATAAATCAAATAATCCACAATTTTTTTTTAAGAAATATGGATTATGAATCGTCACCAGGCACAAGAAAAATAAATCAGATAATTTAGATACGCAGGTATTATCTTTATTTAATATTTATAAATTAATATATGGCGAGTGCGACCTAGCTACTTGGCATTCATGTCATTGATATGAAAAGTCAAGCAACACTCACCGCGGCTACTATTTAGATGGGTGACATTCAGGGGAAGGCTCGCGATGCTCGTCCATCTATATATCTATGTATTTCCAGAAGCTATATAAATTTAGGTGAGGTTTGTATAGGAAGACGTACCATTTATCGGGAAAGATGTAATATGTTGGTTCCTTATCTAAACAATGCTAGGAAAATAAAAGATCCCTACCCTACGACAAAGTGGTGGTTCGACAAAATTTCCATATTGGGGGTTGCTCGTCTCCTACCGACGTAAAATAACCAAAAAGCAAAATGCAAAATAAATTAATACGGGTCTTAAATAGATAAACCATAAAAATTAATTTTAAAAATTAAACATTTGAAAATGTACAGTGTTTCAGGTTTCAGATTCTAGGAGTAATAAAAGATTACAGAATAGGCAAGGTTTCTTCCTGTAAACTAGGTAGATGTGTCTATCGGTTTCTTGCTCCGGCCATTAAAATTATTTATATTTTGACGTACCGACATCAGCTGCCCTCACCTTTTCTTCCTCTGTAGTGTACCGGATGTTTGATGACGGCCGTTCAAATGATTTAGACAATAATTGTCAAGGTTCTCCTTACTATACGGCTAAATGTCGGTACCTTTCAAAATATTCCATAAAAAGTTTGTCATTACCGGACTAAGAAGACAGGTTTATTCGTAATGTAATTTCCACAAGAAGTAAGAGGGAATTAGAGAAAACAAAGGTCGTAATAGTTCTAATTTTTTGTTTTACTGGTATCTTGGTCAACAAGGACGTCACACCAAAGCTGATCAAGATGTCTGTCATTTATGGTAAGAGTATGTTCCAGAATATCCGTGAAGTATCTTGAAAGCCGCTAAGTGCTTCGTCAGTGCATATGAGGATGATCCGATTGCATTAACTGTAGGACGAAGCAGGACATTAGGCTTATGAGGTTAGCAGCCCCATAAACGTGCGGAGCGGATGGTGACAGAGATCTGGAGTCAAGATCCCTTGCATTTTTTCTTCATAAACCTTCAGAACGCATTATCTCTATTCGTCGGCACAACGACAATGACCTGTTTAAATCTCAGTTCAGGGAGGAACCTACGTTCCTCAATCAAGATATTGGATTTTTGTAGTTTCGCCTTCTCTAAAATTTTACAAATTTATTGTCGAGTTCCTTCTGTGTGAACCTTACTCAGAGTTCGCAATGATTCCTCAATATTGATAATAATCATTACTTTATTAGAAATTATCTGGGATGCTATAACGAGGATTCACCCTTTCGCCAAAACAGAAGCCACTGCGTCCGATAAAGTGATATTACTGTGATTGATACTTTTTGTAAATCTAACGATCGCGCGGGTATTGGGGCTTATCTTCTAGTTTTTCAAACTTTCGAATTTGTTGTTCAGCCGCCTTTAATTGCTCCGTTTCGGTTGCCTGTGACGTCATCTTGTCAATCTTTATCCAAAGTCGACATTAGGTAACAATTAGGTTACACACAACACAAGGAACACTAGGTAGAACTGGTGGCAATCATAGACCATGGCATAACAACCCGAAAAACCATAGTATTGCAGATAACCAAACTAGATTATTTAGAGTTTCTAGAAACACGTTCCAATACAGTACGTTGATTACTTCCGGAGATTTCGCTAAAATTTGAAAGAAATAATAAATTTAAACCCTTGAAAACAAATGACTACGTCGCGCACCGATAAGAAAAAATTCTTATTTTGTAATATTACATTACAGCTAGAGTTTATGGTACGTTATTATGAAACACACCTGTATGAAATTGATTGTTTTCTTACTAGTTCTAGTCTAAAGACCATAGTATCCGTTCTATGAAATAAATTATGTTCCTCTAAATATCTGTAAGTTATTATAAACTCTGCGTTTAGAGAGTGATTCCTATTTAATCGTTAAAATAAACAAAAACCAAGATTATTTATCCAAATATATAGAAACTGAATTTCAATTTTTTTGTTACGAATGACAACCAATTATTCAATTTTGAATGTTTTTTTTTGATAGCTTTTATTTTAACAGTAAAAGATTCCTAAAGTCCTGTAATTCCATCGCAATAGGGATGACCACAATCAGAGACTTATGCTATACAAAGTTTTTAGTAAGTATCTTCAAATGTTCTTGAATACAAGGCCTGTTAAGATAATAAACCGAACTTTTTGAATTACGCGCTAATGGAGATATTTAGTGTAGAGATGGGTAACGTAGCAAAATTTCCTGCACTAACTCAAGCGCACACTTGTGCGTTAACCCACTGCGTTAACTCAATATCTGTTTAACTGGCGGATGACGCTCCTAGCGCAAAGCGCAGCGGTGTCATCGTATCACCACTACACCACCCGACGCGTGACTCGCTACACAGCTTCATCAGCTCAGCTCACTGCTCAGTGCTGTGACGCTGAACAATCTTGAAAAAATATAACTGAAAAAATATCTCAAATAGTATTCCTAAATTATAATTTAAATAACAAAAACTGACTTAAATAACAATATATAATAACAATAACACTATATTTTTACATAATTTATATTTGTTATCTTTTTTATAGTTAGTATTTTGAGAATTACCTACCTATATTTTTTGTTATGTTTTTATGTGTTTTAAATTTTATTCTGAACCAAAGAAGGTTCTAGTTAATTATTTTTGTATAAAACAATTATTATTTTGTTTCTGTTTTTCAATAAAAGTTAAAAATTAAAATGTATAATTTTTCACATAACTGCAATTATAGTATATTACGTAATAAGTGTTGTAAAAAGTATTTTACGCACGAATGGACAAGTTACGCACGACGCCGCGTAGCGGCGAGTGCGTAATTCTATGAGTGCGTAATTGCAATACACTACGTATTACGTACTATACTTTACCTACGATCACTACTTTAAATACTTAAAAACACACCGTCTGCGATCAGTGCAAGATTCCTATTACGTCGTACGGTAAAAAAATCGCACAGCTTGGTAAAAAAATCGTACAGTTTTCCTAGCAACCGCCTAGCAACGGTCAATACAAACAGTATTGTATTGGCCGTTGCTAGGCAGTTGCTAAGAAAACTGTGCGATTTCTTTACCGTGCGTAATAGGAATCTTACATCGATCGCAGACAGTGTGTTTTTAAGTATTTACAGTAGTGGTCGTAGGTAAAAAATTTTAAATAACGCAGGCGTCGTCTACCCCCCTCGTACTCGCTTTTATATTTTACACAACACGCAGAGACAAGGACAAACATATGATGACAATCCCAATAACCCCCAAGTATATATTCCATTTTATCATAGTAGTCATGTTATTTCATACGTCACGCTATTTTTCGTCCTATAATATTATTTTCAAAGGTATTACTCCTAATATAACGTTTTTACATTATTTGGTAGATCGGATATACATATTACACTGCGTTCTGTTCTTCTCAAATTCTTGGTTTTGTAAATAGAGAGTTTAATCTTTTGACGTGATGACGTGTTTCGTTCGGCTTTGTCTGTCGGGGCACGGCGCATGACTCCGTGTTTGACTCAAAAGTGTAAGTACGCCATGCGGTGTCACGGTGTCGGTGTAACTCAATTGCGTTAACGCAATAATAATTTTGGTATCAGCGCAGTGGCGCAGGCCATTGCTTCAGCGCAATAACGCAACGCAGTACTGAGTTACCCATCTCTAATTTAGTGATATGCGACTAATCGCATATCATCATATATCAACATAATGCTGCTAAAGCATTATGTTGCGCGTAACCTCCTCTGTAACCACATGTTCTTGGATTGTCGATATCTCACTTAGTTTTCGTGATTTGAGTGCAACGTGTTCAAGTGTTAGTGACGATTTTTGAAATGAACGAATTTTTGGAACAACGAGGCAAAGTAAAATTTTGCTTGAAATTGAGGAATATTTTCACGGAAACATTTCAAACAAGCTTATTGAGATGATGCTCTGGATCGTACGCAATGTTACGAATGTTTTTCAGGATTTAAAAGTGGTCGTCAGTTAATTGAAGATGATCCTCGAGAAGGAAGGCTTTCGACTTCAACTGATGAACTACCTTCAAAGATCTCGGACATGAAAACAGGATCTCAGTTGGGTCATGCCATGAAATTTTGATTAAAAAATTAAACATGCATCGAGTTGCAGTAAACATTTGTTCCTCGTTTGATGACCGAACAACAGAAAGAAAATCTTGTGGACGTTTGTCAGCAACTCCTTGAACAATGAAGATGAAATATTCATTCAAAGTATCATAACGGCATACGGAAGACAAAAGTTCAATCATCACGATGGATTGACAAAAGATCTTCACGCTCCATGAAAGCACTTCAATCTCGATACGATCCAATGTCAAAGTGATGCTCACCGTTTTTTTTTCGACTTGCGCATTTTGAATTCTTGGCTCGAGGTGAAGCAGCGAACCCTGTGTACTGTCAGTGGCGTTTTACAAAGATTACGTGAAAAAATCCACAAAAAAGGGGCCAGAGTTGTGGCGAAACAACTCATGGTTCTTGTACCATAAAATTACGCCCGCACGCTCAGCTGTGTCAATTCATCAGTTTTATGCGAAAAATTAGATTACTGTCCTCCATCACCCTTCTTACCCCCCTGACATGGCCCTTGCGATTTTTTCCGAAATTAAACTCAATGCTGAAAGGACGCCGTTTTCAAACTATTGATGACATCAAATAAAAACTCGTCTCAGACTTTAAAGGCCATTCAAATGAAGCTATCCAGGACTGCTTCGGAAAATGGGAACACGGGGAAAGGTATGTGACTAGGGGAGGGAAGTTCTTTAAAGGAAGCCAAAAATGTATAAAATTAATAATAAAGTTAAAAAAAATTATGTTCGGTTATTTTCTGAACAAACCTCGTAATTCATTAAAAATTGTAGTTTACGTCCAACTCAAGATCGAACATCACTTGGAGAAACTGTTGTCCTTTCTATAGAATTATTCCTTAAAATCGTTGGTGTTGGTTGTACAACCTGTATAGTTACTATTGCCGAGTTTGAGTATTTAAATGAGCCAATAAAATATTTCGACCAAAACTGTCAGTACATATTGATTCCACATTTATAATGAACATAAAAGTACACACTTTCTTTGAACGTTTTATAATTTCCAACTCCATTAGCTTAACCACCATTTTAGTCACGACATCAGAGTTCGGTACTCACCAAATTGCTGGGTCTGAGCTTGTACTATCTTCGAGTCGTTATGTAAAAAAAAGTAAAATAAAAGAAATTGGATTTTATTTATGGCCCATATAAATGGAGGACACGCAATTTATTCTTGCTTCTATCCTTTCATGCCCGAGAGAAAAGAGCTCCTAAACTAAAGTTTCCTTTCTATGTTACACAGTTAAGCGTTATTCACGTGAGCAGATGTACTTTCAGAAACGACTGGATCTAATAAGGGTTTCAAATACTTTTATTTGTTGAGTAACTATGACCATTAAAGTTTTTATAAGTGAAAATTAATGCAATTTTGGTGACAAAGACATATAAAGTGTGTTCCAAAGTAAATAAGATATTTTAAAAATAAGAACAAACATTTTTCTTGGCAAAACCGATTTATTGTATTCAAAATAGTCCCCTTCCGACTCAATACAGGGTGTCCGCAAATTTCACCGACAACGTTTGACTGCACATTCACGACGATAAATAAAGACGTTACAAGCCTTCAAAGTTGTCAAAAATAAAACTAATTTAATTAATAACTCCGTAACCCTTTTACCGATCGCGTTAAATTATGGCACACTAATTTGGACTATTATTTCTTAAAGCTTTAGTCAAATCGATATACTGGGTGATAGTTTTCTTTGGTTACCTCTCCCTTTTAGCGGTACTTTTTTAACGGGCAGCAACATTGAAATGGCCGTTTTATTTAAAAAAAAAAAAATTCCAAAATTTCGGTTTTTTCAAATATTTCGAAAACTAATCATGTTAGCCTTGATTTTTTAGAGGCATAATGTTGTTCCCTTGATTATGCAACCCCCATTTAATCTACTTCGTATCTTTTACCATTTCCGAGATCTCTGTAGTGAAAAGCGAATTTGTAATAACCTATATAACCTCTTCCACCAGTCACTTCTACTTTACCACCCATTTTCAAGGGAGATAAAGTCCACGAATATATTGTTTCACCGATAGGTGCTTCTCCATTCACGTTTCTGAGGATGATAAACCCCACAAACGCAATGTCACGCCACCTCGATCTTCTCCAACCACTCAAACGCGCCAAAATCACCGTTCAAACAGATGAAAACACTAAAACGCGAAAACTGTACAAAAAGCGTTTTCACCTGCTTGAAGGATGAAGATGTGCACGCCAATTTCTTTGGCAGGATATATGACCTTGAATGGAGCGGGGTCGAGCGGGATTATCGCTCTTTACCCATTTCATCGCTTTAGGAACAGTTTATATATGCGTTTAATGCTGATTGGGGCAGTTTTGGCCGGTTTGGGAGGAGGTTAAAGGTGAGGATGGCGTGACACTGTGCTGGGTGATACCTCGCCATCCACATTGCGTTTTTACTCCACACGTGTTTGAAATACTAAAAAAGTGGCCAAAAATAGACAAGCAAACCATCTGCCGGGGTTTTTATGATCGGAACTTTTTTTCCAGAGGTCTAAAATAACTCGTATTCGCAACAATTTTCAATATTATGTTGCGTGTTACCAGTCCGTCTGGATAATAAATTATTGGTAAAGGTGCCAAAACAGTAAATAAATTTGTAAACAAATATATTAATTACTCAGATACTTGCGTTGTCTATGAAAGAGATAAACTATTGTTTAGAAGTTTTCCTCAACTTTGCATTAATTTTGAACACCTTAACCCACAAGGAACAAGGACACGTAGATATGTGAAGATTATTGTTAATTTTTGACGTAAATCTGGAGTTAATGTTTGCTCACACATTTTATCTGTTTTATGTGTAATTTTTAGAGCACTGATTGGCAGTTTCGTTATAACATTAATAAATCATAAAAATGTTTGAATAATGGAGTAAGTTTTCGGTTATTCAAAATTTATCGTCTAATATAAATTAAATTAAAATGAAAAAACGTAAAATGCCTCAATTATGGCTATATTCATTCATTCTTAGCCAAATCAGTGTATTGATACTTAATAAATAGATTTACTATTGCATGAGTAAGACGATTACTTCTGACTAAAGGACATATTACGGCCGACTGCAAAATAGGTCATGCACCTAGTGACTGCATAATCTAGGAGCGCCATTTTGGGCAGACTCCACTAATCCTATTGTATTGCATAAAATCCCCAACTTAATTAGATTTTAGTGCAGCGGTATGTTGCGTTATACTGGGTTTCCACTATTTTTATAAGGTTTCATCTGTTAGATTAACCTTATTATTTACACTTACATATGTATTTTTTTTTACTGTACGCAGAATACCACATTTACCTACGCTGTACTACATGTATAATAATTGTAACACTTGTGCATAATATGAATATTTTATACAAGGTGCGTTCCAAAGTAACAGAACTTTTCAAAAATAGGTATTTCTAGTGAGGTCATTTATTGGCAGATTTGTTGGTAGATCATTCACTAATGTTTTGCTAAAATTTCATGACATTTGGACGAATAGAAGCGGAGTTATTGCTTCTGAAGTGAGAGTATGTTTGTGTTATCGGTACAGAAATGAGCATCGAACAAAGAGCTAATATTAAGTTTTATTTTAAACTTGGTGAAACTTTTACCAAAACGTTTCAATCGATGAACCAAGTTTATGGTGATAATTGTTTATCCCATGGTAGAGTTCATGAGTGATATGCGCGGTTTTAAAAATGGTCGAGAAGACATAAATGATGAGCAACATTTTGGCCAACTGAAAACCGTTATTCCATCAAAACTGTGCCTGACTTCTTCAAAGTTCAGCCAAAATCTTCATAGAAATTCATAGAATTGGAATTGAACATCTCAAAAACATTCTGGTCGAACAGTTGAGCTACCGAAAAGTGTGTGCACAAGTACTGACAACCAAAAATTGCTCAGAATTCGACATTCGAAGGACGTCATCAAAGATGCCAAAAAGGACATAAACTTCCTTTACAACATTATGACTGGTGATGAAACGTGGTGTTTTCATACGATCCAGAAACCAAGCGCCAAAGTGCCGAGTGGAAGGCCAAAACCCAAAAAATCTCGTTTGGAGAAGTCAAAAGTCAATGCTGATTTGCTTTTACGATTCCGAGGGTCCGCAAAGAGTTCATTCCATCGGGCCAAACCGTTAATGCACAACATTATCTTGACGTTTTGAGGTGTTTGGTGATCGTATTCGTCGTCGTAATCGGGTAGAATATCGCGCAGGAAAGCAGGAAGTAGACGTTTGTTGCACGATAATGCGTCATCGATCGAGACTGGTGACCGATTGTTTGACTAAAAATCTTATTTTAACTGTCAACCGCTCCGCGCTCCCTGTATTCGGATGATTTGGCACCGTGCGACTTTTGCCTTTTGGAAAAAATGCATTTGCCAATGATAGAAAAGTATTTTGTGGACATATAAAGCATCCAAATGGCTTAGAGCAGGGATCAGTCTGTTATAAGACCATCTAATATTTCATCATTTTCATTCACACTATTTCTGACATTTGTTACTTATCGGTCAAAGCTTTGCCAAGTTTGCTATTTTTCTTTCATAGTTCGATTTCTCTCTCACTTTGCTAAAAAAAAGGTATACCGTATATCGCTACCGTTTTTGAGAAAATCTATTTTTATAACAACATACATGTATTGTATTAAAAATGCGATATTAACACTTTTGCAAAAATCTTGGAAATTGAGATGACTGACACTGTCAAAGATCTATACATTTAAATAGATAATTTCGTCTGCTCCTGTATAATCCAGGCATATTGAATATCAATTTAAACTTGGAAATGAACATTACCATGAGTTACTTTAATTGCTCAAATGTTATTGTTGTCATGGTAACGACTTAGAAGTTATAATTGGAATTTGTTTTTCAAACTTCCTTCTTCGAAGGCGAATAACTCTACAATCAAGCCAGATAGGAAAAAAAATTGTACGAAGTACTACAACTATTTTGAGCTCCCATGTTTAACCCTTATTTTTGACATGACCTTACCGGATACCCTGTATATTTCCTTGCCCAGTTTCAATTTTATCTTCTACAAAGGCGGCTTTCTTTTTGAAGCAATCGTTTTAGTTACAGACATTTTAACAAGTAAACATGTATTTTGTCTCATCTGTATTATAGACAGTAATTTTTATAAAGTCCTTAATGCTCAAAGAAAGCCCATCACCATGACTACTTTATAAAGAAACGTAAGAAACTGATCCCCTTTAATACTTTTAATTTCTTTCAAAAACGATATACAACAGGGAAAACGAGAAATGTCGTTATTTTCTTTAACAATTAATGGGAATTTTATAATGGAATATTTGCTCCACATCGTACTTGGAGAATATTTTTCACACTGAAATAGAAATACAACATATCAACTCCTCATACAAAACCCTTGATTTAATCAAAATTCCTTACATTTAAATATGGAAAAACTCACTACTGGAGGTTTCATAATTGGCAGAAGTCTTGCAGTGATTTGATGATAAGAATTGATAACGATGTAATGTTAAATAATGAAAGTCATGTTCGATTCTTAGGTTTTGCATATAGATCAGTTTTTTAAATTGGAAAATATGTACATTGTGAATACCTAGTAGGGTTTCTGATTTCTCGGTCTATTTTTTTTCTCGGGACTCGAGAATTCTCGACTAGGAATTCCCAGGAATTCTCAAATTCTCGAGAAATTTCTAAAACTTAAAAAAGTCATAATTTTGGTATTGCAATGCGAAATATAAACATGCTATTATACTTAACAATCATCATTAACATTTATTATTTATTCAGTATTTTTATTAATTACTTACGTTTCTACTTCTACTAACAAAACTAAATTAAACTTTGAGTTTCTTCTTAAAAACCTTTAACTTGTTTTTTTATTAAACACTTTCAATATACTTATGTTTATTTCAATGTTTTTGAATCGTAGTTTTCTTCCAATAATAATTATTAATAATCATTAATCATGCAGTCTTTTAATTAAATAAATAGTAAATAAGGAATTTAACCGAAGAAATCTTAAAAAAAAACAAGCTTTAATTTAAAGATACAGAAGCGTTCTTCCTATTAATTTATCACTTCAACATTAGGTATCTGCTTATAATAAAATTTCTACACAGACTTATAACTAGGTACAGGGTGATTCACTATATTTTGACCCCCCTTTAACTTTTTTGTTTTAAGAGTTATAAAAAAATGTGAAATACAAAAGTTGCACGATTTTTTATGAAATTTTCGAATATGATAGTAGAAAAACAAATGAAGTTCAAACAAAATGGCCGCGGATGTTAACTTTGTTAATTTAAATGGAACACCCTGTATATTTTTACACATTTGGATAGAACGTTCCCTGTCGAGCACAGTCATATATGGTTTGTTGGGTCCATCTCTAACAATAAGCGAGATAATATTAAAAAACGAAAAGAACGTTTTTTATTAAGAAAATAAAATATTTTGTAATTGTTGGACGTTTTTCGGGCATTTCTGCCTTTTTTCCAATTACGTAAGGATTTAGATTTATTTGCAATATATTTTGACATATCGAACATTGATATAGTCCAAAATGGGTATAAGTATTTTAACTAAATCGCACTAATTAGTCCGTGAGGGGCTTATTTACTCATGGACAATGTTATATGGTAGGCCGTGACAGTGACAGGTAATATTATGACAACATTGTTATTGTTTGACAGTTTGTATTATTATTTATTTAAAATGGGTTACACAGAAGTAGAAAATTTAAATATTATAGGAATTAAGATAGAGTAGTTAAGATATTCTCCATAGTTTATTTTAATTCCTAATAATATTTCAATTTTCTACTTCTGTGTAACCCATTTTAATTAAATACTAATACAAACTGTCAAACAATAACAATGTTATCATGACATTACTACCTGTCACTGTCACGACCTACCATATATAAGATTGTCCATGAGTAATTGGCCTCACACGGTCTAATTAGTGAGATTTACTTAAAATACCTATACGCATTTTGGACTATATCAATGTCCGATATGTCAAAATATATTACAACTAAATCTAAATCCTTACGTAATTGGAAAAAAGGCAGAAATGCCTGAAAGAGGTCTAACAATTACAAGATGTCTTATTTTCTTAATAAAAAAACATCATTTCGTTTTTTAATATTATCTCGCCTATTATTAGAGATGGACCCAACAAACCCTATATGACTATGCTCGACAAGGAACGTTCTATCCAAATATGTAAAAATATACAGGGTGTTCCATTTAAATTAACAAAGTTAACATCCGCGGCCATTTTGTTTGAACTTCATTTGTTTTTCTACTATCATTTTCGAAAACTTCATAAAAAATCGTGCAACTTTTGTATTTCACCTTTTTTTATAACTCTTAAAACAAAAAAGTTAAAGGGGGGGTCAAAATATAGTGAATCACCCTGTACATTAAAAAAAAAGAATCATCAAAGTAAACTAAAGCCTTAAAAACTTAAAATAAATAAATCATGAGCTGGTAGAGAAACCACTTTAACCGCTCAGTTATTTGTCGAGAAACGAATTGAACGCATGAACGAAACGAACTCCAGTCAAGAACTTAAGACGCGCGTGATTTTTAAATTTCTCGATTTCTCGATTTCTCGACACTTTTTTCTCGTCTCGAGTAAGGCCAGATTTCCCGGGAATTCTCGCTTCGAGAAGTCTCGTCCAGAAACCCTAATACCTAGTCTCATAGTCGCAGTCGTATCTTTTTAAGAATTTACGCACAGTTCTTACCATAAAACAGTTACTCATGGTTATACTATTCTCAGGTAGAATCACGCTTTAGATATGGTATATGTTTCTGGGGTTGGTCTTCTTCTGCTATAAATGTATTTATTGTTCAGAATCAAGGTTTAAGATCCATACTAGTTATAAGTATCTGTAAAAATGTTTTTAAAAATTTTAACACAACCTTGTCTGTACATGTATGAGTTATGTATTTATATATTTCAAAACCGTAACAGACCTTTGAAATTAAACATAGGTACACGATAAAGATACCAGGCAGAAAGATAATTTTCACGTACCTTTTAAAAAATATAATATTACGTACAAATCTCCAGATAGTATAGGTTTAAGGACATATAATTTATTGCCAACGGATATAAAAAGTGCCAGTACCCTTAAACGTTTTAAAGAATGTCTAAAATATTTTTAATAGAAACAAATTTTTATTGTGTTGGTGACTATATAAAATAATAATGTGTATGTTTGTATTATACTTAATATATGAATGTTATTTATGTGTTTTTATTTGTAAAGTTTTGTAGACTTAATCCTATACAATTTTGTACTGTCTAAAGGAAATAAAGTTTTCTATTCTGTTCCGTTCTATTATATTCTATTCATACTAACATAACAATGTTTATTTCTCAATTTCCATTGGATAAATAGTTCATATTCTTTGTTGTACAATGGTCTTGATTTAACATGTAATAGCTTTTCCATTTTATAAAACACCTGCACACTGACAATTATAATCAATAAACGTCAACTGTCAGAAACTACCAGATAAGTGATTTAAAATAGATCAAACTTATTTTTAGTTGAAAGAATCTATTTTTCATTAAAAAAATAATAAATTCTTGTATATATCACAAGCGTTACTGGATTATATAATGCCCTCGGTCGACATTTATCCCTCGGGCCAGAGGCCTTCGGGTTAAATTAACGTCGACGTCGAACATAATCCCTACAACGCCCTCGATGCATAAATATCGCGACACAATTATGTCGCTTTGTGGCACACTTATGTCACTTTTTTGCTGTGTCGCGAGTAGTTATCTAGTTTGCGCACAGTAAGTGACCGTAAAAATGAAAAGATTATTAGAATTTTAATTACTTAGGATGTCAGCTGTCGTATTAGATATTACTTCGCCATTACGGCTTTCCAAACAGTGTTTACCATACTATTAAATTTGAATTACATAAAAAAATAGTTTAAAATGTACAGGGTCGAAAATGTATACTACAGAAAATTTTTTACTATATTTTTGAGATACAATTTTCCAATGTTTCCAAAAATTTCCACCGGAGTTCCTAAGAAGCTCCAGCCCCAATACCGAAGCCGCAATAGACGATACCGCCAGAGGACGATACTTTGGCAACAGGCTTCAGTTTTGAATTTCGGAGACAGGAAAGTTATGGAATTCGAACTGAAGAACTGCAAAAAAACCACGCCAAGAACACAAGTCGATCATCTGTTGCAGTTGTAACAATTCCAAAGATGGGTAAAATCCAGAGAGACCAGTGGTCTAGAACTAAAGTAGACTTTGCTACAGGACCTGAACGGACTCACCAAGGACCGTGATCGAATGTCAACTCTGATGCCTTCCAGTTCAATAAAAAAACGCCGGATCCTGGCCAGTACACATTACCTCCAAATTTTATACAGGGCGAGTCAGTTTTTTGTGGTAGGATTTTAACAGTTGATAGAGATTCATTTTTTAGTAAGAAAAGTTTCTATAAACGTAGGTTTTAGAACGCTTCGTTTGTGAGATATAGGGTGTTGAAAACAAACTTTTTTTAAGAATTTTTCTTAATACCTCTAAAAGACCAACAGATATTAAACTGAAATAAGGTATTAATAACACATTAGTCATGGTGAATAAAATAAAGATATCAATTATCCATTTCACCCACCAGTGACGTGCCTGAGGTGGGTTACTGCCCCCTTTAAAAAAATAATTCGTACGCACGTGAATTTTTCTGGAAAATAACATCATTTCTAAATTTTACATGAAGAACTAGAAGCTGATGGACTTTAGAACAGCTAATTTCGATAATATCAATAATATTTACGTATTCATCACCCTCAAACTTACCTGTACCAGTTTGATGCATTACATCATTTGTTGAAAAAGATATCGCTAAAATTTGATTTAAAAAAATCATATTTGACGCCCTCAAAAACAAACGTTCATAGAAAAAAATCGTATTATTCTCATATTCTTTGATCTTTTGTGAACCCAAACTTTTTGCACTAATTTCCGGAGCATCCACAAATAGTAAAGCTGCTCGTGTTGTCCTTATTTAATAAGAACCGACACAGAACAGATGCATATAGGTTTGTACAACCAGTGTACAAAGTTGCACCCAGACAGAGTTGTAGGCCGTCCAAGTGAGACCACAAATTTCCAAAAAAAAAAAATTCCCTCACACTTAACTACCAAATAAAGTTCATAGAAAATACAATTTAGATACATTACGGGCTGCAAATTGACCATGAGTTCAACCCACCCACTATGGGACTTATTAGGACCAACCACTAGAAGAAGAAGAAGAAGAATAACCCACCCACTCGTAACTCCTTTTTTACCCACTGGCCAATTTGAAAACATATACCCTTAAGTTATGCAGAATTATATTCTTTCTATATGTAAATTATGTAAATCTCTGGGTAAATCTTCATTAACGTTATTGAAAAGTATGAGAAACATCAATAATAACCGTATTAAACTTTGCTTACACGCAGGCATTAGGATTGTAACTTACTATTTAACATTCTTCATTATTCTACAGAATTGGCACAAGTTTCTTTTCTTCTCATTCTTTTAAATTTTGCTTTCTTCTGCTTAAGATTTCCATACTCTAATTTAGCGTAACTCTTCTTAGTAAATTGAATTTATTATATATTCTTATTATTAAGAATATAACCATATATATGGTTTTATAACCATTTGAGTCTCACTATAAACGAAATATAAAAGTTATTCTCACACCCGATTTCAGTTTCTGTATTGACGTTCAGTTGAATGTTATTGAATATGCAAAATGCAAATGACTATAGACATATGCACCAGATGATATAAGATCAAAAAATAGTAAGCAACCAGAGGAATATTTACTTAATACATACCCATACATACCTACATATCTTGAGCATATACATATTACAGATCCATCACGCATATTTTAGTGAAAATTTTCCAATAAGCCTGCTATAAAATCAAATTGTAAAATATGGATTTCAATTTTCCTGGACCGTAAATTAAGGAAAGCAAGGATAGGGTTATATATTTACCTCCGTTATAAACTTAATATCCAATTTACCACATCCCCAGAGAGGTCTGTATATTCTCAGATATTCGAGACAAATTGTGTTTAACAGAGTTTTAAAAGTAATAACTATGTGTTATTATTATTAAAATTGATCATTAATACTTTTCATAAACAAAACTGAATAGTTAACAAAGTTTCTAAATATTTAGGTGCATTTAACGCTTTAATTCCTTTCTACTTATTGTTTGTTTATTTAAGTTTTAATAAATATAATTGTAATTATTATATTATAATTTATAATTGTTACAAAATCTTGCATTGAGTAGACATGTTTAGACTGACTTGTGGCGTAAGTAAATAGTATGATTTTGTGTAAATTATGTAAATCTGTCAGTAAATCTTCAATTAACGATATTGAAGCATCAATAATAAGCGTATGGAACTTACCTAATATTTACACGAAAGCATCGGACAGTAGCTTAAAATAACGTGGAAAATTTCAAAAGACGCCCCTACCGCAGTAAATTGTTACAGAAGTTCAGATAACAAAACTTTATTGGATTATTCTTTTCTTGGAATTATATATCCACAAATATTGTACGGACTAAACACGCTGATACAATTGTCTTAAAATAATTATACACGTTAAACATTATACTCTTCGACAGGGAATTAAATTCCTTTAATTTGTTTTTCACCTTTTTACATATTTTAATAAGAAATTCCAGTGAAAATGCACAGGACCATACACTTACGAAGAAACAAGCCTTCGTAACTTCATAACAAAGTATGCACTGCAAGCTTCTACGGTGAACGCCACACTGCCAATGTCTTTCCACCTTGGGTGTCGAATGCGGTTAATTCCAAGAAAGTGACGCAGGGGTCTTCTTGGAATTCTATCTCAATAAATATCGTATGGACTGTAGCATAAGTTTAAAAATAAAAAATATTTATTTTTATTATTTTAGCCGGCTTGAAATACATGCATTCATCTAATTCTTAATCTTCTATAATTAGAAGATATATATAGTATAACGTATAACTTCAGAACATGATATTGTTTGTCTGTACAACAATTTTGCATTTGCGTATGAATAATTTGAAATGTTTAAAAAAGCAGTAAACACAATGATCTGAGTGAGATCTTATATAAATTGTTTGAACTGTCTTCGCATTTTTTAAACATGACATACGAAACCTGTAATTCCATGGGCCTGATTCACTGAAAGATGCGATGAAAAGGAAAATATCGCATTGAGAAATAAATTCGATTAACAGTCAAATCGATGTTTTAAAAAAGTTGTTAATGTTAAACTAATTGACTCTCTAGCGCCAGTTAAATAAATCTAAAACATTTATTTTACAACACAGTGCACAAAGTGATACTTTTTTCATAGGTGGTAATTGTGTCTCATGAGTGAAAATTAATTAAAATAATAATTTTAATGCATTAAAATGAAGTACATGGCAGTAAAGTAGTTGATTATGTTTACCTATATTTAGCAAGCGGTATACCGTTTTTTTCTTTTGGTATTTTTCGACCTGTAAAAAAATTTAAAAAATCAATGGAAAAAACCCTTGAGCAAGAAGGATGTCAAGAGAAATTTTTATGAAAATAGTATTGACCAAAAATCTCAAATAGCAGACAAATACAAAATAAACTTCACTACATACCACTTAAAAAGTTGGTAACATTTTGAAAAATCTATGTTTTCGTTTTTTGAACTTACATGACTTTTCGTTTTTAATTACAAAGGTCCACAAAGGAAAGTTGTCTCTGCGGTATTCTTACGTATTTTCGGCCACTGATTCTGAATCTAATGGCCTTTGCTCTTGGGTTATGAGGTTATGGTGATTTCTGATAAAGGGTTACGGAGTTCCAGGACTGCATCACTTTTGGTTCCAAGTGTAATTAATTATAGATATCATGATATCGTAATCCATTCCGTTTCTTAAAGTTATGGAGTTATTGGGCTCATAAGGTATGGTGGTTTCTGACAGAGGATTGAAAGCTAATAAGGCTACTATTCCAAGGTTTTGGAAGCCATCAAGATCATCATTAGCTTCAAGGTTATAGAGTTTGTATGAAAGGCCCATGAGTTACCTACTTTTACTATTTGTAGTCGAGCGGTTTGGCGATCAATGGGTGTGAGATCCTGTAATGCACTATTGAATATTTAAGATATACATCTAAATTAACGATTTATATAAAACCCTGAAATGTTTTATAGTATGTTTATAGTATAGACATACTATAAAACATAAATACAAAAAACGGAAAAAGAATATAGAAATAATTTACAATGGACGTCAAAAGCTATAAAAGAAAAAAGAGAAATATGATATATGCGATTTATTTAGAGCGATGAAAAAGTAGAAAAATAAATTATATTAACATCTATAATAAAGAACAAGAACAATAAGTTAAGATGAAAGATTACAAATATAATAATTTACTTTTTTGCGATAGTCAGCAACAGAATTTTGTTTCCGTTTACTATTAATAGAGTTATAAATAGTACAAGCATTAAATGTAAAATAGCGTGGCTGAACGAAATTTAGGTAGAGAAAGTTTGGATGGAAACCTTATATTGACATTATGAATTTCATCACGGCGCCGGCGTATCAGTTTTTCTTTAAGATATGGTGGGGAAGATGTGTGTAAAATTTGATTTATAAAAACACTAAAATGAAATGTGAATGTATCACTGATATTCAGTCAATCCAACTGTCTAATTTTTTCAGAGACTCTATCATATTGTTTTAAGCGAAAAACAAATTTACCACAGCTGTTTTGAATTTTCTGAGGACGAGACTGAGTAATTTTGTATACAATATTGCAGTAATTTAAAATAAGCAACACAAGTGATTGAACCAATTTTTTCTTAATTTAAAATTTAATATCCTCACATTTTGGTAAAGCAAGCTTAAAATCTAGGAGAAGCCCTAGGTTTTTTACTACATCTAAAGAATTTAAGGGCTGATTATTAAAATGCAATTTTAATTCTCTCTGCATTTTTATTTTCATGTGTTCTGGTGTGAAGAAAATAACATTACATTTACTAAAAATTAAGTTTTAAATTATTTCCTTCAGAATAGTGCAAAATAGATTCAAGATCGGTGTTAATATTATTGTTAGCTGTAATAACGTCACTATTGAAGGAAAAAGACAACTCGTCAGCATGGGCTATGACGTTAGAGTAATCTACCGACTTAAAAATGTCAGCCGTGTAAATGAGAAACAGGAGGGGGCCCAGGATTGAGCCTTGAGGTACCCCCGAAGAAACAATATATAACTATTTGCTGACGGTTACTAAGGTATGTCTTAAAGAAATTGAGAGATGTTGTATCAAGTCCATAATAAAAAAAACTATTCACAAAGTAAAGTCTGATCAAGAGTATCAAAGGCTTTAGAGAAGTCTAATAAAACCAGACATATTGTATTACCTTGAGTTGAGTTAAGTTTCGTAAAATGTCATCAGTGATAATGTTAGTTTTGTTACCTATTCTTCTTAGTTTTTCTCCTTTCCTTTTCTTCTTTCCTTTTATTTCCTTTCTTTTTCTGTATTCTTACTTTTTTTATGAATTTTGATTCATTATTAAAAGTTTCATCATTCCAATAAATCAGTTTGGTTCTATCATACAAACACTTAACTACACTTTTCTTTACATGAATAAAAATGTACACCAATAATGTGTAAGTTGATTTCCTACAAAAACTCGTTTCTAAAGAATTGTTATTTTTTAAAGAGAAATCTAGAAAGCGTAATGTATTGTTTTATATTTCCAAAGTACATTTAATTGTTGGTTCCTAATGTTACTTAGAAAGGTATTTAATTCCTCATTGGGAAAAGGCCAAATTGCAAAAATATCGTCTAGATATATCCACCAAATGGTGGACTTTTTATTTAAATTATTGACATAGTATCCTTAAAAAAAAATCATAAAAATATTACTTAAAATTGGTTGACAAAAATTCATTATTTAATTGAGAATATGTAGTTTTTATACATAATCTTAATAATTCCCTTATACATCCTATACTTCAGTTAGTTCTTACTGACAAATTGTTACATATTCTAATTTATTTTTGATAATATACAATCTGCTGGTACATTAGTGAATAAACTAACTACATCAAAACTCACAATTAAATTGTTAGTATAAAAATTATTTAAGGAATGTATTTCCAATAGATGTTTACTATTTCTAATGTCTAGTCGTTATTATAAGGAGAATTAATGGAACTAACTATTGGTAGGTATTATATGTAGAAAAATCACGTTTATGAATTTCTGATAAACCATCAAAGTGTGATGGTTTACTACTAAAATAATTCTTGAGTATATTTATTTAATGTCCTATAATTTTATATTCTGTTGAATTGGTTGGACCTTTATTTAATTTTGAATAATTTCTTTCATTAATTAAATTAGATATTTTTGTATCGTACGTTTGTATAGAATAATTGTAATTGCATTACTTTTATCAGCTTGCAAAATTTCATCCCATTATTTTTTTTTATTTTTTCAAATGCGGCAAAATACCCAATAACTAGAGAAAAAATGATAACTATTCCACAAATAAATAATTTCGGCCAATGGTATAGGAATTTAGTGCCAAATCATCAAAATTAAGAGTTATTTACTATGTAAGTGCTGTAATTCATATTACGTCACGAAATGTTGGTCAAGTTTGGCAATACGTTAGGAATCAAACATAGCGCTCATTAATTGATAAATTTGCAGCAGGAATATTCAGTCTGTTTGTAAATCAAACAGTCTGGTACGATGCCATGATTCTTCTAGAAATTATGTTGAATAGATTGGTGGAAGTTGGTGACAAAAAATGTGGTGATTTACAAGCAGCGTAGATACATCAAAGTTGTGACTATCAAATTGGAAATTATCTGATCTGTATAGTCTATTATTTTAGATTTGGTGTACATACTAAATATAGTCTATAATAATCTTAAAACAGTTTATTCATCAATTCGAAAATGCAAATAAAATTACAATTTAATTACCTACCAGTTGACAATCGATCGATTCATGCTGCTCTTCATCACAACTCCTGATTGTTATAAGTAGAAAAAAATGTTCCATTACCATGTATATGTGTTTATACTCCAAGATGAGATCAATACATGTCAAAAATTAATTTAATTGTTTGCATATTATTCTGTGTTATAAATAAACTACATTTTTTCCTTTTTTATTCTGCTGTCAATTGTAATTTACTATGATGGATTGATGAATTTAAAAACAAGAGTAAATCTCATCACGTATACCGTTGGTAGATTTTCATACACATTTGTTTCATTAGTTTGGAAGTGGAACATCAATTTACCAACACATGGATTGTAATTATCTGCTTTTGTAAAATAATCCAATAAATGAAAATAAATTATTTTAAAAACTATTTCAGAGAAATTGTAAAAATTACTTTTAGAAGTATATACATATAACCTTAAATCGATTCGTCGCCAAAAATCGGATATAGAGGCAGATGAAAAAAAAAATTATTACAAGTAAAATTTCTGCACAATTAAAAGGACTATATGACCTTGAATGTGAGAAATATGAAAAATGGTATGATTCAAAGAGGAAAAAAAGAAGTTCCCTATAAGAAATTCTCTTTCTCCGAAAATCTCACAAAAGCCATCAACATTTGAACGTACTACTTATAGACGGAGAGCTAGCTACGTGTGGACTGCATTGATCGACTATAGTCATGATTTTTTGTTAAAAGTTTCTTATCACATTGACAAAGCCAGAGCCCATCAGTCAGAAGTCGCTCCAGAGGCGGAGAGCGTGAGCGGGCGGTTAAACGCGTAAAGTTTTGTCAATAAAAAAATAATCGAATACAGTCGTGAAAACTGGTAATAAACATAAAAAAAAATATTGTCAGAAGGCTAGGTGGTGGCTTAAGCGCTCTCAGAAGCGATAAAGTAGTAAATTGTGAATTGAAAAATAAATCACAATATATAGTTCTGACATTTTGTTTATTGTTAGTTTATAATGCAAATAGTCTATCTGTAAAGTTACAGAAGTTAAAAGTGAGCCTAATAGCCAAAAAAACATTATTGATCACGGCGCGTGCAAATTTTGCTCTGGCTGTTACGCCCGGCGTTTTTATTCTTTTATTGTTAAGAAATGAATAAATATAATTCAGGCATTTTACATAGCCACTCTTTACATATATATTTATGTTATAACGAAACGACACAAGTTTAGTCAGAGGTTAAGACTATGCCAGAGTCAAGTATAGCGCGCAAGACGATAGCACGGGCCGACAAAAAAAAATTGCTTGTTTTTGCGACATGACCTTACCTATCTTTGAAAAATTTTCCGCTGAATCCGAAACAAATAAAAAGAAAATTTTCTGACGTATGGATTTTCCTCACATACTCTCAATTCCCATCAAAAATTAAAAAAATCCAAACTGGCTATCCAACCTACCCATCCTTAGTAAAATTTTTCGCTGAATCCGAAATTCATAAAAAAAGTTTGGGCGTATGGATTGCCCCCACACCCTCAATTCCCCCTAAAAATGCAAAAAAATCCAAACTGGTCATACAATCTACTTATATTTAGTAAAATTCGCTGAATCCGAAAATGGCAAAAAAATTGTTTGGACGTGAGGGATCCCTCTACTCATTTGTATCTCTCACTTTCTTCTTTCAAAAATAAAAATAAATACAAATCAAACGTGGCAACCGTTATAACTAAAATCTGTCGATAAAACCAAAACTAAAAAATATTATTGAACTAAAATCTCCCTTTGCTCGTACACTTAACCTCACCTCCAGCTAGCATTTTCAAATTACGGTTAGCATCCTAGCATTGATGACATATTTCATTGAAAGCTTATTGTTTTCCAAAATGTTTCAAGCTCTTAAGTAACTTTAAGCTAGGTAGGTATTTTCTAAATCCAGGTTATAACTTACTCTGGGTTGGTAGACGCCTTGATGTGGCCCCAGGGCTTGAACTCGCATTTTAATTGAATGCGAAGTTAAAATGCTAAAACGTTTTAGAAAATACCTTCATGCTACTAGCTTAATGTTACTTAAGAGCTTTTGGAAAATAGTAAGCTTTTACTGAAAAATTTCATCAGTCCTAGGATGCTAACCGTAATTTGTAAATGATATCTGGGGGGCGAGGTTAAGTGTACGAGCAAAAGAAACTTAGTTCATCAATATTATTTAGTTTTGGTTTTACCGACAGATTTTATAAAAGTTATAACGGTTGCCACGTCTGATTTGTATTTATTTTTATTTTTGAAATAAACAAGTGAGAGATACGGATGAGCAGGGGGAATCCCTCACGTCCAAACAATTTTTTGCACTTTTCGGATTCAGTGAATTTTACTAAAGGTAAGTTGGATGGGCAGTTTAAATTTTTGGGGGGAATTGAGGGTGTGTGGGAGAGAGTACATAAATTTTTCTTTTTATCATTTTCGAATTCAGTGGAAAATTTTACTAAAGAGGTTGGATGTCTAGTTTGGATTTTTTTAATTTTTGGGGTAATTAAGGGTATGTGGTCGGGAATCCACACATCAGAATTGTTTCTTATCATTTTCGGATTCAGCGGAAAATTTTACTAAAGAAGGGTGGGTTCACGTCTCATAAACACAGGATTTTTTTTGTCGGCCTGTGTAGTCAGACCGTTATTCTGGCCTGGCTTTCAAAATAGTAACCAAGCGTCAACTCGCTTCTGATTTTTGCTCCAGTCACAGCTCTAACAGCGTTCACTGCTTGTGCATTAGATTTTTCGTGTATTAATAAATTTTTAAGCGATGATGGTACCCAGGACGAATCATCAGATTGCGATTCAGAGTAAAGTGCACTGTGTGTATTTCGGTAGAAAAACCAATTTAAAACCATTGTGAAAACAAACATTACCAAATAAAAAAAAATGTAGCAATTTATTCGATTGCACTTAAATTTATGTAGCTCTGGCATAGCCTAAACCTCTGAGTAAACTTCTGTTGTTTCGTTATAACAAACATATATAATATAAAGATTGGCTACGTAAAATGCTAGAACTATACTTAATTATTTCTTAACAATAAAAGATCAAAAACGCCGGGCGTAACAACCACGGCAAAATTTGCACCCGCAGTGATAAATAATGTTTTTTTGACTATTAGCCTCACTTTTAACTTCTGTAACTTTACGGATGCATTGCATGATTGCATTATAAACTAACAATAAACAAAATGTCAGAACTATATATTGTGATTTATTTTTCAATTCACAATTTACTACTTTATCGCTTCTGAGAGCGCTTAAGCCACCACCTAGCCTTCTGACAATATTTTTTCTATGTTTATCCACTTAAAATCTATAAGTGTACCAGTTTTCATGACTATATTCGATTATTTTTTTATTGACAAAACTTTACGCGTTTAACCGCCCGCTCACGCTCTCCGCCTCTGGAGCGACTTCTGACTGATGGGCTCTGGCTTTGTCAATGTGATAACAAACTTTTAACAAAAAATCATGACTATAGTCGATCAGTGCAGTCCACACGTAGCTAGATCTTGGACTATTAGTGTTAAACCACAATTTCCGTAAGAAAGAATTGAGACAATACAATACAAAAAAATCCAGAATTTCTCATAATAGGTATGTAAGTTTTTCAACATAGCAGATGATGAATTGTATTTACTTATAAGAGTTGTGATAATCATTGGCATGCTGACGAGACGCACCTTGGAAGTTAATGATATTAAAGACAGTATCATATAATAAATCTCGTGGTCCCCTCTACAAAAACGCAGATCATACCAGGATTTGTAGTTAACTCTACAGATGTTTATTTGTTTTTTATAAGCAACGAAAATATAGCTTCTAGCTTGTTGGAGGCAGTTAGACTTGAAAAGCCCCAAAAAATATAGGGACACTGTACTCGAGGATCTTCTGCTTCCACGCTGATAGATGGTGGAGCAAATATCTCACCCACAGATCATATTACTCTCCAATTGAACTACTTCTGAATTAATATCAACAAAAATCGCCTAGAAGGGGTAAAGAGCTAATGTTATGTTAACTTATCGATTTATTAATAAAATACTTGATGTTAATATATACGTTATATAGTGATTTTTATTTTGAAATGAAACCATTTCTCTTTTTCCTATTGGTACTTATGAGATATTTTCTTCTTTAAAACAAAACAGAAACTGCTGTTGGCTGATAAAGTTACTCTCGTTTATAAGCTGGTGCTTGAGGCGAGAGGTTAAAGAAGTATTGGATTAGTTGGAGAGTAATATAACCTTACTAAATGGAACAGCCACAAATCACATCTCCTGCTTAGCTGAGTGATTAGTTAACTGGAAAGCCCTTCTAACTTTAAGTTCACATTTCCCCATCACCGATTTTTCAACTGTACAGCGCTAGAGTGGGTTATAAAGGAAAGTGGCTACAACAGTGTCACGGCATTTTGATTGGTGCCACCACTTAAAGCTTACACTTTAATATATTTTGGAAAATGTTTTGAGAAATGTGAGAATTTTTTTTGGATTGTAGTATATTCGTGACCTTGCCCCAGAAAACGGTCAAATCAGTGAAAAATCAAATATGTCAAACCGCCATTTAACGGCTACTGCGCGGGATTTTCAACCTCTATTGTGGTAACTGTATGTATAGATGCCAATAATAGTTACACCTTAAAGGAGGTAAGTACTATTTACCAGTCGAGGACGATTTTGCGCCCGAGCGGAGCGAGGGCTGGCAATAGAGTCTGGGAATGGAAACTGCTGCGTAATGTATAACATTTTATCTCATCCCACAGTTCTTTATGGCTCATGAAATAAAGATTAGGTTTTATTTTTTGACAATTCTTAATCAATTAATTTTGACTTTATTCGAAATCTTGCAAAGTCGCCATGGTTGTTTGGATTTTGTCGTATCCAAGGCGTTTATAAACAAAGCTACATAAGTTTTAATTTTGCTAGTTTTAATTTATTATTTCTAAATGAGTGATTTTCAAATAGAAAGTGCAGCAAAAGCTGCCTGCAAATTTTTATTGCCCGAGAAGTCAAAAGTGCGCTACGGACGAGCAATTTCAAAGAATGGTGCCAGAACAAAAATACTGGTGTTTCTGAAATGTCACTTCTAGCATATTTCATGGAGCAGTCAACAACTTTAAAGTCACCGGCAAGTTTGTGGAGTGAATACTCAATGATTTAAGTCAACTATTTTCATAGAGGAGAACGTGGATATTATATCAAAAGCTAAGAGCATTTTTGAAACGTAAGAATGACGGCTATACACCTAAAAAGTCGAACGTTTTCACAAGAGAACAAGTCAACGATTTTCTCGTTCAAGCACCCGATAAACATATTTGCTAATGAAGGTAGTGGATCATGCCGTTCGTTCTGATGAGTTATGCAAACTTACTTTGGACAACGTCAATTTCAAAAATCTCGATGACATTATTGTAGTTACAATTCCAGATTCTTAAAATTATATGACATATGTTACAATTACTTCTCATTATGTTTCTCACCTAGAAATTCTCAAAAAATTTATCAAGATTAATTGGAAATTAAAACTGAAATTTCACTCTTTTTTATACGCTATCAAGCAGGTAGGTGGTACAGCCAACCAGTCGGCAAGAATACCTTTTCTATGATTCCTAATAAGATTGCACAGTTTTTGAAACTAGAACATCCTGAAACTTATACAGGCCATTCATTCCGAAGAACATCGGCAACGTTACTGGCTAATACAGAAGTTGATGTATTAGCAATCAAGAGATATGGTGGGTGGATATCAGCCACAATTGCAGAAAGTTGTATTGCTGACAGTTTAAGTAACAAAAATGAAATAGCCAACAGGATTCTTTACAATGACACTTCAACTCCAGGTTCTAGTAATACGTTGCATCATGATGTTTTAATATTCAAATAATATTAAGCCTCCCATGACTGAAATGTGACAATTAGTAAACGCGAGGGGAATAATTATCCAGATTTTATAAATGTTCCTAAATGTAATAACTGTACAATTACTATAAATACCTTCATTCAGAATAATTAGTAAAATGTAATGTTCATAATATATTTCTATTTATTTGTTCAAAAAATATGCATTTATAACTTGAAATCGCTTTTTTCCCTAGGGAGGTTAAGTTACCTTACTCCCATTGTCCATAGCAACTTCCACTTCTATGGTAAAATCCACCTTAAAAATAATGTATTAATACCTAGTAAATTTGCTATAGTGAGAGCAGATAACATAATTTTAATTGTAAGGGGCAATACGGCGCAACAGAAAAATGAGGTCGAGGGGAGTACAGCTCATTAATTAGTTTAATTAAGTGTAGCTTCTGTGGAAGGATAACACGGCAGTTATCAGACTATCACCTTGGCGTTTTAAGACGTAATTATATAATTAATTCAATTTATCAAATTTCAATAAATAGTGACTACATTTTTTTAATCATTACTAAAATAAAATAATTAAGCACAATTTAAATAATGAAAACAACATTAAACAATTAACTAAATAGGATTTATATATTAAAAGGAAAAGTTGTATTGTGAAATTGGATTCAATTACCAAAACTAACACAGGGGGGCGTATTTTCTTTTCGAAATCATTATATTAGGGTAATTCAGGGAGAGATGGACCACCGCCTCAGATGGACCAGTCTCCTACTTCTGGGGAAATACGATAGAGGGCAGAAATTTAAATGTTGCCTCGCGGCCAAGTAATCACTAGTTGCAATCTGGTTGTTGCGATGTTCGTACGTGCTTTTTTGACGTGACTAGATTTGTTTACGTATTTCCAGGTGACGAAGTTTTTTTTATCGGATCTTGGAACAGTGATTGTTGCTAAACGTAAGTATTTCATCGCTAATTCTCGTTGAAAATATGCATCATGATATCTGTTCTAGCCACTATAAATAGCTTAAAAGTCGTATAGGTTAGTTAGAGGTTAAATCAGGGGTGGTCCATCTATCCCTGACTTTAGGGATAGATGGACCACCCTAGGACGGGACAGTTGAACCAATTTTGATTGATGTCTTTTTTGTTTTTTTTTTCAGAATGCCTACAAAATACCAACGAAAACTGAGTTCACAAAGGGCTACATGGACCGAAGACGACCTTAAAAATGCAGTAGAGGCTATAGATACAAAAATAATGGGAGTGAATGCCGCAGCCAAACACTTCAATATTCCCAAGGCTACTTTAATCAGAAGAAAAAAATCGGGAAAACTCAAAAAGACGGGGGCACTGGGTCCTTCGCCCACCTTAGGACAAGAAAATGAAGCGAAACTAGTAGCACATGTCAAAAAATTACAAAAATTTGGTTTTGCTCCAACACGGACCGATGTGCGACATATGGCGTTTGAACTTGCTGAGCAATTAAAAATTAAGCATCGTTTCGACATAGCTAACAGAATGGCAGGATACGATTGGCTACAACTTTTCTTAAGCCGCCATTCAGACCTAAGCATAAGAATTGCTGAAAGTGTGTCTGTGAACCGTTCAACTGCATTGTGTCGGAACACAGTAACCAAATATTTCGAGTTGTTAGAAACCATTCTCAGTGAAAATNCTGCGCGGGATTTTCAACCTCTATTGTGGTAACTGTATGTATAGATGCCAATAATAGTTACACCTTAAAGGAGGTAAGTACTATTTACCAGTCGAGGACGATTTTGCGCCCGAGCGGAGCGAGGGCTGGCAATAGAGTCTGGGAATGGAAACTGCTGCGTAATGTATAACATTTTATCTCATCCCACAGTTCTTTATGGCTCATGAAATAAAGATTAGGTTTTATTTTTTGACAATTCTTAATCAATTAATTTTGACTTTATTCGAAATCTTGCAAAGTCGCCATGGTTGTTTGGATTTTGTCGTCTCCAAGGCGTTTATAAACAAAGCTACATAAGTTTTAATTTTGCTAGTTTTAATTTATTATTTCTAAATGAGTGATTTTCAAATAGAAAGTGCAGCAAAAGCTGCCTGCAAATTTTTATTGCCCGAGAAGTCAAAAGTGCGCTACGGACGAGCAATTTCAAAGAATGGTGCCAGAACAAAAATACTGGTGTTTCTGAAATGTCACTTCTAGCATATTTCATGGAGCAGTCAACAACTTTAAAGTCACCGGCAAGTTTGTGGAGTGAATACTCAATGATTTAAGTCAACTATTTTCATAGAGGAGAACGTGGATATTATATCAAAAGCTAAGAGCATTTTTGAAACGTAAGAATGACGGCTATACACCTAAAAAGTCGAACGTTTTCACAAGAGAACAAGTCAACGATTTTCTCGTTCAAGCACCCGATAAACATATTTGCTAATGAAGGTAGTGGATCATGCCGTTCGTTCTGATGAGTTATGCAAACTTACTTTGGACAACGTCAATTTCAAAAATCTCGATGACATTATTGTAGTTACAATTCCAGATTCTTAAAATTATATGACATATGTTACAATTACTTCTCATTATGTTTCTCACCTAGAAATTCTCAAAAAATTTATCAAGATTAATTGGAAATTAAAACTGAAATTTCACTCTTTTTTATACGCTATCAAGCAGGTAGGTGGTACAGCCAACCAGTCGGCAAGAATACCTTTTCTATGATTCCTAATAAGATTGCACAGTTTTTGAAACTAGAACATCCTGAAACTTATACAGGCCATTCATTCCGAAGAACATCGGCAACGTTACTGGCTAATACAGAAGTTGATGTATTAGCAATCAAGAGATATGGTGGGTGGATATCAGCCACAATTGCAGAAAGTTGTATTGCTGACAGTTTAAGTAACAAAAATGAAATAGCCAACAGGATTCTTTACAATGACACTTCAACTCCAGGTTCTAGTAATACGTTGCATCATGATGTTTTAATATTCAAATAATATTAAGCCTCCCATGACTGAAATGTGACAATTAGTAAACGCGAGGGGAATAATTATCCAGATTTTATAAATGTTCCTAAATGTAATAACTGTACAATTACTATAAATACCTTCATTCAGAATAATTAGTAAAATGTAATGTTCATAATATATTTCTATTTATTTGTTCAAAAAATATGCATTTATAACTTGAAATCGCTTTTTTCCCTAGGGAGGTTAAGTTACCTTACTCCCATTGTCCATAGCAACTTCCACTTCTATGGTAAAATCCACCTTAAAAATAATGTATTAATACCTAGTAAATTTGCTATAGTGAGAGCAGATAACATAATTTTAATTGTAAGGGGCAATACGGCGCAACAGAAAAATGAGGTCGAGGGGAGTACAGCTCATTAATTAGTTTAATTAAGTGTAGCTTCTGTGGAAGGATAACACGGCAGTTATCAGACTATCACCTTGGCGTTTTAAGACGTAATTATATAATTAATTCAATTTATCAAATTTCAATAAATAGTGACTACATTTTTTTAATCATTACTAAAATAAAATAATTAAGCACAATTTAAATAATGAAAACAACATTAAACAATTAACTAAATAGGATTTATATATTAAAAGGAAAAGTTGTATTGTGAAATTGGAATCAATTACCAAAACTAACACAGGGGGGCGTATTTTCTTTTCGAAATCATTATATTAATATTTTCTACTGTTGTAGGTATTTTTCGGAAAATATCAATGGCAGATTGATCCGTACATTTTCCTTGGCGGTAGTTAAGAAACAGCCAATTGGTCGATGTTTCTTGCGGACGAAAATTCAGATATTTTCGATACAGTTCTATTGGGTTAATGATAAAACTGGCACTCAAAATCATGAAAAAACGCACTTTGTTAATTTTTTTGAATGGGAAACGAACTAGTACAATATCACTGTTTTCTTCTATAAACTGCACATTTAGTAAAACAATTTAAAATAATTTAATCTTTTATTCTCGTTTTCTTTTAAAATATTTAAGTAAAATTTGGAGGGCTTTTGGTGTAGCTAAAATGTGATTATAGGTAGAAAATTTAAATCTATTTTTCTCTAGATAGACGGAGTTCAGTACAATAAAATCTTTACCAGTAAATAAAATGCCGTGTCAAAAACAGTATTTCATCAAAATATCAAAAATATAGACAACATCTCTCTTAACGACTTTTATTTTTAGAAAAGTAGGTACTGCGCAATAACTCTGCTAGTATAACCGATTTCGTCGAATATTGATTTACTTTACAACAGAAGAGAAATTTATCTTAATAATGTTTAACATCTGATTATTTGATACAATGGAGTCCAAATCATTAAGTTTGTCTAAAAAACATTATATCTAACATTAAATGAGGGCACTTACTTGGAGAGACATCTAAGATAGATTCATCTAATTTAGTATGGTTGTGTGTAATTTTAAATAACAAAGATATCGAACATATTACTCTTCGCGGTGATAGATTACAGAGATTAATACGCTGCAATAAAATATCGTTAATGATTCCTCTAGAAGCAAATTCCTCATCAATTATTGAAATTGCGGACGGTTTCAGAACCTTGCGTTTGACTTTTTAAATCGCAGATTACTGTTTTATATTATAGGCAATCAAACGACTGATACGTATTCATGTAATTGAACTTATAATCAAGTAATTGTTGTTAGAAGAATATACTTAATTCTATCTAAGCAATGTTGAAGCAGTTCTGTAAAAAGTTAACATCAGTGTACATTTTTAGATCGTCTATATATGACAGATGTTTGACATTCAGATGTTTAATAATATTTACAAAGAGTAAAAACAAGATGAGACCGCATATAAAGCCCTGAGGTACTCTTGATGATTGAATGAATTCGTTAGACTTAATGGTTTCAAAAATAAGTATCGAATGTCAGATGTCAGTGAATCTGAAAAACCATATGAATGTTTTGATAATAGTACAGTACCTACGGTTAAATATATCGAAAGCTTTTGAGATGCAAGTATAGGTTATATCTACCTATCAATAATTTCGCTAATAAGAGATGTTTTACATAAGATTGGAACCTGCCAATGGAGCATCAGTCGAAACGTTTAATTGTGTTAATAGTAAACAAAAAAAGCACAAATATAGAAGCTAACTAGTGTAATTAGTTATTGATATTCAGGCTATCAAGAAATGTCAGTCCTTAAAATATTCACATATGTTATTTAGATATTTCTTTAATCCATAGACATGCTCGATAGCATAATATTAATGGCTACAAAATACAAAAATTTTGGCAATTTGGAGTTTTGGCACTTTCTTAATTTCTAAGCATATTTTGAATTAGTAAAATTATGTCACTCAATAAATAAATCTTGACAGGTATACCAAGTAAATGTATTCATTCAATATAATTATTTTTTCTGTGTTTTTACATATCAAATAATTTTATAGAAATAACATTACGTGAAACCACGCGCTTAAATGTGCAGCTTCTTTATTTTTTGACCGATTTCAAAAATATTTTTTTTTAGAATGTAGGTTAAAAAAAAACTCGCAACACTCGGCCAACTAGGACGCGTTTTTTGACGTCAAAACAGCCAATTGGTATTTTTTGGTAATTGAAATTTTTTTTTCCTACATTCCATAAGAAAAAATTTTGAAATCGGACAAAAAATAAAGTTACAGGCTTATATTACATTCGCGACATCATGGAGTGCTTGCCTGAAGATGTATCGATTTTGATGAAACTTAGTGGTTAGACGTTTTAAGGGAAACTAAATGAGAATACGTAATCTGTTTTTTGAAAAAAAATCGCTAATACCAATCAGCTGTTTTGATGTGAAGAAAACGGGTCCTAGTTGGCCGTGAATTGCATTAATAAAAACAACAATATCACAGTTAGAGTTTTTTTAGCCCACATTCCAAAATCAAAATTTTTAAAATCGACCAAAAAATAAAGAAGTTACAGGCTTGTATCACATTCAAGCGCGACACCTTGTATATTAATTTATCCTATATACTTACATATAGTAATTATTACATTATTAAAATTAGATTTTCTGAGAGTCTTCTGTAATTAATTGTAACAAAGTATTGTTTGCAATACATCAAGAAGGAGACTACTCGTACATGTTGTATAATATTTGTAATATGTATTAAGTTATGCTATTGTATAGTGTATTACAGAAACTATTATAATCATGATGAAAGCGTCATTATTCTTGAGTAACAGTCGACAGGTGTCTACCTAGGCAAACTTATAATTTATATAAAATCGGAAAAACGAAGTTTTGATTATTTCCAACAGCTCAGTATTTTTAATGGACAGGTCTCTATTCAGATACATCATTGAGTGAACAATAGGAATTTTATTTGAGAACCGCTTTGCGTCAAGCTGTGTTATGAAATTTGAAATGTTTATAAAAGTAGAGGAGAAAAATTGCACTCTGGGCATATTTTGCCATTGATTATAAATATCTTGCAGGCTAAAATAAAGAATAAGAAAAACAATATCAATTATTAAGACAAATGCAAATAATAGTGGGGATAATAAAATACAGTTTTCATGGTGTTTTGATGAGTGATTCTTTTAGCTTATGAAAACATTAATTTAATTACTTCCAGATGTATAAAATGGCTTATAGTCGAGATCGTGCAAATTTTATTCTATATCTGTTTGAATTTTGAATAAAGGTGTACCGTGTACCGTACATAGGGTGCCTTGATATCTCATGTCTCATTGATATCAAATTTAACATCTATTGTCAATGTACTGAAGTTGCGTTGCTATCAGATTACCATTTTTTAGGATATGACGCCAAATTAACTTTTTAAATACAGAGTCTCCAGTAAAGAATGTGACATACTGCATGGGTAGCTTTGGGTCAAAATGAACTGGTTACTGGTTACCATTTTGTTTCCTTAAAAAATTACGGACTTTCAGAAAATATTTCATTTCATTTTTTCGAGATAACTCTGTCACTTTTTAAGATATTTTAACATAATTTGGTATAGGGAGATATTTGGGTTAGCTAAATATTAGTATTTTTTACTCTATTTTAAAGATATCAGAGATATGCAAAATATATAAAACCCCACAAATACGAACTGCTTATAGTGCGGAAAACAGCTAAGTACTCATAATAAACAAATAAATAAATATTTAATTCACTTGCAAATTCAATATTCAACTGTATGTAACTGATGACTATTGTAAAATAATTAAATACACTTTTCTGTTGAACGATACCTACAATTTCAGCTGGATCCAAAAATACGGTTTATTTAACAGTTGATATATCACGACTGCTAGGTATATAATAATATAACTAGTTACATATTCTGCCGCTGCCGCTAATCGAACGATACCAAACTTAGCTTAGCCAAGCAGTCGAATGCGGAAAAGACCCTGTGTTAGCAGCAATCTATTTTTTAAGAACGTGAGGGAAATGGAAATAAATAAGACGCACTTATGTCCAGTTCGTTGTTTATTTAATAACACTCTCTATTATATAATATATTGGCCATAGTGTTGTAACAAAAGCCGGAACGCGTAGTAATTTATTTGTTAGTTCTCAGAACGGATAGGCCAAAAAGTAAAATATTTCAGTCAACACAAATTATCAAAAGTTAAGCACTTTCAAGTACGTTTAGCGTCGTCCTTCGGAGAAATTTAGCAATATTTTTTGAACAAGTTCACTTAGAGTCAGGGTCATGTGACAGTCATCTGTCGCGTCCGGGAGGCGCCAACCTATGCTGGGACAGAACAAAAAAAAACATATTTTTAATAACGCGGGAAACCACGAGAAGAGCGTAGAGGTTCCAAATTAGAATTAAATCAAATTGTTAAATTGACAATAACTGGAAAGGAAAGTAATAGATCAAATAGCTGGTTTTTAGGAGGATTTTCCAAGCTATTAAGAATATATTAAATGAGATTGGCTAATCCGTCCCATATTGCTATGTGGAGTCACAATAGGGAGGTATAGGGTTGTTTGTAAGCCTAGTCACAGAATTATTTATATAAATGTAAGTCCAGTCAATTAGGTAATTATTAACATGGCATAGTTATGCCAAAGCATCCCGACATTCAGGGTTCCCGCCAATAAGATAAGAACAGAAACTTCTGGACCCAAGAAATGGGCGTGTCGCAGCGAACTGTCGAATTCGGGAGAGATCTACGAAAAAGAGGCAGTTTTTCCTTAGGTTCCACATTGAGCAGGCGACTTAGTTTTAGAGTCTCGGGTTAATTTAATAATGGATAAAGTCATTCCAAATTTACAAGCCACGTGACCGCTGAGATTAGGCAACCCAACATTGCACGATTAGTATTGGCAACGAAAATTCCCTAGATCTTGGCGTCACCAATATTAACAATGACCAACGACAAACCGTTACGCCTATGGTCGAGATAATTCAGTCGCTGATTGGTTGAATTAAATCCCATGAAAAATTACACCAATCACAGCTAGTGAAACAGAACCTTGATTTTACCATTTTAATAATTTTTAATTTTACCGAAATTTAATTTCATGGCCAACACGAAGGAAATAAAATTATTATTCCAAACAAAATTAGAGATCACGCTACTTGTAAACATTGAATTCAAATATGAGGTCTTTGCTTCTTCCTGGAGAAATTTTGATAAACCTCGTAAATATCCATTTTAAAACGTTTCTTTTAATTTTAAAAACTCAAAGTTACTTTAAAACGATGTTACTGAATGACTTGACATTTGTTAGAATGAGAAATGCCAAAATCTAATAGTCTACATGATGTCCCATGACGTCTGAAAAGTAGGTATATTTCTTATAACGCGGTAATCATAAGAACATAAGATGTCCTTCATGTCCGAAAGTTATTGAAATTTAGAAGGCGAGTATCGGTTTCAAATTAGTTTCAAAATAACTGGATCATAAAGTAAAATTTTATGTTTTTGCAGCCGTGGAAAAAAAATTATTGTGCGAAAATCACTTTTCACACTCGTATGACTTCTAAACCAAATTGTTCCATTCGTGTGAACAGACCGACATTAGTTACTAGGTACTACACACAGTATATGCGGCACGCTTATGTTACTTTGTAGGGTATTTATGTCACTTTTTGGTTGTGATTTCGTGGGAAATTATTTAGTTTTCGCTCAGCAGTGGTGTGAATAGACTTGTTTTGAATAATGGCCGTAGGAAAAAGATTAACTGAGGGCAAATTAGACCCATCAAATTATATCACTGAAATATATGTGTTCTGTTAAAAAATATTTCTTTTTACCAGAGCAAAAAAATCCTATAAAATATATCATCCCTTCAAATAATAATATTTAACAGTGACAAATGGTGTATCGCTTTGTTCACGCTACATTTTGTATTCCAATAACCTAATGCTGCTGATTAATGTGTTTTCCATTTAACTCCTACTTGTTTACCTAGGTGGTTTGGATGGAAAACTATAATTTATTTATTTCCTGACAAAACTATTATTATTATTACTTTGCGTTAATGATCATTAAACAATAATTGTTGAAAATTAAATATGTATAGCTACTGTTATTTTGTTTTCATCGGCGATACCTATTCTTATAGTCCAGTCATTATAGACGTTGTAGAGTTCGATCATTAGTTGTTTTTGTACCTAAATAGTTGTATTGACATATGCATTTACTGAGAATTTAATTTTTCAAATTTAATTTGTTTAAAAATGACTGAAAAAATGATAATATTTATTAAAAAATGAAATAGTAACCTCTATAGTTTAGTTAGTACTATTTTTCTTCGAATTTAAAAATTGTTGTTCTAAGTTGATTAGAAGCTGAGATAATTTTTAAATCGATGGAGCTGGAAAATTAGCCATATCTCGGTTAATAATGAACCTATCCAGATGATTCTTTTCTTAATTTGTGGTAGCGCGAAAATTCATGAGCATTCAAGCTATTGTAGTAACATTATTTCAACCCGAGATTTAATTTTTTATTTAGCCCCGCTCTTCTCACTCATTCGCTAGACCGAGTAATAGAACGCATCGCCACTATCTTCTTTTTTGCAATTAAATAGTTGAATTCACCTTAATGTTAATGTAGGGCATGAAAATATAGCTCTTAATGTATACTTTCTCCAAATTTCGCCTCTTAATAGTTAAGAACACTGCGATTAAATAAAAAAATTGTCTCAGCTTCTAATCAACTTAGAACAACGATTTTTTTTTTAAATTCGAAGAAAAATAGTACTAACTAAACTGTAGACGTTAGTATTTCGTTTTATAATAATTACCTATCCTAACAATTTAATAAATATTAACATTTTTTCAGTCATTTTTAAACAAATTAAATTCTCAGTAAATGGATATGTCAATACAACTATTTAGGTACAAAAACAACTAATGATCGAAACTCTACAACGCCTTTGAGCTTGGGAAAAATCAATTGAAAATAGCATCTTCTTAGATAACAAATTCCGCCAACGCCAAACCAATGAAGCGTTCGAGTTGAAATTTTTATCACTTATTGAGGGTGCAAAAAGACTCTTAAATCCTGAATTACAAGTGTCTGCGATGAAAATTGCATTAATTATTAGCAATTGAAAAAAAAAATGACCATTTTTGAGCTCTTGCGCATAAACAAATTATCAGAATTTAATCGGACTTGTCTTAATTTACAGATTTATTAAATACCTACCTTTTTTGTATAAACCTTTTTTCTCTATCAATAACAGTTTTTTTCAAAAAAAAAACACTTTTCTATAACTTTGACCATTGTTTTAACAAAGTTTTCCGACTAGTCGCGAGTTGATTTTTCGATATTTTGTTTATAAAAGGTTTCTGAACAATATTCCGCAAAAAAACTTCTAATAGTATTTTTTTCCCGAAAAAAGCTATAATGACAAGACAAGCCTATTACAAGACATAGATTTTTCGTAGAGATATTTTAGAAAAACCAAATTTGGTACAGAGTGTGAACTATTATAAAAGAAGAATGAAGGGAAATCCTTTGACAAAGTTAAAATAATTTTTAGAATAAACTTATTCAATAAGCGATTTAATTATGTGTCGGTGAAACAGAATGTTGCGTTTTAATCTAATCTTGATCTTATTGTTTTAATAATTTTTAATTTTACCGACATGCAAACATTGCCAACATGAATGAAGTAAAATTACTGTTCCAATCAAAATTACTTGTTATGTGGCTTGTAATCATTTATGAAGGCTCTGTATGTCTTTGTGAAGGCAAAAGAATCTGCCAAATCTTCAGTCTTTTCCTTTTTTTTTTTCTTTCTAGGTAGACAGAGTAAAAATGTAAAGGGGATAGTATGTCATGTAGACTTATCTAAAGAATGATTATTTGTTCAAATATGTGCTATTAAAAATTACGTACGTTTTTTTTAAATTGTGTTAAATTAAAAAAAAAACTCTTTTTCAAGTTCCTTTAAAATGACAGACGATGAGGGATAAACAAATCCAGGCAGAATAGTTCGCAGTTCATATTGAATTTTGATGAAATCTATCATCTGTTTACAAACAAGATTACGTTCAAAACGAGATTTGAGATTAACTCTGCGGAATATCGGTTTTTGTGGTAGAACCTCAGACGGCAAGCACGATTTTCTCTTTCCCTCACCCTGCCTATTCGTATTTTACGTTTCCACAACACTCGAGTAACTGGAAACCGAGTTTTGCTGTAAACTGACACAACGGTTTACATGACTTACGTACGTATGTTTGTGGAACATACGACTGGTAAAACATAGGAATCAATTTGTTATCTGTTCATCTTAAGCTTCATTAATAAAATGCGATTAAGCATGTGGATTTGGTAATACTTGGCAAATGGAGTTTATATCTTAATTCGTTCGCAAGTACAGTGCCATTGGTTATTTATTTAACACTTCTGCACTTTGTTTTGATTGTTAATTGATATTATAAAATCGTTAACTGATATTATAACATAATCTGGAAAATGTTTTGCTTCAAAGGTTTTTAAATGAAGAAAATAAAATAAATAGTACAAGTTAGTATTTGTAGAACTATGATTTATTTGAATGAAAAAAATTTTTCGAGGCATAAACACCAAAAGTAATTTTTTCCATAGTGTGCCGTGGGCATAATTCATATTCATCGATGAAAAAGATGTACAGTCTACACTGAATTGTATGAAGAAAAATTAAATAAGAAAAATATTTTTGGGATTTAAAAATTTAAATTTGATTTTTTTTGTATATATGATACATCATTTACATAAAAAAACTAGAGCTGTCACAATCGGTCCGCCAGCCGCCGCGCGCCGCGCCGTCAGTCAACCACGCGAATTGTCTAGCTGTTGGTTTAGTCGCTGATTTCCCTGTAATCGAACGATTTCTTTGACGATTTTAGTTGCCTTCTGATGTATAATTGTACAGGGTGTTCCACCTAAGAGGGATTCTTCTGCAACTCTGCAACAGTAAAATTAATAAAAAAATGGTTTAATTAAAAGTTGTCTGGAATCATGTGGGCTATGTAAAGAAAATATTATTAGCTTTACTGGTTGTTTCATTTCGCATGGGCGCTACATAACTTTGTTATTTTAAATTGAACACCCTGTATATTATTGCGTTTTTTAATTCCTTGGTTAATATTAGGTAGAGTTTATTAAATGTGCATGGTGTTTGAAATTTTCGTTTTTCGAGATAATTAGTTGTTTTTGAAAAAAAAAATCACGATTTCAGCTCTTTAAATGAGGCTAGATTACGTTTAAACCGTAAGAGTTAGAAACCTGCAGTTTTCACAGTTCATTTTGGCATAAATTACTATATCTTGTCATCTGTGAGCAAAACGTGTATTTAATAATCTTACGAGTTGAAATTTTTTTTTTTCAAATGGAATAATTCACATTAATTGTCATGGGTGAATGCAAAATTGAATGCCCTTTCGACTGATATAAGGTTGTCCATACTTATCTCCAATAGTTTTCCAGAAAAATCAGGTTCTTTTCTAAAGTCCGAAAAAGTAGCTATGTAATAGCGTCAAGAAGGCCTTGCAAAACCACTTTTCTCTCACATTTTATCAGGCCTGGGACTGACAGTGGCAATATTTACTGGCATGTTTAAAAAGTGGTTTGAGGAGAAGATCAATTGCTTTACTGAAAAATATATAAACAATAAAGTAATAAGTATTAAACACTGCACAACACACGTATAAAAAAACTGACGAAAATCGGAAGACTCAATTTATAATTGGATAGGGTAGAAACATACCTGATGATGTGATCTATAACGGATCCCATTCAGATTGTGGAACCGATGGCAACGATGCGTATAACATTGAGGAAGTTGCATCAAATTTTCTTTTGAAGCAAAATTTATTTGCAGAAAATTACTATAAAAGTATGTTTCTATATGTAAAACCCCTTTAAACTTAACTATTAATATGTAATTAATTATTAAAATATTGAATATAATTAGGTGGGCGAAAACGGTCCCTAATTGGTCGAGCAATTTGTGACGTCAGGATCCGGTATATGAGTGTTAAGACTGCCAAGACGCGGGAGGCTGGTGCTGTCATGGCATTGCTGTCATTTAATCTTGTGTTGAATTAGTTTGTGTTCGCATTGAATTCTGAGTAGTTTTGAGTAGTTAGTTTTAGTGTATAAATTTAAATACAAGTTTCGTAAATTTTCATAGAGTCTACGAACATTTTCACAATATCTACCCAAGCAGCTTTAATGTGTGGCGGCTTCAGGATCAGAATTACAACGTGAAAAACATAACAGTGTCTGAACATAAATATTATAGTACCCATGTGTAGTTCCACAACACTAACTGCCCCCAACAAACTATTTAATGTACCAAAGGATGAGAAAATGATGAAGAAATCATGCAAACATATTTTATAGAACATCTATTTTTGACATATTATCAGATTGCTCTTGGACAAATCCAGCTTCTGTAGCCATAGAATGTACAGTTTTTAAAATAATTAACAATATTGTGTTAAGTAAAAGTAAATAATATAAAATCTATCCGGCACACGTAATTTGCATAAACACAAATGAGTAAGTGCGACAGACTACAGAACACGACTCTACACCACTCCTTTTAATTTAGACCGATACCGGATCGTGACGTAAGAGTCAGCCGTCTTTGTTTAAGACTGCGTTTTAGTGCATAGCGAATTATTTTGAATTTATATATTTTTTTATAGGAAAACTATTAATTAAAAATTTAAAATTTATGTGGCAACTGACTTTTTACGATGAAAGGAATTTAATAAGAAAAGATAAAAAATGTGAAACTTCCCCATTTACGTGTTTCACAATGATACAATGACATAAATATTGTAATCATTGTTCACTTTATTTTATGTTGATGATCTGCACGCCTTTGGTGCGCTGCTAATTATGACAGCTCTAGTTATAACTGAAAAACCGGAAGTTTAAAAAAACATCATTGAATTCTACACTACATAATTCTACACAAAAAGCTGTAAAAACGCTCTTTTCAAAATCAAATTTGTGCACATAAATGAGTTACAGGGCATTATAGAAAACGGCCTGTATCAAAAAACACCCTGTATCTCTTAAATGAATCAATATATCGGTGTATCGATGCGATTTTCGTTTTTCAACTTTTCATGAAGGTCAGATACTTTGGAGTCTAAATACATTTTTCTATTTTCTCGAGAAATATAAAAAGTTCTTCCTAAAGTGTCAAATTTGACCCACCCTGTACAGTATTTTACAAAACACATTGCATATGAAATAACCTGTAGAGCAATATTGTACACTCCATTGAACTTGAAATTCAAAAAAAATTAATGGTTCAGTGAAGTTGAAATTGCTTTACTTACTTTTACTTATGCCGAAAAATGTGAAATGTACTGGAAAATCCAAACTTTATTTAACTGTATTAAAAATGAATTTCGTACAAGATCGCTAAGTTGAAAACTTTTAAGTGTGAAAATGCCTGAAGTTATGAAGCAGACTTAAAAAACATGTCTTTACAGCAAGGTTTTTATTTTCTGTTGGTAGAATTCCGATCTTATATTTTTTTATTACTTTACTCACTTATGGTTTTCATTTTGCAGCAATATAAGCAATATACAAACATATTAGTTCAGACTTAACGTTCCTTTATATAAAAAGAAAAATCGTACATACAGCACACTGAAGCATATGGCAGCAATTTGATTAAAATTCCAGGAAATTGATCAAAGAACTATAAAAATTACTGCTCTGCTGTGAAAATAATCAAACATACGATTTAAATAAATAATTGGCTTTTTAGTACCGCGGTCAATATATTTTATGAACAAAGCGAAGCGCACAGCTAATTTATACCCGCACGTTTCGGAAAAATAATGTTTATTTTTCACATTATGCTTTATGGCACAGGGTCAGATTTAATAATCAAATATTATGGTGGTGATGTACATATGTGAATTTTTATTTACCATCTACAATTGCTAGTTTTATTTTTGGTTTTATATGTCTTCTATATTGAATGCCATATCACTTTCATAAATTTATAACACCTTCATTGACATTTAAAAGGATAGGCTTTGCTTCCGGTATACAGATTTTTTTTATTTTGGCACAATATGCATACTACAAAAGAACGGTTTTTGACTAATGAAATTTAGTTACTGTAAGGTAACACAAATAATACGTCGACACTTCCGATCATTAATAACATATAATCGTAATCAAACAATACACAAACTGTGTTTACATGTTGAAAGAACATCAATAACAATAAGAGTTTTGACTATATATTCTCTGTATAATACTTAATGAGAGGCTGGTGGCAACTGCCTTACTTCTGCGTTTTTCATACTGCTCGAGCTTTCGTAACCCAATACTATAAACTATTTTGTCTATCAATACATTCATACGACCGAATAGCTTTGATGACATCATGCCAAATCCTTGGTCAGCAGAATCCCTTACATTACCTATTTAAATATACGGAAAATATCCCTTAGTTGAAACGTGTTTCTTTTCCAATTAGCACCTTAATTCATAATACCAATGCCGAAGTATGACTTTACTAATTGTAAGCTATGAGCTATGTAAAGGACACTTAATTGTCAAAGCATATGCAATCCAATATATAACTTATCAATAAGACTAAAATCATAAATTTATATAACATCTTTAACAATTATTATATTCAAGATATACTTGAACTATGTTCAAGATAGAGGTATGATCTACGATAAATTATCTATCCAGAGTTCGGGACTCGGTCGGATGATCATAACCGTCGCATCGGCCTTTCGCTACAGCGCAGCGCCACTTGCGAAACCGGTAATAACGGCAATTATTGGCTTCGCGTTTGCTTCACACGTGTCTTAAATTTCTAATAATGTAACTACGTCAAAATATTTATTTTTATTTATACCTACCTGTTTATTTATTTGTTTACGACGGACACGCCTATGGCTTGCCGACGAAAACCCCGAACTCTATCTAGTACTAAACTGGAGTGCTTAAATATAGGGTGTCTCACATTAGGCATATTTCAGACTACTTCGATTTTAATTTTGAAAATTTGGGCAATAATATTTTCGGGTATGCCCTTCTCAACTAAAATAATGGCGTCCACCTAACACTTCGGGTTATACCGGAAGTTGACGTCATCTTCGTTATTTTAAATGGAACATCCTGTATATTATTCCAATTTTGGATTCTACGTCAATTTTTAGGTGACCTTTCATAAAGGTTTCCTATTTTTAAAGTTAACCGTTTTTGATGTATTTGATTGTTTTCAAAAAAAAGCTCTTCCTAATTCAAAAAGATTTTATAATAATAAAGTTTGAGCGATAAAATTTATAGAGGACACTAAAACTCTAAATTTAATGCCGAATTTAGTCAACTTTGAACCATCTTAACTTATTTTTTAAAACGACTTTTTTGAAATAGTCTAGAAATGTGTAAAAAAAATTGGATAAAAATATAAAAGTTTGTGAATGAAACAGAGATAATTGTCTCCTAAAACTACCCCTTACCCATTTAAGATTTGAATAATGCAATAATAAGAATCTGACTCTAAAATATGAACAAGATATCTAGAAAAACTTTTAAGATGTCGCAAAAAATATATGCCCCTTTTTAAAGGAATATATCTGTCATATTCCATTATCCACTTTCGAAATTAACTTTATATAAAAAGTATTTAACAATCAAATATAGTATTTAATTTCATTTAGGACAATATTGTTTAAGTAAAATTACTTATTATCGTCATTAATAAAATTATTGTCTCAGTTGATCGAAGTACTGAAAATTTGAATATGTCAGAAATAAATAATAGTATGGTAATATGTATATTATGCTTTCTATAAAATTTATACCAACTGTACTATATATGTTTATCATATTAATTTTTATTTTTGAAGTATTATCCTCGTTTAATAATTGAGACTTAATAATTGTAATTGATGAGAATAATAATAAGTAATCATATTTAAAGTGACTGTAAGTAAAATAATTAATGTAAAGCTGTGCAAAATTTATAGTAAAAAATGTTTTGTTTATATAAACAGGATATTTCTTAAGTAGTATGAAATATTTAAAGAGATAAGTCCTTATGATATTTTAAGAATAAGGATTTATATAAAGTAAGTGTTCAGAAACATATTAATTATAGCATTGCTGTTAATATGAAATTAAATATTCTTGTTTTTAACCAAAATATAAGCTCGCAATTTATATACCTATTCATGGTGGCAAAATCATTGTTAAAACACACGATCTGGTCTACTTTTCTGTAATAAATTATTCAAAAGTAATATTTAATCGTGTACGCTATAAACTATACGTATTCCGTTAAAATTTAAGAAGAATTATTGTAATTTTTTATTATATAGTAACGCCATTAAACTACATTTTTTGACAAAAGATTAAAACATTATTGTTACGATATGTAAGATTTCTAATCTATACACTCTATAATTATATGGCAGTGAAAATATTTTGATTTGTATGAGATTCCGAATTCTTGAAAATTTTTATGCAAAAGATAATATTTTTGTTATTTATACTAAATGCTACCATTTTTGAGATTTTGAGACTATAGACCTTCAAGAGAAATAAAGAAATGCAACCACATCATAACAATCAGTTCATATTTGTTAAGTAATTTATTAAAAGTGGCATTAAGTAAAAAATAATTACATATGCGTTCAATGCCAGTAGGTAACCCTATAAAAATCCGATCCATGTATTTGGAAATTGTACATTTAGAAACACTAATTATAATTCTTATTTATATGACATTATTGTTCTGACACAAACATTAAAATAATTAATAAAAAAAAACAAATCTGTTGACACTTTCTCTTTCTTCGTTCTTTAGTAATAGTTCGTTTTATTTTTAATAAATTTAATTAAAAATCCATGCAACTGAACTATTTGCTAGGCTGTGAGAGTATATCTCGTGCTTTATAGCTCAACACTGAACATAGTAAATAAGGAAGTCACTTTGTGCTTATTTGAATATGATACCTCTGAATTCAGAACTCGGCATAAAAGTCAAATTATCTCTAAAATCTTTGAATTCTATGTCAGTGAATAATTTTTGTATCGCTAGCTTTTATCAAGAAGTTTGACTAACCAAAAATTAACAGTTTTCGTTCATCTGTGATCAATCGCTGAAATAATTTTGTTTTTTTTTATTTCTACACATTGTAACAGTTTCCTTACTATTTATAGTACAATTTGTCAATATATCGCGTATTTCCTAGTTTAATCATCAAAGCGAACCAGTTCTCGTAACGGTGTAGGATTAAGTAGTTAAATAATAATAACTAAACTTTCAGTGAATTTGATACTGGTGTTTGGCAAAGTTAGCTTTGATACCACACTAATTCAATGTCTCCTCCCCGTTAGTCTTTCTGCAGAAAATCTATAGGATCTTTCATAAGCAATAGGCGTAAACTAATTTAGAGGCTTCCGTGTCAGCTAGCGAAATTCCCTACATCGAGTACGAGCCCAAGCTCATCGGCCAGGTATAATTTTGCTATTAATATATTTAAATAAAAGTAAAAACACTCCCAAAACTATTTTGTTAAAGAAAAATATTGGTAACAGAAAGAAAGTATAAACTTTTAACTTAAATACTATTAAATAATATTACTACGTAATGATTTGTCAATGACTAGTTCGTTAATAAAAAAAACATTAAGATTGGCGGTTCAGAATAGTTCGGCTGTTTTCAAGATTATGTTACATTACCATTATTAAGAATAACAGCTTTAATTCTGGCAGGCTATCTACCAGTTTAGCGCACTCTCCAGAATGTGTGCTGCCCCAAATTTCTTGCAATTTGATACGTAGATCGTTAACTGAACAGACTGAATGTTTGCGCAACTATTCCTTCATTTTATGCTACGATGTTTCTATTGGTAAGAGGTCTGGACGGCTAGAGGGCCAATCCATAACAGGAACATTATATTTCTGTTACCAATATTTTTCTTTAATAAAGCAGTTTTGAGAGTGTTAGTATGTACTTTTATTTAAATATATTAATTGTAAAATTATGCCTAGCCGAACTATTATGAGCCTGGGCTCGTAGATACATTGGGACTAGTATCGCTACAAAATAGTTAAGTGGTCCCAGTAGCTTAATACACAAGAGGAAGACAATTTCATGAAGTGAATCATTCGATTCTGTGATATTATATTGCCATTTACAACAACTTGAATGACACAAACCCCTCAGTTACTGTGGTAGTCGATACAATTAAACATACATTTTACAAAACATAGAGTTCCTACATGTTTAATGACAATAATAATCCTCTTCATCGAATTTATCTGTAAACCTGAAATTTTATTAATTTAGATTACATCATTACCAAGTCTTTGTTTATCTTCTGACACTATATAAGAATTGCAGCTCTCGTATATATCTGTGTAACTCTCTTTTGAATCAAACTGTGTTCAACAACTACTGAGGTATTGGGACATATATCTGGGAAGGTATCTTATTAAATAAAATGTTGTCACAAGTTTGGCTATTGTTCAAGCAACAAGGATTTACCCATCCAATCTCGTTGCAATTCATAAAGCAGCAGTCACCACTTCAATCCCATTAGAATAACCATTAAAACAGCATTTGATTTGTTGTAAGAAAAGGTGTACTAGTTGCTGTGTTAGTAGTACCTGTGGTCGAACTGTTCAGGAAGAAACAGCATTAAATCTTGTTAAAATGATCCAACAACAAGTAGCAGCAGTTTGCTTGCCAAGGTAGTATTAAGTAAGAGTACAATTACACCAGAACCATTGTACCGCCAGGCCACGTGATCTTTTAACAATAACAAATTTTTGTGATTTTATCTTAAGTAAAAATACACAAGTCCATTTTTTGTAAGTAAAATTAAATTCATTGACATGGCAACATTTACTTGAAGAGGAATTTTCAGCTACAACAATTGTCGCACATGGTATTAAGAAAATCCAAATAGTATGAATTTGCGTCACTTTCAGCAATGATTAGTTAAACTTTCTCCAACATAATTTATTCGATATATTAGATGATGTTCCTTTAAATATCAGGGTTAGTATGTGTACTTACAAACGCATACGCCCACTATTAGGTAGTATAGTATGAAATAATTTAATACATTCCTCTATAGGTGAATCGAATGAGGAAGTACACATCCACAGCCTCCACGAAGTCCGGATTTGAATCTTCTGTGTAGAAAATGATATTAAGCATATCCATCCAACATTCTTTGTTAGTTAGAAGAAATTTCTTCGCTGTCTAAATACATTGAAGTAATTGGCGGCGAATTTAAAATAAGGATTTTGTTTTTCCTATTGCTTTTAGATGGTTAACTTTTTTTTTGTTACTTTTAAATGCTGTCTATCTTTCATGTTGTCATACTTTTCTGTGTTTCATGCCGTTTCCGTTTGCAGTTGCTATAAAAAAGACAATATTAATTGTAACAACTTTTTGAATTAATAATTTCTTACAATTTATACATTTTCCAAACAAATACTGTAAACGTAGTTTTCTCTGAAATAGTGCATTTTAGCGACACGCAACAAGTATAGGTACCTTTAAAGCAAATCAAATGTTATTTCAAAATAACTCATCATTTTCCAAATATCTCTGTTCCTAACAATAACAATATCTGAATAATACAGTAGTACAGGCGCTCAAAATGTCCTATATATTTAACGCAAAAAGCAAGCAGTTAGCATTTATCGCACAAAAAACTTTTTTCCAAAATTTGAGTACAATTACCCAAAACATTAATATTTATTTATTCTTATAACGTTAATTTATCGTCACCTTGTATATGTCCCAACTTCTTTATAGGGCGCAAAAATTAATGCTTTGTTGACGTTTTTTAATGGAATTATAAATATTCAATTTCCCTTTTAGTCTCGCAGTAATAGCAAACCAGATATTACATAAAATATTTCACAAACCTGCGTCCAGGATACTGTCAAAGTAGATATATATTCACCAACGTGTATTTATTATTTTCGTCAATTTTCAGTCAGGTAACGTACTGTTTATATTATTATTTCTATCTAACAATATAAAAGTGATTACTTTGGCCATAAAACTATCAACAATGAGACAAGAATGGAAAGAATAAATATTTGGAATCGGTTCCGTGTTGGCGAGCTGTAGCAAGCTTGTCGGCATGAACTCGAACCCATTCTATTTTAAATCAAACAACTTGTTGAAATATTTTATCGTTCCGCTTGTCTGATTCCGCAGAAAACTTAACGAAAATTAACTACACCTACAACAAAATTAATTTGTTTGTGCTGCACAGAAAGTGAAAACACTATGCTACCTATGACGTGTCATATGTTAATATTAACGTAGTTATTAAGATAAAAAAGTATACAGAAAGATTTATGAAAAACACAACTTAAATGAAATAACCACAAAGTAAAACAAAGGTATGAAAAGAAAATGATTAAGTTAAGAGAATTAAAAGATAGCAAGAAAATTAAATGTCGGAACATTGATAAGAACTAAACATTTTAATACAATTTATACTGACTAACTAATGACTAAGACAAAAATATTGATGATATATTAAGGGCAATATTAATTAATTGCACAGCCAAAAAAAAGACCCAGAAATTAAAACTACCATGTATGCCGTAAGCCAAATTTCATTTTATCGTGTAATTTTTTTATTCGATTTTATGCTAAAAATAACCATTTTTCTGGCTAAAACGAGCACCAGGTGTGGCAAAACTAAAAATCAATGAAATTTTTATTCAGAAATGTGTCTTTCTATCTATCAAAGCGCAGAATACGAATTTGCGAGTATTTGCCAAAAAACATACATTCTATCGCCAAAAACCACTCTTTGATTAGCTAAATTTGAAAACGAACGCCATAATGGATCCCAATTTAATTTTAATGTCCTCTACCCTATGTATTTTTTTCTAATTTTTAATCATTTATATTAGGCATCCCATGTATTTATCTATACAGGGTGATTCTCTTTTTATGATTACGACTTTAACCATCGATAGATCTTGTTATGTTATGTTCTTTACATTGGAAAGGGTTGTCGCGAATAGGCGCGCCCTCTGAAGCCCTTTTTTGAAAACATTCCTGCTGGAGCGGCGAGACGTGGTTTAGTATTAGTATTGTACCAGAGCTCAACCGAGCAAGAGGTTATTTTGAGATAGAATAAAAAATATAAAAATACAGTCCACACATTTTGTTATTTGAACCAAGCGATACCTATGTTAAAGTCTAGAACANGTAAAACAAATTAGGTACCTAAAGCTAATTAATGATGTACTTATCCCTAATCTCTAAATACAGCTTAATATAATGTGATATTAATTATTTTATACTTAATGTGATATTAATTACAAAAACAAATTTATTGCTAATTAAATATAAAAATATAAGTGTAACATGCCGCCACATCACCCCCCTTCCAGTGATAGCGTTTCATATTGGAAAAAATAAAATGAAATTGGTCAATCTAGTCCAACTTGTAAACAATCTGGGAATCGTACTCGTCTTCCTCTTCGTGTCCGCTGGTTTTCGGCTGCTCTGGATTGTACGCCGCTGTCGTCGGCGTCGTTGTCGGGTGTTTCTCTTTCGCGTTCTGCCTTGCTTTGCTCTATGTTGTCTTCGACGAACGTATGAGCGGGTTTTAAACGTTCGATATTTATTCGCACATCCTTTCCGTTAATGCGTATTACGTAGTTGTGGGTGGATCGCTTTTGTACCTTGAAAGGTCCATCATAAGGTGGCTGCAATGGGCCGCGGACGGCGTCGTTTCGTACAAACACATATTGTGCATCTGCTAAACCCTTGAACATAAACGTCTTTCTTTCACCGTGTCTCACCATTCGTGTTGGTCTGGTCTTTTGGATGTTCCGTCGAAGTTGCACTACGTAATCTACCTCGTTGGTCTTTTTAGACGGGGTGAAAAACTCTCCTGGCAAGCGNTATTCTAATAAAATGGCACGCCAGGCCTAAGGGGAATGTACCAGGGCCCCAGCAACACGTCGTTATCTGTCAAATGAAATACACAGAATTTATTCAGGAAAAAAAAAACATGTTTAATTAAAACAATTTCAAATAAAAGATGTAACTACGAAAAAACATAAGAAACGGGAGAGCTGCAAAGGAAAAAGTAATCGGTACCACAAAATCCGCGTTCACAGTGAAGTTTTTATAAAGCGTTGTACAAATAAAGTTTCCACGTATTCCAAAAGTTCGTAAAAATAAATCCCTCTTTTTCAGAACAGTAACAATTAAATTAGCAACATAATTGTTTTAATAATTTTTTTAATGATTTTTTTACTTTAAACATATTTTATGCCAGCAAATTTTGATGTCAAAAGAAATAAAGAAAAACTCGTACATTTGTATTTGAAGTTTTTTTCTATATTTAATTATTAAAGTGGATGTCGAAATACAAAAAAAAAACCTGTAACTACATTCCGCGACGTACTAATAACCCACCTTGTATATTAAATAAATTTATCGTCATCATCAAATATTAAAAAAATTATATTACAAGCTGTTTAAAATATTATTACGAATTTTGTTTATTTGGAAATATATTTTCTGCAGTATTTCAATACCAAAAAATGAAAATAGTAGGTAGCTAATTAACGAAATTATGATTAAATAACTTAATTGTAACACCACTACGGAATATCATATGATACATAGATATTAGTTGATTCTTTAAAAACATTTTTATCAATACCTACATTATACATTGAAGTAAATACAGTAACACAAAAAACAGATATTGATAAAAAAAAGTGTACAAAAGAAATCCGTAAGTACGCCTGGCAACATTACCAAAGTCTTGTTTATATGTTGCTAGGATACGCTTAGGTATGCGGGCGGCTATATTTGATTCTTCCTAAAATTCTACTGGTGGTGTACTATACCGGCAATTCGGAAATTTAAAACTGCTGGCTTATTCCATTAGCGGTCTGTGGCGATAGCTATTTTGTCTGTGCTATTAAGTAGATTTTTTATTAAGGAGTTATCACATGGATACCGAATTATTTCTCTTTTTCTCTTTTTACCGGCAATCTCATTAATCTACTTTCTTTTACTATGATATCGCGCTGTCTTATCTTCAAACGATCTACGTAAAGGAAGTCTTTTGTTACTGTAATGATATGACCCCCTTCAACAACCAGCAATAGTCAGCCATCATGTGAAAATTCTACCGCCCTTAATATATGTCCTCCAGCTTCTTTACGTACTGCTGAAATCGCCCTAAATGCTCCTCACTGAAATCTTCTAGATTTGCGGAAAGTCTTGTATGTGCGAATCAAGAAGATAGTAGTTTGTAATTCATTGAACATCCTAATCTTGAAGTTTTCAACAATTTTTTTCCACTTTAACTTTGTAATCAGGACTCTTATTGTATTCCAACGCTGAAGATCTACATATTTTTGCAACCAGGACACCTCCACGTGGTGAATGTGATCAACGGAAGCTTCTGGTAAAGTTCGGCCGATGCTTTAAGTACATAGTAGAAAAGTTTCCAAAGCTTTTTGCAACGAAACTACAAGAAGGAGTTTTTGACGGACCACAAATCAGAACCTTAATGGAGAACAAAACTTATCACAAAAATGAATGTTAAAGAAAAAATGCAAGGCTCAGCTACAAGGATGTTTGCGAAAACTTTTTAGGTACTGATCACAAGGTCAAAGTGGAAAAAATGGTTGGAAATTTTAAGAAATTAGCATGATTAATGAATTACAAACTACATGTTCTTGATGACTTTCTCTCTGAATAAAAGTTTCATTGATTTTTAGTTTTACCGACATCTGGTGCTCGTTTTAGCCGGAAAAATGGATATTTTTAACATAAAATCGAAGATTAAAAAAATACACGACGAAATAAAATTTGGTTTACGGCATTCAATTCAGGATGTTAAAGTACTTACATAAAGTATGGTAGTTTTAGTTTCAGGGTCAGGACTTTTTTGTGGGGCTTATTTCAGCCAAAATTGGATATCATGGATGTTCCATCGTGGGGAAATTTTGAGGTAATATAATTAGGAAGAAGGAAACAACGCAAAGACATATTAAAAAACAAAAGAAATCAAAGAAATATACAGAGTTGAGAAGTAATACAAACATTACACAATGATCACTGGAAAATAAATATAAATATAAAATAAACTCAATTGATGCCAATTAAAAAATATATATATTTAAAGATTAATTAGGCAAATATACAGTGTGGAACAGTCAAATGGAATAAATTCAGTATCTTAATTTGTGTGCATATTTATAAAAAAAATCCCGAGATATTTTGATTTTGGATTTTGAAATGACATCCTGCAACGTAAAATTTTTATCCCTAAATTCAACCCCGTTCGAGTGACAGTAGTAACCCTAAAGTTTTAAATAGGAAGTAAGACTTGTGATAACCCATTTGAAAAGTCTTTCCATTCTCTACTCAAAATTCCTATGATTTTGAATAGAAAATGAAAGTACCTTTCGAATGAGGTATCAAAAGCCTCTACCACCCATTTAAAAAATTAAGGATTGCATGTACTACTTGAAGAAGGTTGAATTCATGGATATTTACGTTATATGATGGTCTGGAGTCTGGAATTGTGGGGAGGGTAGCAAAGCTACAGCACTTAGGCCCCATTGGACCCCTTGTACATCCTCCCATTAGAGAGATCAATCCACCTGAGCCGCCAGCCAGCCTATTGCAGTGAAAAGGGTGGTGACGTTGCTCAGGGGGGTCTCTCTAATATAGACCATTGAAGACCAGCGTTCTCCCAACATGGACTCTCTTGTTGACGAGACGGCAGTGTATTCACATAATAAATGCAACACCGTCTCGTCTTCCTGTTCACAGTCCCTACAAAGAGGTGTTTCACACTTCCCCATATTGTAAAGATGTTTCCTTAGCCAACAGTGTCCAGTTTGAATACCTGTCACCAGACGAAGATTTGACCTAGACATAGCCAGGTATTTTTTGGCTGTGTCTTTGCTAGAATACACTAAAAACTCCTTAGCAAAGTGACAGCTGATTGTTTCATCCCACCGTTTCATAAATTCTTTGTTGGTGTCTTCCTTGATAATTCCAACAAGTGCCGACAACGGAAGCACACTGGAGGGGCCGGGTTCAAAAATGTTGACGCCCGATGCGCTCCTGGCTAGCTTGTCAGCTTCTTTATTGCCATAGCACTGCTCCTGTCCCTTTACCCAGCATACAGATATGCTGTTAGCGGCCGAGGCCACAACCAGTGCTTCATGGCATTCCCATACTGTCCTACTCATTATCTCATGACTACGCAAGGTCAGTAGTGCTTGTCTACTATCCGTGTAGATTCTAAGGGTTTTGCCCGTAGTATGCCTGCGGGCAATTTCCTTCGCGGCTATGGTTATGCCTGCTAACTCCGTTTGTACAACGGTAGCATGCCTATCCATTGCCCACTGATATCGGATGTGCAGGGATCTAGGGTATATTCCAAATCCTGCACCCTCCTTCCTCTTTGATCCGTCTGTGAAGACGCTAATTACATCTCCACGGGCGGTCTCCTCCTGTCTCTTTGTGAGTACGGTGTAGGGTTTGTCAAATGCAAACCGGGGAGAAATACTGTCAGTGTCTGCCTGCAGGAGGGGCGTCTTCCTGACGACCTCATTCCACAGGCGACTTCTGACTTCTCCACATCCTACAACCGGTTTTAAGCCAACGTTTTCGAGGCGAAGCATGGTTGTTAAAGCCATTTCTCTTAGATAAATAACCAGAGGTGGCAGACACAGTATTACCTCCATTCCTATGGTAGGTGTTGTACGTATAGCTCCAGTTATGCTCAGACAGGCAACCCTTTATACTTGGCTGAGCTTTTGTTTAGCTGTCGTCTGCTGGGATTTCGGCCACCAGACGACAGCCCCATGGCAGTGTATATCCACATAACCACATTTGGTTTCATGCCCTAGGTTTTGCCAACGGTTCTGCGGCACTGCTCATAGGATATGTACGCCTTTTTTAATCTTCTCTCAAAGTGAAGATTCCATGTTAGCTTTTCATCGAGTGTAACCCCTAGGTATTTCACATCCGATGCAAAGCTTAGCGTAGTGTTTAGGAGAGTTGGTGCCTTTGTTGGCCCCAATTTTCTCTTCCTCGTGAAGAGGACCATTTCCGTCTTCCTGGGGTTATATGATGGTATTTCAGAATCTAAAACCGAAGTGCCTCGGAATTTTTTATTAATATGTACAATAATTGAGATTCTGAATTTATTCCATTTGGCTGTTCCACAGTGTATATTATTCATTATATATTTTTATTATTACAAAACTTCATTGTGTATATTTGAATCTGGTATAATAGAACACTTTTAAAATGTTAAATTGATCTATTAATAGGAATAGGAATAGAACCTATGAATAAATGATATGAATAGAATTTATCACATAAATTTTCAATTCTGCCGTAAATTCATGTGTATTTAAATTAAAAGCTCATTTAACATTCAGGGTATCTATTCTCTGCTTAAATATGGGATAGATAACAGAAATATAGGAAAACTGCTCGATAATGTAAATACAGAATAGAAGATTGATTCCTTTGAACAATGTTTTTATTTTATCAGAAATAACCTACATCTAGACACATATGCGTCCTATCTAATTAGCATTTTTACGCAATATCAATTTGTATTGTCAAATCCATAAAGAGTTACACATGTCGTTGAAGGAAGAGAAGAGAATTTAACATTTTTACAATTTATTTACAATTTTTAGAATTTTTAAAACTCATTTGAATCCAAAGTATATTTAACCAAGGCATTCAGAAACTGTGTTTCATCTTTTTACATTCAAAGCGATAAACGTTTTGTTTCACTCAACACTCCTAAAATATCTGGCGTTAAAAAAGTTTTATTACTTGATTTAAGTACGTTACTTTATCTGTAGATCAAATAGTAAATAAATGGATAACGGTAATTTGTTGCTTTGATAGTTCGCTGACCAGTAATGGAATCTCAAAATTTCAACAGTTTCAAAAATTTTTTGAATAAACAAGTCTGAATTAGTTAAGTAATTTAATTAGTTAATTCCAATCTATTTGTTAGTTTAAATTATGTTTATTACTTTTTTATAATTGCTAGTTCCTAATTTATAATTTTTTAAAAAAATCAACTCGATAAGGCCATTATAAAGATGTAAGTCAATTAAATTAAATACGACTGATGAATGAAAAAGAACTAAAAATATTTTCAAACATCAATGGAGCCTTTAGATTCTACTAAATGATCTACCATTCAATTAATTATTTTTTAAAAGGAATTTCATATAAAGGCATGCGAAATAGTACATGATGACATTTGAACGCGACGGGTTAGAGTTAACAAATAAGGTAAACAAACAAAATTCAAGAAATCTTGTAAGAAGAAATTCAACTAAAAGTTTCCATATTTTTAGCAGAGTATTTACTTTAATTTTGTGGGTGAGATATAACATACAAAGTATGAGCATGACTATTGTCACATTGTGTTTTCCACATTTTATTTATTAAGAAAGCTTTTGGAATAAGTTCTTTCAAAATATTGATGAAAATGATGTAGATACCTAATAATACCATTAAAAAATCAATATAATTTTAATGCTTCATTTGCCATACCACTTTCTACTATTTTTAATTTGTATTTCAAATTAACTACGTTTAAAAAGAATTGGTGTGGAGACAAAAGAGTTATAAAAAATTATAAACCCTAAATAATTCAAATATAGTAAGTTATTTGAAATTGCACTACGCGCAATATTAGACCAGGAAAATAAGTTGTTGTTGTTTCGGCAAGCTGAATTTATCACTATAGATGCTAAATATTATGTACAATAACATATTAGTTTCCACAGTCATAAAAATGGGGGCAAAATTGTTTACAGGCTGGTTAATTGTATAATTTTTACGTAAATTCATGTTCTTCGCTTATAAATTTTTTCCGTTCATTTCCACGAGAAAACAGTAAAGTTCTTTTTTTTCGTCTTCAAAAGACCTACAAAACTAGCGTAAAAAATATTGATTAGATTAAAAGTTATAAACAGAAGAAGTTTGTTTATGACTTTTCAATTAAACATTTATAAACTGCGTTATTATTACCAGAACGTTTTGGCATCGCATCCTCTCATTCCTCATCACTGTCTAATAACTCACCCGAAATCTGGAAACGGTAAGTTGAATAGTTTACAAGTTACGGCCTTATACACAAATTAACTAATTATTAGTCTGGACGATCCCGAGGATCTTCCACAATCGCACTGATTTTTTTCAAGGTAGATTTCATAATAATACGTTGAAATCTATCATTTTTTTTAATTTCAAATTTGCAACCTGGAATTTTTTTTTATTTTTTAGCCTTAGTTGCAAAATTAAATATACGACGCACGAACGTGATATAGTTATATATTATTACATATTCGGAAAGCTTATGAAAAGAGCTTTAAGTTAAAAAAAAATCGTCAAGATTCGTTGAAAAACAACGGAGTTACAGACTGTCAAAGTTGACGGCCGATTGTTAAACAAATTAGGTTGGTAGCGGCAAAAAAAAACTGTCATAACCGGCAACCCGAGTACTTTCCCAGGTAAAAATATTTTATTTGTGGAAGTATGTTAAGTGCATAAGAAATATTGTCAAAAGTCAGTGGGTCGCTTGATTTTCGGCGAGCCGTGGCGCGGCGGAAGGGTGGGGGAAGCGAACGACAGCGAGTCCGAAGAAAATGACGATAATATTCATAGTCCTGCCGTTAAATAAGCGAAATTCGCTTGAAAATAATATATTTGACAGTCTGTAACTCCGTTGTTTTTCAACGAATCTTGACGATTTTTTTTAACTTAAAGCTCTTTTCATAAGCTTTCCGAATATGTAATAATATATAACTTGGCGCTCGTGCGTCGTATATTTCATTTTGCAACTAAGGCTAAAAAATAAAAAAAAATTCCAGGTTGCAAATTTGAAATTAAAAAAAAATTATGGAATTCAATGTATTATTATGAAATCTACCATGAAAAAAATCAGTGCGATTGTGGAAGATCCTCGGGATCGTCCCGACTAATAATTAGTTAATTTTTTTATAAGGCCATATCTTGTAAACTATTCAACTTACCGATTCCAGATTTCGTGTGAGTTATTAGACAGTGACAAGGAATAAGAAGATGCGATTGCAAAACGTTCTGGTAATAATAACGCAGTTTATAAATGTTTAATTGAAAAGTCATAAACAAACTTCTTCTGTTTATAACTTTTAATTTAATCAATATTTTTTTTACGCTCGAGGGCTAATTTTTTGAAGACGAAAAAAAGAGTGCCTTACTGTTTTCTCGTGGAAATGAACGGAAAAAAGTTATAAGGGAAAAACGTGAATTTACGTAAAAATTATACAATTAACCACCCTGTAAACAATTTCCCCCCATTTTTATGACTGTGGAAACTAATATGTTATTGTACATAATATTTGACATCTATATAGATAAATTCAGCTTGCCGAAACAAAAAGACGCGTCCAACTCTATATTTCCTGGACTAATATACTCTCCTTTCAAATAAGAACAAACAAGTCAAGACGGACTTCTAAATATTCTAAAGATCTACAGCTGCCAATTTATTAATTGTAAATGCATTGAATGCAGAGAATAAGGTTTGTGTAATCTGTAGAGACCTGTCAAAAGCTTTTGTCGATATTTTGAATCACGGTTTACTGCTACGTAATGGACTAAATCCAATTTTTTGCATTTCTTGGAATCATATCTACCAAATTATCTTGCTTATAGATCTACGGATATATACGTGACATTGGGTGTTCCACAATAATCAAATCTGGGACTTCTTCTGTTTGTCATTTTTATAAACGATATTTGTTGAGATCTTCGTGTGAATGCTTGAGGTTGACGGCTTAATTGCTAAAGTTATTTCAATCAAAAACAATTACCTCTTGCAAGAAGATCTCACGAAGATAATATATGGTGTCAAGAACAGATTACTACTGAATATTAGAAAAATTTTGCCTGAGAATATATTCACATAACTTTGAGTAGTTTTAATGAACTGACCAAATGCACGGGGTGTAAGAATGTTAGAATTATTCATTTATATTAAACTGTTCTTTATTGTTTGTATCAATTATATTATTTCGGGAGTATAAAATCCTAGGATTCTTATTCAGCAATTTTAAATTTTTTAAGAATATGCTACAGTCACTTAGAATCCTCAGACTGAACTTCATGTACAAAATTTCAAGCGAGGTCGGAAGCATATTAAATATTTGATTTTAAAGCTGATGATATCAATCCACCTCAGAGTCCTCCTCAATTTGAGTTACTTAGCAAATTACATTTGAAATATTTAGCTATATCTATTTCTCAATGTTACTTTCGTATAAACTTTTAGTATATAAATTTGAGATTGCCCGAGTATTCTTAGCTGACTTAATTTTAATATTTCTTCGGTTCATACTCACTCATATTCGTTGTTTAAACGCTCCGCGGATAAATGTCCTAAAATATTTCCTAATTTTGTTAAGGACGTCGGACGCTGCATTATGAATTGATCTCCAAATAGTAATAATAATAATTTTGATATTTTTATAACACTTGAATAAACAATGACGTTTCGAGGACAAGGATTATTCATTTACAGGAAACTTTGAAACTGGAGAATAATTCATGTGACCGGTATTTTTAAGGCTTATTCATATTACACTGAATGCTGTATTAAGAATACATCACACATGTGGCTCTTTTTGGGAGAGGTTGGCACTATATTCTGTGAGCTTGTATAAACTATATTAATATTGTGTTTACTTAAGAGCTGACCTATCTTACCAGAATATTCTTATATATGTATAGGATAGATATATTGTTACGAGTTATTCAGCTTTATCTTGTTGATGGTTTGATTATCATTTCTGATAGTAGTAGTTCCTCGTTCAATTGTTCGAAGGGGGTGCGTGTTCAATGCACTAAGGTGTTGATGGTTACCTTTTTTCGAAGCTAGGTAGTAACGAGATTCTTTCTGAGACCCACCAGTGATAGTTAATTTTTTGTACACGCTATTCCGTCTAGTTTATTCTTGACAAGGACATCTAAGAACGGAATGGTATGAAATGAATTAATTTCATTAATTTGTTACAGATATACTTTTATAGTGTTATACCATCCATAAGACCAAGTACTAAATGTATCACCAATATACCAGAACGAACACTTTGACATTAAAGTTATTGACTTCGTGACTTTGTTCCCAAATACATCCGTCAGGATATTTGCGCGTAGCTAGGTATTTCTTTAGGTTCCTTACAAAATTGTTCCCTAAGGAAGATTGTCCGTTTGATGCACACTGTTCTAAAATCTACTTAATTACACAGGTCAACATTTGATCTAAGAATAATCACCGGACCTGACCAGGGTACTAATAGGTTTTTTGGATTGCTGATTCCGAATCCGAGGTTGGCTAAGCCCCATCACGTCAGGTTCAAGATCATTTGAAGGTCAAATGGCCAAAAATCTGAAAAAATTCATACCTATGTTTTTGGGGTAGCCGAGTTCAAAGGTCGTATCAAGGTCATTTGGAGGTCAAATCGAGAAATATGGTCTAAAAAATCTGAGAAAATTTATACGTATGTTTTTGGAGTAGCTGAGTAAAATCCGTTGTCAGTTTCACCCCTGAAGGACATCTGAAGGTCATATGAGGGTCATATCAAGGTCATTTGAAGGTCTAATTGAGAAAATCGGGACCTATAAAAAATCTGAAAACATTTATACGTATATTTTTAGGGTTGCTGAGTTTAAATTCAATATTACCGTTATGAACATCTGAAGGTCATTTCAAAATCATTAGAAGGTCAAACGAAGAAAAATTTGGAAAAATTTATGTATATGTTTTTGAGTTTTCTGAGCTATACTGTGATCTAAAAACGTCTAAAGATCATTTCAAGGTTAGTCGTCTTGCCTTAAGTGGCTGGACACACTCTTTTTCCTGCCTTAACTGGTCGGAACATTCACTCGTCTTGCCTTAACTGGCTGGACACACTCTTGTTCATGCCTTAACAGGCTAGGACATTCACTCGTCTTGCCTTAATTGGCTGGACACGCTTATATTTCTACCTAACTGACCGGAAATTGCCTTAACTAGCTAGCCTCCTTTTTGTTTTTGTCTCATTCGGTCAGGACTCGTATACATACGTATACATTTTTTCAGATTTTTTAAACCGATTTTTTCGATTTGACCTACAAATGACCTCGACATGACCTTGATACGACCTTTAGATGTACTTAAATGATGAAAATAACAGCGGCTTTGAACTCGGCTAGCCCAAAAACATACGTATACATTTATTCAGATTTTTTAGACCGATTTTCTCTATTTGACCTTCAAATGACCTTGATATGACCTTCATATGTCCTTCAGGGGTAAAACTGACAGCGAATTTTAACTCATCTACTACAAAAACATACGTATAATTTTTCTCAGATTTTTTTAGACCATATTTCTCGATTTGACCTCCAAATGATCTTGATACGACCTTTAGATGTCTTTGAATGATAAAAATAGCAGCGGCTTTGAACTCGGCTGCTCCAAAAACATACGTATGAATTTTTTCAGATTTTTTAGACCATTTTTGGCCATTTGACCTTCAAATGACCTTGAACCTGACGTGATGGAGCTTAGCCAACCTCGGATTCGGAATCAGCGATCCAAAAAACCTATAAGTACCCTGGTCAGGTCCGGTGATTATTCTTAGATCAAATGTTGACCTGTGTTATCATCCTTCTGTGCTACGATGGACCATTGATGAAGTTCTTCCAAAGCTTTCTTAATTGATAATTTCATGACCCGCTGTTATTATTTTTATTAGTTAATTTAATTACATCATACAATGTCAGTAAGGTAATTTGGTGAAAATTATTTATTAGCGAGGTATGTACTGTAGGAGCTTTACTCTTATTAATTTAAATCAACAATCTGCAAACTTCTGATTTAACTTAAATTGTTTTTCAGTAAATTGTCGAAACTCAACTAACCTTTAAAATGTAATTTAAAACGAGTGTAGAGGTGTGTGTTGAAAATTTTAATTATGGTTTATAACCTTTGTAGGCTAACCTATTGACGATGTTGACATTGTTTATCGTTAGAAGTCGTACTGAATGGTCCTTAGTGTAACTCCCGTGTTGTTTGGTTTGATTCATTTTATTGTTTTAACCGAACTAGTTCTTACCTTTGACCTTTAAGTAACAATAAAGTGGATCCACTGAATTTTAGAAACAAACACGCTTTCGTTAGGGACTTATTCAGTTCACTGGTAAATGTAACAATTATTTTACATTATGTTTCTAAGTAACTATTATCCCAACATCGCGCTCTCGAATGACTGGAATTTCTGTTTTACCACCCCAAAGGATGTTCCTCAAATTCATTTAAATTAAAATCAACTTTCACATGAATGAAAATTTATTATTTCGATGTTGGTAGTAATTAAATCACATTCCACAAACAATTTTATCTCGATTGCTTCCTAAATTATTTATCCTCAGGATACAGAATTAACAAGAAAGTTGTTCATCATACTGCCACTGCTCAGAAATTAAGGTGGTTTAGGTCATTACATCGTAACAGATTGCTAATTTAAACCGAAACATGTTACATTGAGAAAGTAGGTAACTTTTCTTATTTTCTTATTGTTCAAAAGGTGAACTAGTGACGTAGTGCACTATTTTCCGTGTAATTAAGAATAATTACCTATTTTCTCAAACTGAGACATGTCTGTTTAGATACAACTAAATTCATAAAGATAGTCATTTAATATTCATTTGATGCGAAGAATTTTTTTTGTAAATTTAAAAATGTATCAGAAATCAAAATTAAAAAGTTAATATTAATACTGTTGCCACTGCTATGGCTGAACAATTTTGAGACTGGCTGTCACGCTGTCGATTTAGACTCCTTGACATTTCGAGAAACATACAGCTCTTTTGTTCTTACTTTGCAGGAGCAACCAGTTTTAAAAATTTGTCCCTGTTACATCCTGTAGATATAGATCTAGATGGGTTTCCATATAAAAAAGTACTTCAATAATAGAATTGATTTCATTTTTTTTGACGGGAATTTCAAAACTTTATTTTTCTCACATTGTACATTTCGACACAGTTTAACTAAACAGGCAAAATTAAAAGTTAATATTAATAATGTTATCACTGCTATGGCTGAACAATTTTGAGACTAGTTGCCAGACTGTCGATTTAGACTCCTTGACATTTAGCTCTCTTGCTCTTACTTTGCAGGAGCAATCAGTTTTAAAAATTTGTCAATGTAAAATCCTGTAGATATAGATCTAGATGGGTTTCCATATAAAAAAGCACTTCAATAATAGTATTGATTTGATTTTTTTAATGGGAATTTGAAAACTTTATTTTTCTCTCATTGTACATTTCGACACAGTTTAACTAAATCAGACAAAATTAAAAATTAATATTAATAATGTTATCACTGCTATGGCTGAACAGTTTTGAGACTGCTTGCCACGCTGTCGATTTAGACTCATTGACGTTTCGAGAAACATACAGCTCTCTTGCTCTTATTTTGCAGGAACAATCAGTTTTAAAATTTTGTCACTGTTACACCCTGTAGATATAGAACTAGATAGGTTTGCATATAAAAAAGCACATCAATAATAGTATTAACTTGATTTTTTTAATGGGAGTTTGAAAACTTTATTTTTCTCACATTGTACATTTCGACATAGTTTAACTAAATCAGACAACAAAATATATATTTTTATATATATGACACAGAAAAAGTAGTTAAATGTCAATGAATTTATAATTATTTACGACGTAATAAAATTATATTTTCAAATTGNGGCATTTAAGCTTAATAGGAATTGAGGAGGACCCTCTATGCCCGAAATGTGGCGAAGGGGAGGACACCCCTGTCCACCTTTTGGGAAAGTGTGCAGCCTTTGGGAGAATAAGACATAAAGTCTTTGGTGTTGAAGAGCTGCAAGGGGTTGAGGTGAGAGACCTTCCATGGACCAAAATCCTGGCGTTCATCAGGGCCTCGGGTAGGTTCAAGGGGGGTCAGAGGCAGAGAGTGGTTAGGTGATGGGACGACGGGGTAGGCAAACCCACTTGTGGCCTAATTGCCAGGCTGAGGCCGCCCCTTTTACTATTACTACTACCAATACTGTTGCCACTGTTATGGCTGAACAATTTTGAGACTGGTTGTCACGCTGTCAATTTAGACTCCTTGACGTTTCGAGAAACATAAAGCTTTCTTGTTTTTACTTTGCAGGAGCACCCAGTTTTAAAAATTTGTCACTGTTACATCCTGTAGATATAGATCTAGATCGGTTTCCATATAAAAAGCACTTCAATAATAGTATTGATTTGATTTTTTTAAAGGGAATTTGAAAACTTTATTTTTCTCACATTGTACATTTCTACACAGTTTAACTAAATCAGACAAAATTAAAAGTTAATATTAATATTGTTATCACTGCTATGGCTGAATGATTTTGGGACTGGTTGCCACGCTGTCGATTTAGACTAATTGACGTTTCGAGAAACGTACAACTCTCTTGCTCTTACTTTGCAGAAGCAATCAGTTTTAAAAATTTGTCACTGTTACACCCTGCAGATATAGAACTAGATAGGTTTGCATATAAAAAAGCACATCAATAATAGTATTAATTTGATTTTTTTAATGGGAATTTGAAAACTTTATTTTTCTCACATTGTACATTTCGACATAGTTTAACTAAATCAGACAACAAAATATATATTTTTATATATATGACACAGAAAAAGTAGTTAAATGTCAATGAATTTATAATTATTTACGGCGTAATAAAATTATATTTTCGAGTTGAAATATTGAGCTATAAATATGTGTCAGTAAATGCTTTTAAATATCCAAGCTTTTGTTTACGCACGCCTTTTTGCCGTTAAATTTTATTTATTACATAATTTATTTATGAAAATGTGTTATCTTTTTATATACTGGTAATTTGCATTTGATGCATGTTTAAAAGGATATTTCAGAAAAAGATGTCTATAAATAATAATTGTTGTTCCTTTCTACAAAGGAATCTGGATTAAATCATTCAAAAAGTGGGTGTAATCCGATTCGGTTCCGAAGGATATAGATTTTAGGTTATAATGGTTGCTGGAATGTGTATACAATTCACGATTTGCAATTTATCAAGAAAGGAGTTGATAATATCTATAGTAATTTAATATTTTCATGACAAATTCCTCGTTTTTGGGATATACCTACATGAAAATAACATTCGAGGTCTGTTCAGAAAATAACCGAATACCTGTACTAATTTTTTAAAACCTTATTATTAATTTTATACATTATTGGTCCTTGTCTCCTTCAAAGTACTCCCTTTCCCTATTCACACACTTTTCCCAGCGGTGTTTCCATTTCGCCAAGTGGTCCTGGATAGTTTCATTTGAAATGGCCTTCAAAGTCTATGACGAGTTTGCTTTGATGTCAATAGTGTGAAAACAGCGGTCTTTCAGCACTGACTTTACTTTCGGTAATAAGAAAAAATCGCAAGGAGTCAGGTTTGGCGAGTATGGATTTTTGGCGCAAAGCTGAAGTATGTAGCATGAGTAGTCTCGCCACTACTCTTGTCTCTTTTTGCAGATTTTTTCACGTAATCGTTGTAAAACACCTTAATACGATTCGCTGTTTCACCTTGAAGTAAGAATGCAAAATGTACAGTTCCAATAAAGTCGAAAAAACAGTAAGCTTCACTTTGACATTTGATCGAATTTTTGTATCAATGTCGTAGCCAGAAACCCAGCTTTCATCATATGATCCTTTGAATATATGTTTTTTTCGTCATTATTCAAGGAATTGAATGTTCACACGATTTTCTTTCTGTTGTTCGGTCATCAAACGAGGAACAAACTTTCATGCAACTCGACGCATGTTCAATTTTTCAATCAAAATTTTATAGCATGACGTAATTGATATGCCAACCACTTCTGCAATTTCTCTAACAATCAATCGGCGATTTGCACGCACCAGATCATTAACTTTCTAAACGTGGGAGTCATCAGTTGTAGTCGAAGGCCTTCCTGATCGAGGATCATCTTCAGTTGACTGATGACCACATTTAAATCGTGAAAACCATTGCGTACGACCTAGAGTAATGCTCGTATAGTCGAGGAAATAAAGCACTGAACCTCCGAAATCTGTGCAGTAAGATGGATCGTGATGCGGTTTTTTGCATTCGATTTGTTAGAGCGTCCAGAAAGTTTGTGACCCTATGTGATCAATGAGAATTTTGGGGTCGCTGAACACAAATATCACGACGGCAACGGTCTCCGAGGTACCTAGTGCCCAGGGTGGCCGGTTTCCACTTCGTCTCCTGGAGTTTTATGGAAATTCGTTATAAACTTAGCCGAAACTCGTAACCTCGGGGTTTNGAAGGATATAGATTTTAGGTTATAATGGTTGCTGGAATGTGTACACAATTCACGATTTGCAATTTATCAAGAAAGGAGTTGATAATATCTATAGTAATTTAATATTTTCATGACAAATTCCTCGTTTTTGGGATATACCTACATGAAAATAACATTCGAGGTCTGTTCAGAAAATAACCGAATACCTGTACTAATTTTTTAAAACCTTATTATTAATTTTATACATTATTGGTCCTTGTCTCCTTCAAAGTACTCCCTTTCCCTATTCACACACTTTTCCCAGCGGTGTTTCCATTTCGCCAAGTGGTCCTGGATAGTTTCATTTGAAATGGCCTTCAAAGTCTATGACGAGTTTGCTTTGATGTCAATAGTGTGAAAACAGCGGTCTTTCAGCACTGACTTTACTTTCGGTAATAAGAAAAAATCGCAAGGAGTCAGGTTTGGCGAGTATGGATTTTTGGCGCAAAGCTGAAGTATGTAGCATGAGTAGTCTCGCCACTACTCTTGTCTCTTTTTGCAGATTTTTTCACGTAATCGTTGTAAAACACCTTAATACGATTCGCTGTTTCACCTTGAAGTAAGAATGCAAAATGTACAGTTCCAATAAAGTCGAAAAAACAGTAAGCTTCACTTTGACATTTGATCGAATTTTTGTATCAATGTCGTAGCCAGAAACCCAGCTTTCATCATATGATCCTTTGAATATATGTTTTTTTCGTCATTATTCAAGGAATTGAATGTTCACACGATTTTCTTTCTGTTGTTCGGTCATCAAACGAGGAACAAACTTTCATGCAACTCGACGCATGTTCAATTTTTCAATCAAAATTTTATAGCATGACGTAATTGATATGCCAACCACTTCTGCAATTTCTCTAACAATCAATCGGCGATTTGCACGCACCAGATCATTAACTTTCTAAACGTGGGAGTCATCAGTTGTAGTCGAAGGCCTTCCTGATCGAGGATCATCTTCAGTTGACTGATGACCACATTTAAATCGTGAAAACCATTGCGTACGACCTAGAGTAATGCTCGTATAGTCGAGGAAATAAAGCACTGAACCTCCGAAATCTGTGCAGTAAGATGGATCGTGATGCGGTTTTTTGCATTCGATTTGTTAGAGCGTCCAGAAAGTTTGTGACCCTATGTGATCAATGAGAATTTTGGGGTCGCTGAACACAAATATCACGACGGCAACGGTCTCCGAGGTACCTAGTGCCCAGGGTGGCCGGTTTCCACGTCGTCTCCTGGAGTTTTATGGAAATTCGTTATAAACTTAGCCGAAACTCGTTACCTCGGGGTTTTTGGGGTTGTTCAACACGAACATCACGACGGAAACGGTCTCCGAGGTACCTAGTGCCCAAGGTGGCCGGTTTCCACGCCGTCTCCTGGAATTTTGTGGAAATTCGTTATAAACTTAGCAGCTGGAACTCGTTACCTCGGGATTTTTGGGGTCGCTCAACACGAATATCACAACGGTAATGGTCTCTGAGATACCGATGTCATCTTCATAAGCTTTATCGAATATCTAAATACATTATCCGAAACATTTTTTTTAAATTTGGCGCTTTTAGTACAGTTGGTAGCATTGATGAAATTTTAGGTAAGGACTGCGATCGCTGGCCGCTGCTTCCACGTTTTACTCTTACATATATACTAATACAGGGTGAGTCAAAATTCACTCCCCAGCGGCCGGATATATATTCTAAAATAAAAAATTAAACAAAAATGTAGAATACTAAAATCTCGAGAGCGGAGCCGTTTTCGGAAAATTTTGTAAAGAAAAATTCAAATTTATAATTTTTTTGTTTAATATTAACCCCATTAAAATCCATTTAAATCCATACCAAATAAGAAATAACAAAAACGAAGATCCTTCTGGCTTTGGCTAACCTTCAAAAACATTACCATTTTCGTTAATACACTTCTGCAATCTGTGGTAGAAACTCCTGGCAACA